>NC_090930.1:109837164-110149365 GCF_040938575.1 Ambystoma mexicanum
GACTGTCTGACTGCTCTACAGGCACGGTGTGCTGCTATCGATATATGCATTAATGTAATTAAGACAGAGATCCTTCTCGTTGGGGCCAGAGCCCCCTCCTGTGCTCATACTGTCTGGCTGCACTCCATGGGCCCCACCACCACACCCTCCTCTGAGGCAAAAAACGTGGGTGTCGTCTTCGACTCCTATCTCTCCTTCTCTCCACACATCACAGGCCTTGCCAAGGAGGCCCACTTCCAGCTGCACCTCATCAGAGGCATTCTCTCTTTCCTCACCTCCCCCCAGAAACTCAATGTCTACAGAGCGCTGGTCCTCTCTAGGCTGCACTACTGCAACAGCCTCTTCCTCAAACTTCCTAAATCCTCCCTTTGCCCCCTTCAACTATATCCAGAATAGTGCCCCCTTCAACTAATCCAGAATAGAACTGCAAGACTTTTCCTTGGCCTCAAGCCTGGGCACCACATCTCTCCAGTGCACAATTCTCTACACTGGCTCCTGGATGCTGTGAGGATCAAGTTCAAGACCCACTGCATCATACATAAGGCTTTCTGGGGCCTGGGACCCTGCTACATCCAACTCTCTGTACCTAAATACCTCCCTCCTAGAGCCCTTCAATCTTCTAGCTCAAACTCTCTGCAGTTCAGATGCTTTTCCAAGCAGAGAGTGGGGGGGGGTGATCTCTTTCTTCCACTGTTGCTTCCCTCCGGAATGGTCTCCCTGCCCTCTCATAATTGAGTTGGATCTCCCTAAGTTCCAGAAGCTTCTCAAGACCCTCCTTTGCTCTTCCCCATTCCTATTCCCCCTCCCCTGCTAAGATCCCCCTCTGCCTCTTTTGACTGGCTGCCTGGTTACTTCAGATTCATACAGGGCAGCAGGTCCTCCCCGTCCCAGCTTACCCCTGCATTTGGTCTCCCCTGCCCCCTCCCCCTACTTGCACTTGCCCTACTGGACTCCCTCTCCCTGCACTAGCCGGGCTGGGACTGCACCTCTGGAGCCCATCCAGCCCGTTCCTTGCACTTAACTCACAGACCTTCTTTTCCCCTGCACTCTCTGAAGTCCCCTGGCACTTGTCCACCTGGCCTCCCCTTAGCACTTGCCTAACCATTGCACCCCCCTTTCCTCCCCCTCTGCTATTGCACACTTGCCACTCCGACCTGCACGTCCTTTCCCTCCTTAGTGTTATCACTTTCCGCTTTGACCGGCATTTGCCCCCTCCCCCCACAATTCTTGTTACTGCACTTGCACAATCCGAATGACACAAGGCCTATTAGGACTGTTTTCTTCATCCCTGGACCCCCCCTCTTTTTGTCTTGTCGTGCCTTGAAACACCATTTGCTGTATAGGAGCATTAAAAATATCCAATAAATAAATAACTTGCATCCCCAAAATTTTTTGGACAAAGTGACACATTTCAAAGTGTTTGTTAAAGTAACTTAAAAGTTGTGTCATATATTTTTTTAAAAAATCTTTATTCGTCAAGTTTTTCTTTTTTAGGTTCCCAAACACAAATAACAGAAACCTTATTACAACACAAATCATAGAGAACATCAGTGGTACAACATATCCATATACCTCCTGCAGTAGTGCAAAGTACACCCCTCAGTTCAGTAGTATCTATGAAACCTTAACAAATGAAGAGAAAACTACAGAGGGCAACCCCAAAAAAGCGAACAAGCAAATCCAAAATAGATGACCTATATAATATGAATTTAGAGGTCCATCACATCTCTTCATATCCTCTCTTAACAAACTAAAAATGGTTTCTATCCTCAAATCCGGTCTCACAGTAGTTTTGGTTTCTCCCATAAAACCCTCCTAAACCATATCTAAGTCCCACCTACAGAACACCGGTTCTTTCCCCATCTTCCTCCTCAGCAGATCCTACACACTTGGGTCTCACCTGCTCGAGGTTGACTGAGGCTATGAAACTATCTCTTGTGTCTCCCAATATTTCCATAATCACCACCCATTCCTCATTAAATGTGGACAGATCATCATGGGCCATATACATCAACTTCTCAATAAAATACACATCCCACTTCTGTAACAGCGAATCTAATTTGGAGGGAATGAATGGTTATCTCCACTTCTGAGCCACTGCCTGCCAGCTCACCAGCAAACACGCTTCCCACATACTAGTAAACCAATATTCTTCACTGTCTTTGGCAGGAATACCCATCAAGACTGTCAGGTGGTCCAACTACAGGGGAAACCCTGTCCAGCTTTTTATCCAGCTCAGCAACTCCTTCCAGAAAGTCTATATGAGCGGGCATGTCCCCCACATGTGAGCGCTAGTACTCACCTCCCCACAACCCCTATAACATGTAAGGGAGAACCCCTAGTAAATTCTAGATTTACTTTGAGGATCTCTATGCCATCCTTGCAGTACCTTAAAGTGTTGTTCCATAGCATGGATAGAAAGGTTCCTGTGAAAGGAGATCTGGTATATTTTATCCCAAAGATCACTGAGCACACAACCCAATCCAATCATTTTTGAAGTACTCTATTTACTAAACCCCTGGTAACAAGAATCCTTTACAATTTAGGGACAATCACTTTCCTCGTCATACTCGTGTCCAGAACCTTCTCAAAAGGAGTGAGATCCTGCAACAGTCTTGTCTTACAGCTAGGGTCCAAAAGGTGTCCCTTAAATCTAAGATAATCAAAATATTGGTCTTTTTCCAACATTTCTTTAACTGCATTATAATCCTTGAGTTCTCCATCAGCGAAAAGGTGACACACCCTCCCCAGATCTAAAGGGGGTCCCCACAAGGAACTCAAGTGTAATGGCAAAGTAGAAAACTCCCCATTAATAGCCACCTCTTTCCATAGTGTCCATAACACCCCCAGGGTCGAATGACTCAGACCTCAAGGGGGATGGACCAAACAGGGTACCATATCAAATCTCTACCCTTTTCCGGGCAAAATACCCAATCCTCAAGTAATTTCATGTATGTGTCCAGGCTATCATGCATGTGCTCCAATAAAACTCTAAAGGTGCAGCTTTGTAATAAGAGAAAAAGTCAGGAAAGCCAAAACCCCCATGTTCTTTCGGGAGAGTAAGTGTGCTTCTTTTAACCCTCTAGTTTTTTCCTTGCCAAACAAACCTTTAGATTCAAAGGATAATTTCCTTAAAACAACAATCCACTAACGGCATAGGGAGCGCCCGAACAAATGAGAAGCCTCATTTTAACAGCTGTCATTCGACATAAACAAGACCTTTCCAGGTCTCCCTTGATAAGTTTATAAAATGAGAACATAGTTAAGGTCATAGAGAAAGGTAAGATCCTTACAGATCATAATCCCAATGTATCTCATTGCATAGTTTTCAATAGTTATAGCACACAGTTCCCCCTATTCCTGCTTACCCCCTTTCCATCAATCAATGAGGGAATACAGAATTTTATCTTTAAAGCCATTATTTTCCCATAAGCCACAATAACTGACATCCATTGCAAGTGCAATTTCATGGGGTCATTTAAATACACCAATATATCATCTGAAAAGAAGGGAAGCTTGAGCTCCATACCTCCACATTCAAGACCTCTAACATTCAAGTTCATCCTAATGGCCACCGCCAAGGGCTCTATAACCAGGGCATACCATAGTACTTTTGTTTTAAGTATTTCAATTTCCAATCCTTCTCCTTTACTAAGAGAGCCCTTAATTCTGCCTTACAGATGCTGAGATCGTGAGAAACAGCAGGGTTCACATAACCTTTTCCTCGATACCCTGTTTGCAATTGTTCAATCTTAGCTCACAATGCAAATTCTTTCCACTTTGTTTCTCATTTCCAGAAAGACCCAATCCCAATCAGTACTCCACAGATAGTAGCCTTAAACTTGTCTCAACGAATAGAGAGGGTGACCGTCCCATTAACATTGCATTCCAAATATTACTTAATTTTCTGCACCAAATCTGCTCCAAACTCTGTCCTTTAACAAACAAAAATTGCAGATCCATTTACCTCCAACAGTCCCCCCATTCCGCATCCCTACCTTCACATGAACAAAGTCAAGGTCTGACCACGGAAATGCACGTAAATGTATTCCCCAATCCCTACTTCCAACATATAGTCAATTACAACCAGATCAATTCTGGATTATGAACCGTGGACCACTGAATAATAAGAAAAATGTGGAGAAACTACTTCCAATGTGTCATACACATATACCAACCCCAAATCGAGGTTAAGTACCTAGAACTTTTCCGACTCCCTTACCTTATCTTTAGATATATGAGTAGCCTTCTCCTGGACTTTACCTCTGCCAGGGTTTAAGATCATAGTAAAGTCCCCTCCAATCCTTCCACAAATAATTGTACTTGATGGACCACTCCTTCTCGGTATTACCCAAATTGACCTTTTACAATTGACGTTTTGTCCTAATTGACCTAATAATAGTGGTCCTAATTGACCTTCTGCACAATTGACCTTTACCTTTATTTTGCTTTTATGCATATGTGTGGGGTGGGTTTGGGGTAATAAATAATATAATGGGATTGTGTGGGGGGTTTTGGATTGAGTGAAGAGTTGCAGGTGGTTTCCCCCCGCATATATGTCCTAATTGACCTTCATTTCACAATCACAATTGTGCAAAAGGTAAATTCTCCCACAATCAATTGTGAAAAGGTCAATTAGTATACATACCTTCCCATAATTGTAACTGGCTAGTATTAGGGCAATATACTTAACCTATTGTTACCTTAATCCCTCTCACAGTCCCTTTGAAAAAAAAGAAAATGGTCCTCACAATCACGCAAAGTGTTATCCACCACCAAATTAATACAGCTTCCCACCAGAATTGCTACCCATGTCTTTTCTCCATCCCCCGAGTCATAAACTATCTTTTCTAAACTCCCTGCCCTCCCAGAGGGCTCTGTAGCATTTATCATATGCGTTTCCTGTAGACACAACACATCCTGTAGGCCAAGTTCTCTGTTGAAACAGCTCACTGCCACTAAACCAAAGGAAATTCACAGGAGATCTGATGCAGTGGTCGAAGTGTAAGAAAAGAAGTAGTGGAACTATATTCCCTGCTAGCCTGCCCCGCTCCTCACAAACCCCATTGCCCTTCCCCCTCCCACACCCAATACAAACCCCCAAACAGATTAGCCTGCTGTTTAAGGGAATGTTCAGTGCTCTGCAGTGAAAGTGCAAGTTTCTACTGCTTCCTACACTGTTATTTTAAAACGAAACCGTTCCGGAAAGGTTTCTTTTTTAAATGAAAGTATAGGAGCTGTAAAACTAAATTTAAAAAAGTAGAGGAGCACCGCTCCCAACCGCTCCCGCTCACATCGACCACTGATCTGATGTAATCAGTGATGTCATGAATTATTCCATTTGTGATATCATATTTGATGTCCTGGCTGTTCACGTTTTTTCTCTAAATTTCAAATGTTTTTATTAGAGTAACTTACTATTACCATCCCTTCAACAAAGTGTGTTTTCTGTGAATGGGTACTTGTTGGACAATTGTATTTAGACAATTATTCAGGCTGTTGGTCACATTTTTTCTATTGCGCTTCTAGAAGTCCAATACGCAGGGGAAACCATTAATCATGTTTTGACTTGTGAAAGCTGTTGTGAAAAGGATACTGCCGTATTGAGAGTGTGCTTCTTTACATCTTGGTGGGGGGAACAGAAAGAGAACAATAAATGTTTGGCATGGAACATGAGCACTCACCAGCCTCTGGTAAGCTTGTGGTGCAGGACTTGGGCAGGGGTGAGTCCAGCAAGATAACAGTGCATCAGCAAAGCAGATAGGGCTGGGGGTGTGTCAGCAAAGTGCCATTGAAGAAGCATTGAAAATGTTACAGGAGAAAACAGTTCTATCTTTATTGACTTCTTGTTCTCTATGGGTGCAAAAATGGGAATTTATTTGGTTTAGAGACTCATGAAGACACAATGGGCCTCATTACGACCCTGGCGGAAATCGAAAAACGATGGCGGAAATGCAATACCGCCATCGAATAGCGCTCGGTGCGATCATGACCCGTCACCGCAAAGTACGATGCCATTAGCGACACCGTAGTGAACGCCAACGCTAACTGCACCAAGTACGCGCGCGCGCGCCATGCCAAACCGTAATTACCACCATGGCGCAACGGTACGCGAATTCTGACCCTAGCGGACATGCACCTAACGCCATCAAGCACGGCGGAAAGTACCATTCCGCCATGGTGAGAAGTACGGCATCGCGAACCAACCGTAAACGGCCCTACTGAGTGCCTGTACACCGCTCCCTGGCCACATTGTACAACTCCCCGTAGGTGCAATGAAGTCACACAATGCAACCAGTGAAATGTACTAGTCATCCATGCCTGCCAACGAACAAATGAATCTCAAGAGGGGCCAATGGGAGCTGCAGGGCACAGATGGCACGAATACAGAAGCAATACAAATGGACATGACCTCAGTCTACCACCAAGAAACGCACGCAAACACAGGCACCTGTGACCAGCCATATTCCGATAATCACATCATTCCACCAATCCAACTGGCTGACCGGCATCTGTTACACAAAAGCTAATCCCCCGCCCCTGAGCATGACATCATCAAAACAGTCATATTGGCAGCCCTTATCCCTGACCACACTGGGCTTCGTAGGCAAACGCGGCCAGTACAGTACCACGCAACTATACTCCGAAGCTGGAACCCAATGCAGATCTCCTCACAATACATCGCTCCCCAAATAGGAATATGCCACATCACTTGCAAAGAAGAACGCTACACGGTTCATATCAGAATAGAAATTTAATGCACAACAAATTCACCAAGCCCATACAGCCATTAGGCCATGAACTCCAAAATACATTTCACCATTGTGGGCTGCATCCGCAATAAATGACCAGCTACTTCTTGTGTGACGCCCTGTTCCTTCATGGTACACAGGGGCTACATTCTCGTACGAAAAGGCAACATGGAAGCGCCTAGAACCGCAGGGCCGTCCCAATAGGGAGGCACTAGTCCAGCTGAAAGGCCGAAATGTTGCTCCTAGCCACTAGTACTGTGTAAGGGCATGTGGCCCATTGGCGATCGTCCCATAAGATCGTAATGCTGCTCCACTGATTAACACGAAGCAGCAGGTGTCGGGAGTAAAATCCATCTGCAGGAGTGGCATACAGATGGCAGTGGCAAAAGGGGAGGAGATACCTGTCACCCAAATGAAATGAAAAAGAATAGTATGGCCATCAGAACTACATTTGAATTACTCACTTCAATTATCACACCAAATCCACAGCCATATGCATGCTAGCCAACTCCAAAGGATCATCACCACCCAAAAACCACTTGCGAATCATAACTATCTATATCGAGGTGAAAACACTATCACAAACTAGTGTACCTGTGCATGCGTCTGTTAAAACAGAATCCATCAGATGGGATTGGTAACGTGCATAGACACAAGTGTCTGAAGGCGCGTCGAGACAGGGAGGGCTCAACAAGGCCGGATAGACGATGGTCCCACTATGGCAGCCCTGCATCACATAGCGCAGGGGAGGCGGATAGATTCCAAGAAGCCCTGTACATGGCAAACTCTGTATCAAATCATCTGTCCATGCATCCATACATCATTCCCTCATCCCGTAATGAAAACGCCTGTTTCCATACTCACATAACATGTGAAATTTCCATTGAGTCTGTGCGTTATGCAGCCTGCAAAATCCACTGTGCCCCAGCCCGTAATTCCAGTGTTGTGAAGTAACATGTATTTGGGAACGTCCGGCCTTATCGCCCACTTCGCTATTGCGCATCCCAAACTATTCATATCAATCATTGCATCCTCGCCATGGCCCCTGTCCCAAGGACATTGAACAATAGAACGTTATATTTGCAGTCAGACCTGTGGGCATCTCCTCGCCGCTAGCTGAAAACCGAAAGCGCCGCCCTTCGAATTCCTCATTTGCAACATCACGTCGAAAAGGCATCTGTGGCCGCTTGAAATCACAAATTAATCCATCTAGTGCGGCTGTGTGTGAAAATGGCAACTGCCTTCACTCACAAATGGGACGCCCCGCCCGTCGGTGAACCTCGGTACAGTGTTGCATGAGGGTCCACCGTTACTCGAGTACTACGTTCCACTGACCCTTCACAAGTCTGTTCGCGACTGCAAAGATAGTATGTGAAACAATGGGACCATAGCAGAATGAACATATCAACCAATGTTACACTGCCATCGGGTACAAATACATGATTGTAATAGCAAGATGCCATTCGTCGAATTGCAGCGTTGTGTGCGGGACGTGCTCGCCCAAAGGGGAGAGCAGCTTGCACAGGTGGAATGAATCACCACAGGTGGAGGCCATACAGCCTGAAAACACATAAATTGCACACCCAGCCTCCTCCCACAACCACACCCACTCCGAAATGCTACCGGCAGGACTAGCTATTTTGGCCCTGGGGGACCTGATAGCACTGCAAGTACTGCAACTTCAAGAAGAAGACGAACACCAACTACAACCGGCCGCACGGAGGAGACGCAGGAGGAGGAGGAGGGCAAGGCAGGGCCAGCAAGGGCCGCCAGCACAGCCACTACCACCACGCAGGCAGCCCGCAATCCCACGCCTCCGAGCACATCCGTTCAACCTCACTGATGAGCAGATCCACACCCTCTACCGTTTGGACCGGGACACCATAACCGCCATTGTGGACATGACACAGGCTGACCTTGTCAGCATGATAGATAGCCCAACCGCCATCCCACCCCTACTGAAGGTGGTGTCTGTACTCCACTTCCTGGCCACAGGCACCTACCAGCACACAGTCGGACAGTTGCATGGCATATCACAGCCACTGTTCTCACGGACACTATTGCAAGTGCTCGATGCCCTCCTGCAGCACGCAGACGACTACATCTCTCTACCACGCTCGGAGCAGGAAATTACCAACACAAAAGTGGGATTCCATGCACTTGCCAGCATACCGGGTTGCATTGGTGCCATCGACTGCACCCATGTGGAATTGGTCGTCCCACATGCCATGGAGGCCCAGTACCGCAACCGAAAACAATTTCATTCTCTGAATGTACAAATGGTGTGTGACTCCAACAGGATCATTACACATTGTTGTGCCCGATTCCCTGGATCAACCCATGATTCTATGGACTTGAGGAACTCTACAATACCACGCTACATGGAGCGACACGCAGGGAACAGATCCTGGCTACTCGGTGAGTCTCATTTCATGCATGATGATGTGGGGTATGTGATGCGGCAATGACCTGGCAGGAAGGGGGGGGGGGTGCGTACGTAGCAATGGCATTCCTCAAAATTCCTTTATTGTCCACATACAGGTGATGCCGGGTATCCACTGAAGAGATGGCTCCTCACACCAGTCCGGAACCCACGGGACCAGCATGAGGAGGACTACAACCATGCCCACTCACGTACCCGTGTAGTCATAGAACAGGCATTCGGCCTACTGAAGACTCGTTTCCGCTGCCTCAGCAGGTCTGGCGGGGCACTCCTGTACCGCCATGTGAAGGTTGCAAAGATGGTCATGGCATGTGTCATGCTCCACAACATGTGCGTACGTAGAAATGTGCCCATGCCCTCTGACGCAGAACTGCAAGCACCTGAAGATGGTCATGATGAGGGTGGGGATGTGGCAGCACCTCAAGGAGTCTGCGAGGCACAGGAGGGCCGTGACATTCGTCAGCATCTCATAGATGCATGCTTCTAGCACTCACGCCTGGTGGCTGATACATGGACACGGGACTTGTGGCACTGTGTGTGTCTGGAACATGCACAATATGGACTGTACGCCTATAATGGCCTCGTACACAAAGATCAATGTCCACACATCTCATTGGATGATCGTGCATTGTTTATGGCATATGTGATATCATGTTAAACACCCTATCGACCCGCCACCCAAGTGAGCCCAACACACCCCCTCCACCCTCCTACCTCCCCCCCGAACACCAGTGTCCAAAGATGCTCATTGTCAGTGGGCAGTCGCTATTGCAAGCCCCCTCTCCGGGTATCAGGGTCACCCCTGCCTGTGGAGCGCAGGTTCCTCCCAGATCTACGTTGGGGGCTGCCCTGGACGGAACTTGCAACGGATGATGTCTCTGCCTGCTCACGTCCATGCATGTCCCTAAGGGTTTGTGAGAGCTCAGTGAGCACACGGCGCACTGCGGCAAGTTCGGCACATACGTCTTTGGACGTCGCATGCAGTTCCCCCCTCAGGCTCTCGGTGCTTCTCTCCATTTGTACTCTCAGGCTCTCGGTGCTTCTCTCCATTTCTACTCTCAGGCTCTCGGTGCTACTCTCCATTTGTGCCCTTAGTGTCTCTGTACTTCTCTCCATTTCTGCCCTAAGTGTCTCAGTTGATGTTTCTATGTCTGCCTTAGTGCCCCCACATTCATCGGCATGGTCCTTGAGGAGCGTGGCCAGTTGCTGCTGTTGCACGATTACCTGGTCGAGGGACTGTTGCCTCTGCTGGGCCATGGCCATTTGCGGTGGTGTCACAGAGTGGCTGATCACCTCATGTTGCCTTGCCACAGGGCTTGTGGGGGATGGCCAGTCGTCGTCTTGTGGGTGCCCCTGCGTGGTATCCTCATGGTGTACGGGATGGAACAGACAGGGGGATTGAGACAGGTCATGGATGGATCTAACTTCGACATCCCCGTTTTCTGTGTCGGAGCATGCTGCCATTAATGCAGTGTCACCTATGGTGCTGCTGCCACCAGAAGCAGTGCCTACTGTGGCATCCATTGGGGGGACCTGTGGTGGTGCTGTTGTGGGCATGCTGGCTGCTGGGGTGCCTGTTGGAGTTCCCTCCTCTGTGCTGCCACTTGATTTGTGCTGCTTCCGTGTCTTGATGCGTGCAGCTGAGGTGGAGGGTCTTTGGCCGTTGGTCTTGGCCCTCTTTGCAGGTGTGCTGGTAGGGGTGTCCTGGAGCTCGTCGTTTGGATCGGACCCTGTGGTGGAGTAAAGGAGGGTGAGCGTTATTAATGGGTCTGTGGGAATTGGAATGGCAATGTATCACATGCATTGGGGTGGTACCTGAGGGTGATTTGGGTCGGGGCCTTGGAGGTGGTTTCATTTGTGTGTGGAGTGAGGGTGCAGTTGTTTTGCAGCCTGCAGTTAGGGTGTGCCTGCTGCACGTGTAGAGGGTGTTTTTAGGATTTTTAATTATTTATGTATTTGATGTGAGTTTTAAAGTGTGCTATCAGGCCTATGTATGTGGACGTTCTCCTGGACATGTGTTACTTTTGCACTATGTGGACACGTGGTACTTCACATGATTGGACATTGTGGTTTTGGCATTGTTTTATTTGGGACACCTACCTGATTCTTCGGATGTCTGCACTCCTTTCTCCATCCCTCCGACTCCCTCTATGCTCTCCATTCCAATGGTGGAGGCACAGATTTCTTCCCAGGGGGTCAACTTGATGGGTGATTCCGATCCTCCCCCGGTAGCTGTGGCAATGTTGCGGTTGGCAGAAAGTATGCTACGGACGCGTATCCGCAGGTCGTCCCATCGCTTTCTGCATTGCTGTGGGTTGCGGGGTGCGGTCCCCACCGCACTTACCCGCTGTGCCACCAGGGCCCATATGGCCTTCTTGTTCGCAAGTGCCGTCCTGGTCATTTGCGTGGAGAAGACGGCGGCAGCATTCTCCTGGAGGGTCTCTGTGAGCACGGTGAGTTCCTCACGGTAGAAGTGGACCTGCCGCTTGCGGTCGCACGCTTTCTTCGCTACTTTTCCCATTTTTCTTGGTTTCACTAGGGTGGATGACGGGTTGGGATGTGTCTCAGGGTAGTATTTTTAATGGTTGTGTGGAATTTGTGGTTTTATAGGTGTACGGCGTGATGTTTCCCGTTCCGGGACCATGCTTTTACTTCCGTTTCCGTATATTTCCGGTCACCGTACTTTCCGGTTGGCGCTCACTGCGGTGTCCGCTAAGATGGGTGGCGGTATTGCACCTAGGGCGCCGTACGGCGGCGGTGTGGGCCGTTTTGGGGTCATTTCCGCCATCGCGGACTTTGCACTTCCGCCATGGCGTGGTGCTCGTGCCCGATGGGTCGGAATGAGCCGCACTTTGCTCCGTCGTGCAATGGCGGAAACGCTATTTACGCTATGGCGGTCCGGTCGGTTGATTTCCGCCAGGGTCGTAATGAGGGCCAATGTCTATTCAAACATTTTCAAGTGTATTGAAAATATGCGTACATTTGTATTCATATGTTTTTTGTACATTTTCTGTCATAAAGTAACCTTTCAGCACAGCAAGAGTCATTGAGGGTGTGAATTGGTTCCAAAAAGTGTTCATTCATGGACGTGTCTTTACATTCTTGCTTAAAAGCTTGTCTTTGTTGATTTCTCTGCTCCTGTAGTTGCTGGTCAGTTTTCCCTGCAAACTGGGGGTGCTTGCCCCCAGGGGAGGTTTCATGAAGATAATCAGACACACAACACAGTGCTTTTCTGTAATTTTGTAATCCTGCCTCCATCTCCCACTTCAGTCACAATAATACTGAAAAAGTGCTATCTCTACTGATGAAGGCTAACCCGGTTTGCAGGGGTGTTGCTAGTTGCTAGGTCTGGACAAGATCAGGGGCTAAGCTAATGTATGGACTGGCAGGATTTGGGGCTAGCTATAGCCTTTTGCTTGTGGCCCCTGAGTTATATCCGGGGCTACAACCAAAAGACCAGAGGATATAGCCCCCTTAGCCTCCCCTAGCAACGCCTCTGCCGGCTTGTACCCTATCAGACCCTCTTGGTACTCAGCTAGTCAAGCCTATTTCCCCGTCAGTGACCTCTCACCTTAATGAACTCTTCAACCTGTCCTTCGACTCTGCTTGTTATGCCTCTGTTTTCAAAACAGATAGGGTCATTCCTCTCCTAAAAAAACAAGGGGCTGACCTGAACTTACCTGATAACATTTGCCCCGTGTCTCTACGTCCGCACTACTATAAAGTGCTTGAATGGGTTGTGTTCAACCTTCTTACCAATTTCTTAGACTTCCATAACCTTCGTGACCCCAACCAGCAGGTTTCCACTCCTGTCACTCTATGGGAACTGCTCTCATGGTTGTGCCCAATTTCATAGCCTCTGCTAAGCACTCCAACATATCCAGTCTCCTAATTCTCCTTGGCCTGTATGTTACCTTTGTCACTGTTGATCACTTTGATCTCCTTAATAATCTCATTCTTTTTGGGATTCATGATTGAGCCCTTGCTTGGATTGAATCATATCTAGCAGCTCACAAATTCTCTGTTTCCTGGAGCAGCAAACATCTCTCAACTCACTCCTCTAACTGTTCAAGTTCCGGAAGTCTCTCTGTTGGGTCCACTTCTCTTTACACACTACACCTCTGCTCTTGGAGCACTCAACTCTTCCTTTGGGTTCTCATACCAACTCTTCGTGGATGAAACCCACATCATGTTCTGTTTTCCTGAACTCTCCTCTGTTCTCTTTATCAACATTTCCACCTGTCTCTGTCATTAAATATTGGATGGCTTTGCACTCTCTAATGTTAAACTCTACCAAAACAGAGGTACTCTTCTTTCCTGCCAAACTCTCTTTCATCTCTTCCTCTGCCTATCCAGTTCCCACCTGGTACTCTCCCATGCTCTTCTTCAGCTAGATACCTCAGCATCATCTATGACCCTTCTCACACCTTCTCCACTTTCATCTTCAAAACTGGAACAGTAGCTCGCCTCAGCCGCCTAAATATTACAACAATCAGGCACCTCCTTCCTTTAAACACCATCAAGCACATCTAAACCACTAGTTTCTCCTCTAAACTGGACTATTGTGCCAACATACTCACAATTTTACTTTCTCTCCTCTCAACAAGATCATTAAGGTCACTACAAGGACTTTCATTGAACTCCCTCACGTCACACCTACTTACTTGTACCGTCATAAGGCTGGATGGCTGACGATGCAAAACAGGGCCAGATTTAAATGTCTTCTCCTGGTTCGCAAATCTATCCACGGTAAGGGACGACTGTATCTATCCTCCTCTATCCAACTCTACAGGCCTTCCCGCAATCTCTGCCTCCTCGACTACCCTTGGGCCATCTCATCCTCCCTGTGCTTCCACTCGATTCCGTTCTTTCTCTTTTCATGCTCCACTTGCATGGAATTCTCTTCCACCGGACATCCAAGAAACAGGCCACATGGATACATGGATTTGTTCAATACCAAACTAAATGCCTACCTCCTCACCTCTGAGTTACTCTCGTAACCTACCTCTCATCTGCCTGCTAGCTAACATGTTTCCCTTACTTTTCACCTGCCTCTGTCCTTCACTTCTTCTGCCTCCACTCCAGCACTTCACCCATCATGGTCACATCCCGAGCACAGCTGGCCGTATGCCTAACTGCACTTAAAAATGTCTAGTGTATGTATGTCCACTTATGTATTTCCCCTGTACTATGCCTGGTGACTGTTCCATTTACTCCCTTCCACAACCTGGTCAGAATGTCCCTCTAATCACTTCAATGTAAGCAGCTCACTGCTTCTCGTCAAATCGGATTGCTTATCTATGATACATTCTTTTGTGATAAAAAGAACATTGTTCCTCCAGTATATAAATAAATAAATGAATACATAAATACATATAGTCACTGTTGTCCATTATGACTTTGTATGCAGGTTTGATTGTAATATTCTATTGTTCAGGGATTTTATAGCCTCACGTTCTGTGGCTTGTCCAGTATGACAGGTGTTGCTCTGTATATGCAACTTTCAATGTATCGGTACAGATTTGGGTTGTTTCCAGTTTCTGGGGTCCAGTTGTAGTTGTACTTCTTTTCTCTGTCTCTTCTTCTCACCATTAACGTTCCTGTATCTAGCATCAACAACACTGCCTTCATTCATTCATAAAGTCGGCTCCCACAATTTTGTGCTAACTCCACCTCCAAAAATAGAGATTAATCAATCTGTGCAGCCACATTCGCTTCTGCTTGTTTTTTGGATGCCCTGCAAAACAGCAATCTAGGTACACCTCCCATCTGTGCAGCCACTCACCATATTGAAAGTGTTTTACTGCTCTGAGAAAAATCCATTTTAGGCACATTTACTGTCCGCTCTGGCATGCCACATTTTCTCCCAAGTCTCTGGGATCTGATGTCAGCTGACTTCATACTACCCTCGACTCACACCCCGCCTTCTCACCTTATCACCCGACATCGTCTACCTCCTGCGCATACAAAGTGTCACTCGCAACCTACCAACTATGACCTGTCAGCCCTCTGCTGTAACTGTACCACACTTTCTACTTAACTATTGCGACCTAGATGCATTTGGTTGCCAGTATAATGTGGATCCTATTATCTATGCATCTTGCTGCCCAGTGCTCAAGTATGCATCCCAATACCTCTGTACCCATCCTGACCCACACAGTATACTGAATATGCAAACTATTTACATGCTAACTTGTACCATAGCTGTCTGTATACCTGACGTAGCCCCCACCATGAGGCACCGCTTGCCAGTGTGTACACCTACCTGATTACACCTACTGTTTGTATACCTGATCATGCCCCTAGTACAATGAAGTCTAGTGTTTGTAAGTACTTTTAACCCGCTTTCAAATAGAGTTACTAAGATCATAAAGAAAAACTGGCACATTTTAATGGGAGCAGCATGCCCTCTGAAATCCCCACCGTGTGCCTTTAAATGTGGCGCAAACTTAAAGGATCCATTAACCAGAAATGACATCTGTATAAGATAGCAACCCGAAAAGAGTATCACAGAAATCTGGGGTCTTCCAAAAGTGACGGGGCATTCCCCTTGTGGCATGTGTGTCAACTGTTCCTTTACAAAAAGAACTAAAGAGATTGATATGAGACTAAAGAAAGCACGAATGCAGAAACAATTCAGGAATTGTAATTACAGTAACGTGTTTACGCAATATGGTGCCCTTGCAATAAGATGTATATTGGGATGACCGAGAGAAAAGTGAAGACACGGATATCAGAACATAGGAGCTGCATAAAACATAAGGTTATTACAGCTCCCCTGGTAAATCATTTTAATTCTATGGGTCATTTAAGCGATAATTTGTCATGGACAGCTTTACTCCAGTTATCAGCTGCTCATTACCCCGAGATGTATCAAAAAAGACTGTATGCCACAATGGCTCATTTATTATCGAGCAATGTCTACAGCATCTGAGCTTTAAGGTTCTTTAACTTGAGTAATAAACTTAAGAGTGGGGAATCCGGTTAATAGCATGATGCTATGCTGCACCTGTAAATACATGTAAATGGTTGAGAGGCTTCTTTACACCATTTTTGTAACCATCCATTGGTAAGAGCCGGGTTGAACCAACACTGGTATTAATCAGAGACGAGTCAAGGATTGCTGTCCCAACATTACTATTCCGTGGGTACTGCAAATCTCGTGTAGGGAGTCACTAGTAGAGAAATTCGGAAGTGCCTTTTATAACCTTGTATATACCAGGAGAATTGTCGTTGTTGTGTATACATGCTAGTTAATATTATGAACAAACAGCAATCTGCTCCATTCCAAGATGGCTGCCAGTCAAATAGTAGCTAGTGAGGCACAAAGATGTAATCTATCTTATCCTAAAATGGCCACGAGAAAGATAGTATGACTCTCGTATAATGTAAATAGTGAATGGACTATTCCATGGTGTTTGTCTACAAATCATGACAAGATGACTAGGTGATACTGTTGACAAATGAACCCGAGGCGAGACACAGGAAGGTTACGTGTAACCTCTTGCATTTGGAATGGCTGCTGCATTAGACATCAACAGAACGTAATATAGTAAGCTTTGGTGCGATAGACGCGGTATGTGTGTATTCTAACTATGCCTTCCTAAATTATGTGAGCTACCTAAAATTGATGTTGATCCCCAGGACATTTATAGTGAGATGTCTGTTTGGCTTGCAGCTCCCGCATCTCAATGACAGCTCCAGATGAGGTCAGCGCGACCCAGATTAAGATTTCACTATCGAGACTTATTCACTGGGGATGCCATCTCGTGACTGTGATAAACCTAATTGAAAAATAAACATTATGTGGGTAAGCGCCATCAGTCTTTTCTCATGAATATTGAGTGGTTAAGATATGACATACAGTAGACGCTTTTATAAATTAATGAATAGGAAGACTAGTGATGGTGCCTTTGTTATCCACACAGGAACGTGTGCATTCCTGTAGACATTGGGACTCATTATGACCCTGGCGGTAGAGTGATAACTGCGCTGGTAGTGCTGCCGGTGCTGTTATCACTCTAACAACACATTAAGAGTTCTGCTCGCGGGACTGTCCCGTACGCCTGGTCAGACCAGACGTGCAGAGCGGCACACGCGAGCAGAACAGGATGCTAACAATGGTCTCGTCATTAACGGGACCATTGTTAGCATCCTCCCTATTGCCAATGAGCCCTATTGGGGCTCAAATGGGAATTGGGACATACCGGGTCCCGCGAATGGGAATTGCTGGGCACGCAAAGGTTGGAATGGCCCCTAATTCCCATTTTTCAGGACCCGGACTTGAGTTTGGCGGTAGCCATGCTGCTAAAAACGCATGGCTACCTCCAAACTCAAATAAGGCCCATTGTAGTTGAGACTGTTGTCGACATTAACCTTGAGTACTTCAGTAGTCTATGTCTAAAAGATAGACGTGTGCATAAATGAGGTGAAAGCCAATATGTACGATAGCTAATTATGGTACTGTGCTAGGTTTTGCTAGGTTTTGGTTTTTCAAATACCATTATTACATCGATTGGTCTCTCTATTTAGTAACATTAGATTATGAAGTACAGCCTTCCCCCAGACTGATTTATTGTGTTTTCCTCTCCTCATAGTAACGTCTATTAAAGAGACGCTTTAACTACACTGTCTATCACATACTAGAATGTTCATGATGGTGAGTCCCCTTTAAGATATGTATTGACACTAAAGAGGTTGACATGTAACAATTACAGCATTAATAAGAGCTGTTTGTATTGTCCCTTTTAGCTCTGAACAGGATAGTCTAAATTCAGAAGCAATTTTTGGCATCTGGCTGTGTATTGAAGAAATGCAGCACAGACGTTTGTTAATACTTGTTATAAAATGTTGGAACCCCTGATGAAGTTCTCGTAGTTGGGCTATGTTAATATTAGAATGAAACATGTTGGGCTAGGATGTGTCTCTCCTAGGAATTAGCTTCCATCTGATATAGAGGATGGGCTGCTCACAACCATTATGATCATGAGAGAGAAGAGCCCTTAGGCCAACCATGGAGATATAGGTCTGTAAAATCCATTAAGCAAATGTTCAATGGAAGTCATCCATGGGTGCTTGTGCTTGGTGCTGGTTGCCATATGATTTTGTTATACTTTTGACCTCTAACATGAACCGCTGCCAGTATCCAATGAGTTCTAGACACCCAAAGAGTTCTATAGGAGGTGGAACCCTCTGCCTGACCTCAACTATAGCTCCTAGTGGTTGAAAATTCCCACTTCTAAATCTGTAAACATTGAGTTGCAAGAATCTGGTGACACATATGCTCTGACTACATTTTTCTAAATCTCACAATATCATACTGGTCCTCATTACGACCCTGGCGGTAAGTAAGCTACATTACCGCCATGGTGTAATCATCGTTTACGCCATGGACCGATGGCATAAAGAGCGCCATATTCTGACCCATCGCGCACGAGCATTACGCCTTGGCGGTAATGTAAACTACGCCATGGCGTAAACAGCCCTTACCGGCATTGAATGCCGTGCTGGGTGACATACCGCCACCCATCATAGCAGCGACCGTAATCAGCGGGCCCCGTAATTAGCGGGCCCCGTAATTAGCGGTCACCGCAAATAAGCGGAACAGGAAGTAGCGTCATCGCGGCGGAACGGGAAAGAGCACAGCGGCCATATTCAAAAACACAATCCATTGCCATCCCACCCAACCACACTACATCCGACCCTGAAACCCTGTGAATCCCATTACCCACCCATTTCCTCACCTAATCATGCCTAAAGTTGTTATAAAAGCCTGCGACAGTCAGCGGCAGGACCGCTTCAGTCGCGAAGAACTGACTATGCTGGCAGAAACGCTGCAGGAGAAGGCAGACGTCGTCTTCTCATCAGAGATGACGAGACCAGCCATAGCCCGGAAAAAAGCAGTATGGGAACTCGTGGCACAACGCGTCAGTGCCGTAGGTATCATCCCACGCACCGCCAGACAGTGCCGCAAAAGGTGGGATGACCTCTGGCTCCGAGTAAGGGGCATACTGTCAGCAAACCGCAACCTGGGACTGGCAACTGGCGGTGGAGCAGACTCCCCACTGAAGATGCAGCCATGGGAGGAGACATGTGCCTCATTGATCGGCATAGAGTGCATCGAGGGCGTCGGCGGAATGGAGAGAGGAGCCCCAACATCAGGAGACACAGGTAGGTGCCTCCAAATCAGCCTTGCAAAACACCCTGAATCACACTTACATGGGAATCACAATTTCGCCCCATATGGCAAACGCAACACATCAGCAGAAGACCCACACCCTGCACACATGCAGCATGTACACTCTACAGCAGGCACACACATTCCTGCATGCTCAACCCACCCAAAAGGGAGACAACCTGTATGTCACGGCCTACAAAGTCCACCATCTATCCATCTAAACCATGGCACTCATCACAATGCCTGCTCAATGTCCGCTGAACCATCAATAACACTTTCCCTCCTCTGCTCCACCACAGGCTCACACTCGGACACCGGCAGGGACGAGAGTGGCACCTCCCCAGCCAAGAAGACCAGGACAGAGGGAAGAGGCCAGCAACCATCCACCTCTGCTGGACCCATGGCCAACCCACAGCAGGCCAATATTCCTGTTGCCGAACAGCCCAGGGCAGCAATTCCCCCCGAGGAAAGGGACATGATGGCACCCACGGCAGACCCACAACCACTGCTGCCCACTGAGGGGATCGTGTCTGCGGGGAGCAGTACAGTGGGGGAGACTGCAGCCAGCGCAGCCTGTTCCGACAGCGATGTGGCGAATGGGGATGATGACATGGAAGGTCCCCCCCACACCCAACTTACCTCCCCACACCTGTCCCCATGTAGCCTGCATGGACAGGACACACAGGGGCAATCCCCTTGAGGTTCATGGCCAGCAACTCCAAGCCCAGTGGGAGTAGGGGAGGAGGGGAGTAGTCCTATTGGGCCTGCAATTGTAACCCCCATTGTGCCTGATTACAGCCAGGTGCTGGACCAAATATCAGCGAGGCAAGAACAACTGGCGTCAATCCTAACACAGCATGTTGCTGATTGTGGAGGTGCCAGTTCAGGCATGGAGAGGTGTGCTGACAGCATCAAGGCAGCCATCCAATCAGCAAGCACGAACATATGCACGGAACTAGCCGCAGTGCGGAATATGATCAGTGAACTGATACGGACAATCATGGACACACGGCGTACCGAGCAGCCTGGTACCTCCTCAGCTGCAAGTTCGGCCCCATCCAGCCCCGTCCGCAGGTCATCCAGGACCCGGAGGAGTACAGGCAGGGGGGCCTCAGGTTCCGGGACAGGGGGCTGGCAATAGTGCCCGCACAGTGGACCACTAAAACATTACCCACTTCACCACAGGCACTGGCACTCCTTTGCAGGGATTTCTGGGGGGAGGGAGAGGGGGGATTGGGTGTGTTGGGGTGTTCAGGGGGGAGGGGGGATTGGGTGTGTTGGGGTGTTCCGGGGGGAGGGGGGATTGGGTGTGTTGGGGTGTTCAGGGGGGAGGGGGGATTGGGTGTGTTGGGGTGTTCAGGGGGAGGGGGGATTGGGTGTGTTGGGGTGTTCAGGGGGGAGGGGGGATTGGGTGTGTCATATCTGTTCAGGAGCACAATACACTTTTACGTTTATCACAAACCAAATGTGTGGACATAGCTCATTGTGTATGTGTGCTTTATTGTTGTACAGTCTACAGTGTGCATATACTAGACACACACAGTGCCCCAAGTGCCGTCCACATGTTACGCGCACACGCAGTGTGTGCTAGAAGCATTGGTCAATGAGATTCTGACGCATTTCACGGCCCTCCTGTGCATCGCTGCCTCCTTGAGGTGCTGCCCCATCCCCACCCTCATCATCCTCATCATCAGGTGGTTGCAGTTCTGCTTCAGGGGGCAGAGGCACGTTACGTCTGACGCACATATTGTGTAGCATGACACATGCCATGACGATCTTCGCAACCTTCTCATGGCGGTACAGGAGTGCCCCGCCAGACCTGCTGAGGCAGCGGAAATGTGCCTTCAGTAGGCCAAAGGCCTGCTCTATCACCACACGGGTACGTGCATGGGCACGGTTGAAGTCCTCCTCATGCTGGTTCTGTGGGTTCCGGACTGGTTTAAGGAGCCACCTCTTCAGGGGATAGCCTGCATCACCGGTAAATGGGCAACAATGTATGTGTCAGGAATGAGATTGCTTTCTGAACATGACGCGCCACCATGCCTTGCATTCAACTGTTACTTTGCACCAGATTTAGTTGTGCTAATGGATTCACACTATGCAACCGCTATATGTTCATGGCTCTCATGTACTGTTTTGCATGCCAAGACACAATGCAGGGGGGACAATTGCCTTGTGAGTGCCCATCCACTGTGTCCGTTCAGGCCATTACTTTATGTGACCTGGCACGTGTCCTGTGAGGTCAATGCTCACATGATTGCAACATTGCTGTCTGGCTCATTATGACCCCAGGGAACAATACTGGTGTCAATGGGGGGAGTTTGTGGGTCTTGCTGTCTGTGTAGTGGTGCATTGATGTTCCTGTCCGACATGTGCCTCCTTTGTGCGCAGTTATGGGGGACAGGCCTTTCAGTTGATGCACTTGCAGATGGTTGTGTCATGGTTGGGGTACACTTTCATTCACATGTTAGGGCTGATTAGATCAGGCATCATGTATACTGTTGTCAGATGACGTGAGTGCTGCCTCAGGGTATGATCTGGCTACTGCTAGTCGCAGCCATGTGACGTATGCATCATTCCCCCCGCCCCCTTTCTGCCAGGTGCAATATGCATTGGTACGTCGATCACCTACACACTTCGCATTTCCATGCTCATGACATTAGACTCACCGAGTAGGCAGGATCTTGGGCCTGCATGTCGCGTGGTATTGTGGAGTTCCGAAGGACCATTGAATCATGCGTTGATCTGGGGAATCGGCACAACAATGTGTGAAGATCCTGTTGGAGTCGCAGACCATTTGCACGTTGATTGAGTGAAATAGTTTACGGTTGCGGTATGGTACCTCCATGGCATGTGGGACCACCAATTCAACATGGGTGCAGTCGATGGCACCAATGCAACCAGGTATGCCAGCTAGTGCATGGAAACCCACTTTGGTGTTGGCAATCTCCTGGGAAGACCGTGGCAATGAGATGTGGTTGTCTGTGTGCTTGAGGAGGGCATCGAGCACTTGGATCAGTGTACGTGAGAATAATGGTTGGGATATGCCATGCAAGTGGCCCACTGTGTGCTGGTAGGTGCCTGTGGCCAGGAAGTGGAGCACGGACACGACCTTCAGTAGGGGCGGGATGGCGGTGGGTGTTTCTATCATGCTGATGATGTCGTTGTGTATCATGTGCACAATGTTGGTGATGGTGTCCCGGTCCAGTCGGTACAGGGTGTGGATCTGCTCTGCGGTGAGGTTGAATGGACTGGCTCTGATGCGTGGGATTGGGGGCTGCCTGTGTGGTGCCACTGGCTGTGCTGGTGGGGCTTGCTGGCCCTGCCTTGCCCTCCTTCTCCTCCTGCGTCTCCTCTGTGCAGGTTGTTGTTGTTGTTGTTGTTGTTGTTGTTGTTGTTGCAGTTGTAGCACTCGCATTGCTATCAGGTCCTCCAGCCCCAACATTGCTAGTCCTATTGGTATCATTGTGGAGTGTGACTGGGGCTGGTAGGGGTGGGGTGTGCTCTTTTTGCACTGGGAGAGTCTGTATTGCCTCCACCTGTGCTGATTCTGTGCAGCTGTGGCAGCTGGGAACACTGCACATGGCCATTTATGGTTGGTTCGCGATGGCGGAATTAGCGCCATGGCGGTAAGGTACTTTACGGCCTTGGCGATGGCGTTAGGGGCATGTCCGCTTGGTTTGTGATCTGCGTAGCTTTGCGCCATGCTGGTATTTACGGCATGGTGGGTCGCGTGCGCGCTACCTTGGTGCTGTTAGTGGCACCGTAAACTACGATGTCGCTATTTGCACTATCGCGGGTCATAATCAGACCTAGCGGTAAACGATGCCGGTATTCATTTACCGGCATCGTTTTCCGCTTACCGCCTGGGTCGTAATGAGGGCCACAGACTATTTATATTGGGCATGTAGGATTTGTTTAGCCGTTTGCTGAAAAGTTCCCAGAATTCCATAAAGGCTGAAAGGTAGCTCAGCGAAGCGAGATAGGTCAGAAGTGGTAGAAAAGGCAGTCATCTCTTTGTTCTCCAAAGTTAAAGGAATTTGTCAGTATTCCCTTATTAGGTTGAGGTTAGGGATGAAGCTGCACTGTCCTTCGGGCGTCTCAGTTTGCATCAGCATCATCTGGGCTTGCTAAAATGATCATGGCAACCTCTGTACACTGGTCTGCTACAGACTTTCCCACCTTCTTCTCCCAGCTGCATTTAATGTCTCCATTTAAAGACTTGTAACTTTCCATTTGATGAATCTGCACAACGCGTTCTGAATGACTGAATCCTTTTGGAAAGTTTGGTGCGGTTTCATTGAGGGGGTGCAACATTATAGTTTATAAATGTTACAAATTTGGATTGGCTGTAAAGGGAAAGACATTTCCTTCCCAACTTCCTAACTACTGGACAGGTTTTCAGCAAACGTGCTTGGGGAGATTTGGTCGGGACCCTAAATCATGCTTTTGCTAATTGGGTATTAACCCGTCCGGTGTTTATTTTTTTAAAATGACAAAATGTAGGCACACTAAATAGTGATATAACTTTAGTACCTGAGGCATGGCCTTTGGCCGCGGCCAGTGGACAGATTGTCTGGGTCATGCCAAGGCCGCCAGGAATTGGCTATGTGGTTAAAGTGAGCTATGCGTCTGACCTGCAGCAGTGCCCTAAGTCTACTCTGAAATGCTTAGCAGGCTGGCAAAATGGCTGAAGGTCATGCTTCAGGGAGTGTGGCCAGTGACCATGGGCACATGGTCCTATTAGGAAGGTAAAGTGGCTAATGGACCAGGCTGCAGGCCAGGCCCAACCTCTACTTTGGGTTGCTTTGCGGGGCTGGCAACATCTCTGAAGGCTTGTGGCAACATGCCATAGCCACAAGCCATGGAGAGTGGCTCACGGGCCCATTATGCTATAGTGGGAAATACACCAGGCTGCAGGATGGGTCAAGTGTCTATTTGGGGTGGCTTGTTGGAGCCTGAGGCATGGCTGAACGTCATATCCCAGGGACTTCTGCCATAACTTGTTCAAAATCTGCAAGGACCTCGCTAATAGAACTGCAGTCTCCTCCTCTCCTCTGTCATCCCTAACCCCCTGCACTGCACTGGCCACTCACTTTTTTACCAAAGCTCAAGACATCCCGTCCTCACTCTCCTCTACACCCTCCCTTCTTCCTCACCCGCTCTCAAGCCTCCCTTGGTCCCCCTTTCCCCTTCCCTCCTACTCTCTTCTTTCTTGCCCATATCACTGGATGAGGTCTCTAGACAAGTCCTCTCTATGAAAGTCTCTTCCAAACAGGTGGTCCCTTGCTCCTCCAGAACTATCAAAGACAACATTGCCACCCTTGCTCCAGCCTTGGCAGATTTCTGCAATCACTCCTTTGCCCCTGGCTCCTTCCCTCCACTCCTGAAGCACTCCCTTGTGCACCCTCGCCTCAAAAGGGCTTCTGCCGACCACTCCTGATAGCTAACTATCTCCATTACGCCCTTCCTGGGCAAACTCTTGGAGAAGCTGGGCATCTCCCAGCTGATCCACCACACTGAATCTGTTGGTTGAACTCCAGTGAAGACTTGCTCTCAAATCTCAATTTCAACTCTCCTTCCAATCACATCCTTCTTGACCTTCCCTCTGCCTTTGATAGAGTCAATCATGCCACCCTTTTAAACCGGATCTGTGATACCCTTGGAATGACGGACCTGGCACTGGACTGATTGCCCTCCTTCATCTCTGACTGACCCTCCCAAGTTCAACCGGGCCCTTTCCTCTCCCTGTCAGACTCTCTACCTGTGGCAACCATCAGGGTTCTATCTTCTCACAGTGGCTCTTAAATATCTACCTTACCCCTGTAGCCCATCTGATATCAGCATTCTCTCCTCACTTCGAGTGTTATTCAAACGACACACAGTTCTCATTCAAGCTTTCCTCCACTGTCTTTTCTTCTTCCTCTCTCATTCCGGACTGTCTGACTGCTCTACAGGCACGGTGTGCTGCTATCGATATATGCATTAACGTAATTAAGACAGAGATCCTTCTCGTTGGGGCCACATCACCCTCCTGTCCTCCTACTGTCTGGCTGCACTCCATGGGCCCCACCCCCACACCCTCCTCTGAGGCAAAAAACGTGGGTGTCGTCTTCGACTCCTATCTCTCCTCTCCAAATAACTCACAGGCCTTGCCATGGAGGCCCACTTCCAGCTGCACCTCATCAGAGGCATTCTCTTTTTCCTCACCTCCCCTGAGAAACTCAATGTCTACAGAGCTTTGGTCCTCTCTAGGCTGCACTACTGCAACAGCCTCTTCCTCAAACTTCCTAAATCCTCCCTTTGCCCCCTTCAACTAATCCAGAATACAACTGCAAGACTTTTCCTTGGCCTCAAGCCTGGGGACCGCATCTCTCCAGTGCAAAATTCTCTACAGTGGCTCCTGGATGCTGTGAGGATCAAGTTCAAGACCCACTGCATCATCCACAAGGCTTTCTGGGGCCTGGCACCCTGCTACATCCAACTCTCTCTACCTAAATACCTCCCTCCTAGAGCCCTTCGAACTTCTAGCTCAAACTCTCTGCAGTTCAGATGCTTTTCCAAGCAGAGAGTGTGGGGGGGGGGGTTGATCTCTTTCTTCCACAGTTGCTTCTCTCTGGAATGGTCTCCCTGCCCCTCTCATAATTGAGTCGGATCTCCTTAAGTTCCAGAAGCTTCTCAAGACCCTCCTTGGCTCTTCCCCATTCCCACTCCCCTTCCCCTGCTGAGGTCCCCCTCTGCCTCTTTTGACTGGCTGCCTGGTTACTTCAGATATAGACAGGGCAGCAGGTCCTCCCCGTCCCAGTTTACCCCTGCATTTGGTCTCCCCTGCCCCCTCCCCCTTCTTGCACTTGCACTACTGGACTCCTTCTCACTGCACTAGCCGGGCTGGGACTGCACTCTCTGAAGTCCCCTGGCACTTGTCCACCTGGCCTCCCCTTAGCACTTGCCTAACCATTGCACCCCCCCTTTCCTCCCCCTCTGCTATTGCACACTCGCCACTCTGACCTGCACGTCCTTTCCCTCCTTAGTGTTATCACTTTCCGCTTTAACCGGCATTTGCCCCCTCCCCCCATAATTCTTGTTACTGCACTTGCACAATCCGAATGACACAAGGCCTATTAGGACTGTTTTTGTTTTCTTCATCCCTGGGCACCCCCTCTTTGTCTTGTCGTGCCTTGAAACACCATTTGCTGTATAGGAGCATTATAAATACCAAATAAATAAATAACTTGCATCCCCCACATTTTTTGGACAAAGTGACATATTTCAAAGTGTTTGTTAAAGTAACTTTAAAGTTGTGTCAAATATATATTTTTTTTAATCTTTATTCGTCAAGTTTTTCTTTTTTATGTTCCCAAACACAAATAACAGAAACCTTATTACAACACAAATCATAGAGAACATCAGTGGTACAACATATCCATATGCCTCCTGCAATAGTGCAAAGTACACCCCTCAGTTCAGTAGTATCTATGAAACCTTAAAAAATGAAGAGAAAACTCCAGAGGGCAACCCCAAAAAAGCGAACAAGCAAACCCAAAATAGATGACCTATATAATATGAATTTAGAGGTCCATTCCATCTCTTCGTATCCTCTCTTAACATACTAAAAATGGTTCTATCCTCAAATCCGGTCTCACAGTAGTTTTGGTTTCTCCCATAAAACCCTCCTAAACCATATCTAAGTCCCACCTACAGAACACTGGTTCTTTCCCCATCTTCCTCCTCAGCAGATCCTTCACACTTGGGTCCCATCTGCTCGAGGTTGACTGAGGCTATGAAACTATCTCTTGTGTCTCCCAATATTTCCATAATCACCACCCATTCCTCATTAAATGTGGACAGATCATCATGGGCCATATACATCAACTTCTCAATAAAATACACATCCCACTTCTGTAACGGCGAATCTAATTTGGAGGGAATGAATGGTTGTCTCCACTTTTGAGCCACTGCCTGCCAGCTCACCAGCAAAAGAGCTTCCCACATACTAGTAAACCAATATTCTTCACTGTCTTTGGCAGGAATACCCATCAAGACTGTCAGGTGGTCCAACTACAGGGGAAACCCTATCCAGCTTTTTATTCAGCTCAGCAACTCCTTCCAGAAAGTCTATATGAGCGGGCATGTCCACCACATGTGAGCTCTAGTACTCCCCTCCCCACAACCCCTATAACATGTAAGGGAGAACCCCTAGTAAATTCTAGATTTACTTTGAGGATCTCTGTGACATCCTTGCAGTACCTTAAAGTGTTGTTCCATAGCATGGATAGAAAGGTTCCTGTGAAAGGAGATCTGGTATATTTTATCCCAAAGATCACCCGGAATATCCTGAGCACACAACTCAATCCAATCATTTTTGAAGTACTCTATTCACCAAACCCCTGGTAACAAGAATCCTTTACAATTTAGGAACAATCACTTTCCTCATCATACTCGTGTCCAGAACCTTCTCAAAAGGAGTGAGATCCTGCAACAGTCTTGTCTTCCACCTAGGGTCCAAAAGGTGTCCCTTAAATCTAAGATAATAAAAATATTGGTATTTTTCGAACATTTCTTTAACTGCATTATAATCCTTGAGTTCTCCATCAGCAAAAAGGTGACACACCCTCCCCAGATCAAAAGGGGGTCCCCACAAGGAACTCAAGTGTAATGGCAAAGTAGAAAACTCCCCATTAATAGCCACCACTTTCCATAGTGTCCATAACACCCCCAGGGTTGAATGACGTCAGACCTCAAGGGGGATGGGCCGAACAGGGTACCATATCAAATCTTTACCCTTTTTCGGGCAAAATACCCAATCCTCAAGTAATTTAATGTATTTGTCCAGGCTATCATGCATGTGCTCCAATAAAAAGGTGCGGCTTTGTAATAAGAGAAAAAGTCAGGGAAGCCAAAACCCCCATGTTCTTTCGGGAGAGTAAGTGTGCTTCTTTTAACCCTCTGCTTTTTTCCTTGCCAAACAAACCTTTAGATCCAAAGGATAATTTTCTTAAAACAACAATTCACTAACGGCGTAGGGAGCACCCAAACAAATGAGAAGCCTCATTTTAACAGCTGTCATTCGACATAAACAAGACCTTTCCAGGTCTCCCTTGATAAGTTTATAAAATGAGAACATAGTTAAGGTCGTAGAGAAAGGTAAGATCCTTACAGATCATAATCCAAATGTATCTCATTGCATCGTTTTCAATAGTTATAGCACACATTTCCCCCTATCCCTGCTTACTCCCTTTCCATCAATCAATGAGGGAATACAGAATGTCATCTTTAAAGCCATTATTTTCCCATAAGCCACAATAACTGACATTCATTGCAGGTGCAATTTCATGGGGTCCTTTAAATACACCAAGATATCGGGCCTCATTACACGGTAGGCGGTAAGGGTTAACGCTCACCGGTAATGGTACCGGTGACCATTAACCCTTACCGTCTTACTGCGAGGACCCTTAGCGGGTTGGAGAATTTAACGCCTGCTTTTTGACCTTGGTGCTAATTACGGCACCGCAAATTTGCGGTGCCGTAATTAGCAGCTTCCCCATTCCCATTATGCCCTATGGGGCAGGAATGGGGAAGGGCAATGGGGGAAGGGGGAATTACCGCCCCACCATCCTTGGAATAGGGCGGTAATTCCCCTTTCCACCAAGGCGGTGCCGGTATTTTACCAGCATGGACCAAGGGGCTATTAGCACCTTGGTCCACCGCCTATCGTGTAATGAGGCCCGATCTGAAAATAAGGGAAGCTTGAGCTCCATACCTCCACATTCAAGACCTCTAACATTCAAGTTCATCCTAATGGCCACCGCCAAGGGCTCTATAACCAGAGCATACCATAGTACTTTTGTTTTAAGTATTTCAATTTCCAATCCTTCTCCTCTACAAAGAGAGCCCTTAATTCTGCCTTACAGATGCTGAGATTGTGAAAAACAGCCGGGTTCACATAACCTTTTCCTCGATACCCCGTTTGCAATTGTTCAATCTTAGCTCACAATGCAAATTCTTTCCACTTTGTTTCTCATTTCCAGAAAGACCCAATCCCAATTAGTACTCCACAGATAGTAGCCTTAAACTTGTCTCAAAGAATAGAGAGGGTGACCGTCCCATTAACATTGCATTCCAAATATTACTTAATTTTCTGCACCAAATCTGCTCCAAACTCTCTGTCCTTTAACAAACAAAAATTGCAGATCCATTTACCTCCAACAGTCCCCCCATTCCGCATCCCTACCTTCACATGAACAAAGTCAACGACTGACCACGGAAATGCACGCAAATGTATTCCCCAATCCCTACTTCCAACATATAGTCAATTACAACCAGATCAATTCTGGATTATGAACCGTGGACCGCTGAATAATAAGAAAAATGTGGAGAAACTACTTCCAATGTGTCATACACATATACCAACCCCAAATCGAGGTTAAGTACCTAGAACTTTTCCGAATCCCTTACCTTATCTTTAGGTATATGAGTAGCCTTCTCCTGGACTTTACCTCTGCCAGGGTTTAAGATCATAGTAAAGTCCCCTCCAATCCTTCCACAAATAATTGTACTTGATGGACCACTCCTTCTCGGTATTACCCAAATTGACCTTTTACAATTGACCTTTTGTCCTAATTGACCTAATAATAGTGGTCCTAATTGACCTTCTGCACAATTGACCTTTACTTTTATTTTGCTTTTATGTATATGTGTGGGGTGGATTTGGGGTAATAAATAATATAATAGGATTGTGTGGGGGGTTTTGGATTGAGTGGAGAGTTGCAGGTCGTTTCCCCCCACATATATGTCCTAATTGACCTTCATTTCACAATCAATTGTGCAAAAGGTACATTCTCCCACAATCAATTGTGAAATGGTCAATTAGTATACATGCCTTCCCATAATTGTAACTGGCTAGTATTAGGGCAATATACTGAACCTATTGTTACCTTAATCCCTCTCACAGTCCCTTTGAAAAAAAAGAAAATGGTCCTCACAATCACGCAAAGTGTTATCCACCACCAAATTAATACAGCTTCCCACCAGAATTGCTACCCATGTCTTTTCTCCATCCCCCGAGTCATAAACTCTCTTTTCTAAACTCCCTGCCCTCCAAGAGGGCTTTGTAGCATTTATCATATGCGTTTCCGGTAGACACAACACATCCTGTAGGCCAAGTTCTCTGTTTAAACAGCTCACTGCCACTAAACCAAAGGAAATTTCCAGGAGATCTGATCTGTAATCACTGATGTCATTAATTATTCCATTTGTGATATCATATTTGATGTCATGGCTGTTCACGTTTTTTCTCTAAATTTCAAATGTTTTTATTAGAGTAACTTACTATTACCATCCCTTCAACAAAGTGTGTTTTCTGTGAATGGGTACTTGTTGGACAATTGTATTTAGACAATTATTCAGGCTGTTGGTCACTTTTTCAGTATTGCGCTTCTAGAAGTCCAATACGCAGGGGAAACCATTAATCATGTTTTGACTTGTGAAAGCTGTTGTGAAAAGGATACTGCCGTATTGAGAGTGTGCTTCTTTACATCTTGGTGGGGGGAACAGAAAGAGAACAATAAATGTTTGGCATGGAACATGAGCACTCACCAGCCTCTGGTAAGCTTGTGGTGCAGGGCTTGGGCAGGAGTGAGTCCAGCAAGATAACAGTGCAACAGCAAAGCAGATGGGGCTGGGGGGGTGTCAGTCAAGTGCCATTGAATAGGCATTGAAAATGTTACAGGAGAAAACAGTTCTATCTTTATTGACCTCTTGTTCTCTATGGGTGCAAAAAATGGGAATTTATTTGGTTTAGAGACTCATGAAGACACAATGTCTATTCAAGCATTTTCAAGTGTATTGAAAATATGCGTACATTTATATTCATATGTTTTTTGTACATTTTCTGTCATAAAGTAACCTTTCAGCACAGCAAGAGTCATTGAGGGTGTGAATTGGTTCCAAAAAGTGTTCATTCATGGACGTGTCTTTACATTCTTGCTTAAAAGCTTGTCTTTGTTGATTTCTCTGCTCCTGTAGTTGCTGGTCAGTTTTCCCTGCAAACTGGGGGTGCTTGCCCCCAGGGGAGGTTTCATGAAGATAATCAGACACACAACACGGTGCTTTCCTGTAATTTTGTAATCCTGCCTCCATCTCACACTTTAGTCACAATAATACTGAAAAAGTGCTATCTCTACTCATGAAGGCTAACCCGGTTTGCAGGGGTGTTGCTAGTTGCTAGGTCTGGACAAGATCAGGGGCTAAGCTAATGTATGGACTGGCAGGATTTGGGGCTAGCTATAGCCTTTTGCTTGTGGCCCCTGAGTTATATCCGGGGCTACAACAAAAAGACCAGAGGCTATAGCCCCCTTAGCGTCCCCTAGCAACGCCTCTGCCGGCTTGTACCCTATCAGACCCTCTTGGTACTCAGCTAGTCAAGCCTATTTCCCCGTCAGTGACCTCTCACCTCAATGAACTCTTCAACCTGTCCTTCGACTCTGCTTGCTATGCCTCTGTTTTCAAAACAGATAGGGTCATTCCTCTCCTAAAAAAACAAGGGGCTGACCTGAACTTACCTGATAACATTTGCCCCGTGTCTCTACTTCCGCACTACTATAAAGTGCTTGAATGGGTTGTGTTCAACCTTCTTACCAATTTCTTAGACTTCCATAACCTTCGTGACCCCAAACAGCAGGTTTCCACTCCTGTCACTCCATGGGAACTGCTCTCATGTATGTGCCCAATTTCATAGCCTCTGCTAAGCACTCCAACATATCCAGTCTCCTAATTCTCCTTGGCCTGTATGTTACCTTTGTCACTGTTGATCACTTTGATCTCCTTAATAATCTCATTCTTTTTGGGATTCATGATTGAGCCCTTGCTTGGATTGAATCATATCTAGCAGTTCACAAATTCTCTGTTTCCTGGAGCAGCAAACATCTCTCAACTCACTCCTCTAACTGTTCAAGTTCCGGAAGTCTCTCTGTTGGGTCCACTTCTCTTTACACACTACACCACTGCTCTTGGAGCACTCAACTCTTCCTTTGGGTTCTCATACCAACTCTTCATGGATGAAACCCACATCATGTTCTCTTTTCCTGAACTCTCCTCTGTTCTCTTTATCAACATTTCCACCTGTCTCTCTGTCATTAAATATTGGATGGCTTTGCACTCTCTAATGCTAAACTCTACCAAAACAGAGGTACTCTTCTTTCCTGGAAAACTCTCTTTCACCTCTTCCTCTGCCTATCCAGTTCCCACCTGGTACTCTCCCATGCTCTTCTTCAGCTAGATACCTCAGCGTCATCTATGACCCTTCTCACACCTTCTCCACTTTCATCTTCAAAACTGGAACAGTAGCTCGCCTCAGCCGCCTAAATATTACAACAATCAGGCACCTCCTTCCTTTAAACACCATCAAGCACATCTAAACCACTAGTTTATCCTCTAAACTGGACTATTGTGCCAACATACTCACAATTTTACTTTCTCTCCTCTCAACAAGATCATTAAGGTCACTACAAGGACTTTCATTGAACTCCCTCACGTCACACCTACTTACTTGTACCGTCATAAGGCTGGATGGCTGACGATGCAAAACAGGGCCAGAATTAAATGTCTTCTCCTGGTTCGCAAATCTATCCACGGTAAGGGACGACTGTATCTATCCTCCTCTATCCAACTCTACAGGCCTTCCCGCAATCTCTGCCTCCTCGACTACCCTTGTGCCATCTCATCCTCCCTGTGCTTCCACTCGATTCCGCTCTTTCTCTTTTCTTGCTCCACTTGCATGGAATTCTCTTCCACCGGACATCCAAGAAACAGTCCACATGGATACATGGATTTGTTCAATACCAAAGTAAATGCCTACCTCCTCACCTCTGAGTTACTCTCTTAACCTACCTCTCATCTGCCTGCTAGCTAACATGTTTCCCTTACTTTTCACCTGCCTCTGTCCTTCACTTCTTCTGCCTCCACTCCAGCACTTCACCCATCATGGTCACATCCCGAGCACAGCTGGCCGTATGCCTAACTGCACTTAAAAATGTCTACTGTGTGTATGTCCACTTATGTATTTCCCCTGTGCTGCGCCTGGTGACTGTTCCATTTACTCCCTTCCACAACCTGGTCAGAATGTCCCTCTAATCACTTCAATGTAAGCAGCTCACTGCTTCTCGTCAAATCGGATTGCTTATCTATGATACATTCTTTTGTGATAAAAAGAACATTGTTCCTCCAGTATATAAATAAATAAATAAATAAATAAATACATAAATACATAAATACATAAATACATAAATACATAAATACATATAGTCACTGTTGTCCATTATGACTTTGTATGCAGGTTTGATTGTAATATTTTATTGTTCAGGGATTGTATAGCCTCACGTTCTGTGCCTTGTCCAGTATGACAGGTGTTGCTCTGTATATGCAACGTTCAATGTATCGGTACAGATTTGGGTTTTTTCCAGTTTCTGGGGTCCAGTTGTAGTTGTACTTCTCTTCCCTGTCTCTTCTTCTCACCATTAACGTTCCTGCATCTAGCATCAACCACACTGCCTTCATTCACGCATTATAAAGTCGGCTCCCACAATGCTGTGCTAACGCCACCTCCAATAATAGAGCTTAATCAATCTGTGCAGCCACATTCGCTTCTGCTTGTTTTTGGATGCCCTGCAAAACAGCAATCTAGGTACACCTTCCATCTGTACAGCCACTCACCATATTGAAAGCGTTTTACTGCTCTGAGAAAAATCTATTTTAGGCACATTTACTGTCCGCTCTGGCATGCCACATTTTCACTCCCAAGTCTCTGGCATCTGATGTCAGCTGACTTCATACTACCCTCGACTCACACCCCGCCTTCTCACCTTAGCACCCGACATCGCCTACCTCCTGTGCATACAAAGTGTCACTCGCAACCTACCTATTATGACCTGTCATCCCTCTGCTGTAACTGTACCACACTTTCTACTTAACTATTGCGACCTAGATGCATTTGGTTGCCAGTATAATGTGGATCTTATTATCTATGCATCTTGCTGCCCAGTGCTCAATTATGCCTCCCAATACCTCTGTACCCATCCTGACCCACACAGTATACTGAATATGCAAACTATTTACATGCTAACTTGTACCATACCTGTCTGTATACCTGACGTAGCCCCCACCATGAGGCACGGCTTGCCAGTGTGTAAACCTACCTGATTACACCTACTGTTTGTATACCTGATCAAGCCCCTAGTACAATGAAGTCTAGTGTTTGTAAGTACTTTTAACCCGCTTTCAAATAGAGTTACTAAGATCATAAAGAAAAACTGGCACATTTTAATGGGAGCAGCATGCCCTCTGATATCCCCACCGTGTGCCTTTAAATGTGGCGCAAACGTAAAGGATCTATTAACCAGAAATGACATCTGTATAAGATAGCAACCCGAAAAGAGTATCACAGAAATCTGGGGTCTTCCAAAAGTGACGGGGCATTCCCCTTGTGGCATGTGTCAACTGTTCCTTTACAAAAAGAACTAAAGAGATTGATATGAGACTAAAGAAAGCACGAATGCAGAAACAATTCAGGAATTGTATTTACAGTAACGTGTTTACGCAATATGGTGCCCTTGCAATAAGCTGTATATTGGGATGACCGAGAGAAAAGGGAAGACACGGATAACAGAACATAGGAGCTGCATAAAACATAAGGTTATTACAGCTCCCCTGGTAAATCATTTTAATTCTATGGGTCAGTTAAGCGATAATTTATCATGGACAGCTTTACTCCAGTTAAAAGCTGCTCATTACCCCGAGATGGATAAAAAAAGACTGTATGCCACAATGGCTCATTTATTATCGAGCAATGTCTACAGCATCTGAGCTTTAAGGTTCTTTAACTTGAGTAATACACTTAAGAGTGGGGAATCTGGTTAATAGCATGATGCTATGCTGCACCTGTAAATATATGCAAATGGTTGAGAGGCTTCTTTACACCATTTTTGTAACCATCCATTGAGAGCAGGGTTGAACCAACACTGGTATTCACTCGTCCAGGGTATCCCCCAAACAGCTTATCATGTCATTAAAGGACCTCTGAACCTAAAAGGAAGAAAAATAAGCCTTTTGACCAATTTAATCCACAATTGGAGTAGAAGGCAACCCTTTCAAATATCTATCAAGTAGAATTTGGATATTTTTACTATCCGATCACTTATTTTGACACCGTCAAAACTACCTGGATGAATATAAATACTCCCCCAAAAAAATTCAGCATCACGATTTGGGTGAGTCAAGCAAAATACTTATTTGCCTAAGGCTGAAAAACATAGAGAGAAATATAAAGGCATATAATCCAAATGGCCAAGGATCAGCGCATATCATTTGATGTGAAGATTTAAAGGTGTGGAGTAAAACACCAGACACCAATTTGTATTAAGGATCTGTGCATGGCATTTGTTCTGGAAACTATAAGGTGTGAAGTTAACACCAGACAGTACATTTTTTTTGTTTGTCCATCTCTAAACAAATTGTAAGAATAAAAGAGGGAAAAAAAACTGGAAAAAACCCCATCAATATTGAATTGGGAATTCTCTTTTTTTGAAGCACAATCTGGAACTTGTCTAGTCAGAATTTGTATGACTCACCTTTGAACAATTTATGAATAAGGTTGGCCCATATGAGGAACCTTTTGCAAACCTTTTACTTACTTGTATCAGCAGCTCATTACCCCGAGATGGATAAAAAAAGACTGTATACCACAATGGCTCATTTATTATCGGGCAATGTCTACATCATCTGATCTTTAAGGTTCTTTAACTTGAGTAATAAACTTAGGAGTTGGGAATCCGATTAATAGCATGATGCTATGCTGCACCTGTAAATATATGTAAATGGTTGAGAGGCTTCTCTACACCATTTTTGTAACCATCCATTGGTAAGCGCCGGGTTGAGCCAACACTGGTATTATTCAGAGACGAGTCAAGGATTGCTGTCCCAAAATTACTATTCCGTGGGTACTGCAAATCTCGTGTAGGGAGTCACTAGTAGAGAAATTCGGAAGTGTCTTTTATAACCTTGTATATACCAGGAGAATTGTCGTTGCTGTGTATACATGCTAGTTAATATTATGAACAAACAGCAATCTGCTCCATTCCAAGATGGCTGCCAGTCAATAGTAGCTAGTGAGGCACAAAGATGTAATCTATCTTATCCTAAAATGGCCAAAAGAAAGATAGTATGACTCACGTATAATGTAAATACTGAAGGGACTATTCCATGGTGTTTGTCTACAAATCATGACAAGATGACTAGGTGATACTGTTGACAAATGAACGCGAGGCAAGACACAGGAAGGTTACGTGTAACCTCTTGCATTTGGAATGGCTGCTGCATTAGACATCAACAGAACGTAATAAAGTAAGCTTTCGTGCGATAGACGCGGTTTGTGTGTATTCTAACTATGCCTTCCTAAGTTATGTGAGCAACCTAAAATTGATGTCGGTCCCCAGGACATTTATAGTGATATGTATGTTTGGCTTGCAGCTCCCGCGTCTCAATGGCAGCTCCAGATGAGGTCAGTGCGACCCAGATTAAGTTTTCACTATCGAGACTTATTCACTGTGGATGCCATCTTGTGACTGTGATAAACCTAATTGAAAAATAAACATTACGTGGGTAAGCGCCATCTGTCTTTTCTCATGAATATTGAGTGGTTAAGACATGACATACAGTAGACGCTTTTATAAATTAATGAATAGGAAGACTAGTGATGGTGCCTTTGTTATCCACACAGGAACGTGTTGCATTCCTGTAGATATTGGGACTCATTATGACCCTGGCTGTAGAGTGATAACGGTGCTGGTAGTGCTGCCAGCACCGTTATCACTCTAACAACACATTAACGGGACCATTGTTAGCATCCTCCCTATTGCCATTGAGCCCTATTGGGGCTCAAATTGGAATTGGGACGTACCAGGTCCCGCGAATGGGAATTGCTGGGCCCTCAAAGGTTGGAATGGCCCCTTATTCCTATTTTTCAGGACCCGGACTCGAGTTTGGGGGTAGCCATGCTGCTAAAAACGCATGGCTACCTCCAAACTCAAATAAGGCCCATAGTAGTTGAGGCTGTTGTCGACATTAACTTTGAGTACTTCAGTAGTCTATGTCTAAAAGATAGACGTGTGCATAAATGAGGTGAAAGCCAATATGTATGATAGCTAATTATGGCACTGTGCTAGGTTTTGGTTTTTCAAATACCATTATTACATCGATTGGTCTCTCAATTTAGTAACATTAGATTATGAAGTACAGCCTTCCACCAGACTGATTTATTGTGTTTTCCTCTCCTCATAGTAACGTTTATTAAAGAGACGCTTTAACTACACTGTATATCACATACTAGAATGTTCATGATGGTGAGTCCCCTTTAAGATATGTATTGACACTATAGAGGTTGACATGTAACAATTACAGCATTAATAAGAGCTGTTTGTATTGTCCCTTTTAGCTCTGATCAGATTAGTCTAGATTCAGAAGCAATTTTTGGCATCTGGCTGTTTATTGAAGAAATGCTGCACAGACGTTTGTGAATACGTGTTATAAAACTTTGTTACCCCTGATGAAGTTCTAGTAGTTGGGATATGTTAATATTAGAATGAAACATGTTGGGCTAGGATGTTCACTGTAATGAGTAACAGTGTAGTATAATAATCTATTGAATAGATTCAGGACCGCTTCAGCGTGATCCACTAATAACATACTAGAGAATTAGAATGAATAGCCTTGTACTAGTAGGGCATTCGACCATCATCCAACAAAGAATAAGTAAAACATGAGCTAATTACTTTTTTTAGATAGTGCGGTTTTAATGTCTATTTTATTGTTAGTAAGATGTTTGCACTTTAATACTGCACAGCACTTGCCACTTTCTTGAATATTTGTAATATGTACGATATTTGTATGTGTTTTATGTGTTTTATGTGTTTTTATGAATTTGTGACAGAATAAGAATAAAAGTGAAAATATATTTTTTCAATATTAGTGAGTTTATAGACACAGTTCGTTATTTGTTGGATGAATTGTGTCTTATGTTCAGACTTAGAAGAGACAATGCAATGGTGGTGAGTTCTCTAGTCTTTAAATTGTTAAAATAGGTATCAGGAACAAACTCAAAAGTCTATGTGAATATTTTGTTTCCCCCTATCTTATTTTGGTAAAAGTTGCCTGCTTGTACACCTATCTGATTATACCTAATGTTTTGTACCTGATGTAGTCCCCCCGTACCATGAGGCATGGCTTGCCAGTTTGTACCCCTACCTGATTATGCCTAGCATTTGTATACCTGATGTAGCCCCCCCCCATACCATGAGGCATGGATTGCCAGTTTGTACACCTACCTGATTATGCATTCCATTTGTATACCTGATGTAGCTTCTTACCATGAGGCATGGCTTTGTCCGAATATGCTCTTCAAGAACTACTTGTATATTGTAACCTGTATGATTTATCCTGCCCTTTGAAGAAGGTTCGCTGGCACCCAATGTAACCAGCACCCCGATGCCTGAGGGTCTGGTGCGCTGCTATAAATGAAAAAATAAACAAATAAATAAATAGATGTCTGACAAGGTCAGAGACTCCATCAATGAGGACATCACAAAGATGTTGGACTTGCGGGTTAGTGAGTCATCTAGCAGCACCCAGGATAGCATAGTGATACTAGTCCCTAAACAAGTGCATTAGTGTGACAATTGATGTCTGCTTTTGATTGGAATGCAGAGGGCTCAATTCTGTCACCAAGGCAGATGAACGCGCCATACCTAAGGCAGACATAATCATCGATAGATTGGTTGATGCCAAGTTGAAGAGTAGCTTCACATCAATTAAGGTTACTGATAGGTCGGCCTGACTGATCTAGCAAAGGAGAGGTCAGCATTTTCCACTCCAGAAGGGCATTGTCAGTTCACTGTGATGCATTATTGGTGAAGGAATTCCTCTGCCACATTTCAGAGAATGGGAAACCAGATATTGTCAGGATTGAAGGACTGCAGTGCTACATACTTGCATGACATTGTGTATTCACCACCCGTCCCATTTGAAATAGGTGCTTCAAGCCCAGCAGAAGGCTGGCTATACTACCAAGGCTTCTAATTGCCAGATAGTGCAGGGAACTGTGACTTACCAAGTGGGCTGTGGTAGGAAGCCAAATTCCAAGCAGTGGAGGATTGAAACATCCCTAATACCCAGACTCAATTAACTGCCTTTCCGGGCCTCACTGGTTTTTACAGACCTTTCATCAGGGGGCAATAAACACGTGCCCTAAACCTGAATGATGTTATGCCAAACACATTACCAAATAGATCACTTGGAGCTCGGCCTGTCAGATATACACCCAAGGATGGCCTATGGAAGGCTGTTTTTGTAAAAGTCCTGGACTATGGGCAGGAATTCATAATTGAGACAGATGCCAGTTCAGAATTGGTTTGAATGACCTTATGCATGTCCAAGTGGATGCTTAACCAAGTGAGAGTGTAAGTGGGCCACAATTGAGAAGGTGGCTTTTGGGGTAGTTTGGCGGTACACAACTGAAAACATACATTTTTGTCTCTCGCTTCACTGTCCAACCAGACCACCTACCTCTTAGTTGGCTTGTCGTCATGCAGGGAGAGAATCCCAAATTAGTGTGTTGGGTTATTTCACTACATGGACTGATCAATATCTAACATGGCCCTGGGTCGGCCCACTCCAATTCAGATGGCTTCAGTAGTATTTTCACCAGGAGAATGAGACAGTCCCTTAGACGCGTGAGTCTCAACCTTTGAGGCTGGAGAGCATTTAAAGGGTTGCACTCTGGCAAGGGTGTAGAGCCCTGGCTGTGACATCCAAGCCATTGCAGCACAGGGGTTGCATTCAAGGTATGCATCCCTGTTCCCAAAACCCCATAACTAGGAGAGTTACTATCCTGATGGCAGTTGTAAAATGTATATAGAAGTGATACCTGAGTTAGGATATGGTGGCTAGCATCTCTCATGCATATTACAGCCACATCACTTTGCTATCATACATGCTTCAGCAGTGTGAGCCCAGCTCAGCTGTGGAAGAAGTATGTGCATTCTAGTCAGACAGACTGGACCTGCCAAGTGACAGGAAAGGAGACTGGATGACTATGCCTCTCCGTTTGACCCTTTGTGAGATCAAGCAATGCGTCTCTCTCTCTCTAGCGAAGCATCCTCCCAGAAGAAACTGCTTGGGAAACAGGAATCAAAGGGCACACACATCCCAAAAGGACAAACCTCACACTGGGGTACTACATACCAAAAGGGCCTCACATGCTGTTGACAAGGGAAGGGGGGAGATATTAGTGTAGGTGCAGGGAGCTCAGACCAGCTCGAGAAAGATTCAAAAATCTTGTTTTTCTCTTTTTCTTTCTTCCTTCCTATTTCTTGTGGTAATGGAGAGTTGGACCAGGCCAGGCCACACCCCCACTTGTTCCCCAATATGAACAAAGATACAAACTAATACATGTTCAGTAAACCATCAGTGAAACACTTAGGATCATGTAGACACCATTAAGAGTAGAAATGTTGTGTAACACAAGTAGGGCATTAAGTCGGTTACACTTAAAAAAGTAGGAGGATACGGAACACCCAGATAGTGTACACATGCAATAGACATGAAGAACAAACACCAGACATGAAAAACACAAATATGATGGAGAGAGAACAGAAGTGCCACCATTATTCAGACCAAAACCAGCAATGCCTCAATCTGAAATACTCCATTCAGACATAATAATTGCTTACCACACAGTTTACTGGCCTCACAAATCTCAGGCAGTAGCCCAGCATCAAGGTCAGTGTGCCTAATGGAGGTTTGCTTGGGATGCTGAAACTCCACCAGATAACGTTTCCCGGAGCACACAGCATACAATTGTAAGGCTAATTTGTTTTGTTTGGTAGCAGGGAGAAATACACACTTCCTTGAATACCAGGTGCAGGTAGCTACCATGCCAATTGATCCCTGAATGAAAGAACACACTGTGCTCCAAATCGCCATCTACGGAAAGCAACACAAAACAAATAAGGTGACTTTGCCTTACTAAAACTGGCACTTCTCAGTTAGCCCCAATCCAAGGGGCTGAATGCTTCAAAAAATTTCAAAACAGATTTTCTTCAGTAATACATTTTTCTAAACAAATATTGAATCGATGTAGGTATAAGAAGAAATGTTTTATTCACATTCCTGTTATGGATTCTCAAAGTAGCGCTTATTTTCAATATTTAAAGTTGAGCGATCATCTCAGTCTGCCTTGAATGTACATTTGCCAATGCATTTCGGAAAAAAACCTTCATCAGGGATGTACAAGGGCAATATCTTGCTCAATAAGGCTATCATTGTTTAGATGTGATGTGCAATATATACAAAACAAGCATGGATAACAGATAATATCATGTTCAAAATATAATGCAGCACATTCCATTTATTTAAAGATGTCCCCACATTTGCCTACCAACGGAGCCATAATCTCAAAGACAAACTTGTCAAAACCAAACCAGCACAAAAAAAAAAGAAAACCATCCTTGGATTGGGGGCTAATTGAGAAGCGCCAGTTTTAATAAGGCGAAGTCACCTTATTTGTTTTGTGTTGTATTTTTGTGGTCCATGTGCTATAGGACCAGTTTGGACTGGCAGCTCCAGGTTAAAACGTTAGACTAACTGTTGAAAAATTCTGAACACTGATCACTAATGGATTAACAGTGTGGTGCCCACCACTCCTCCCCTTTTATCTACGGAAAGCACACACACGTAGACCAGTCGGAAATCCCAATAAAGGGTTGAACATATTTTAGCACAGTGACCCCTCACCATGTGATCAAGAGAATGGTAATTTATTCCATGCCCAATTAGATAGTGCACCTGCCACTGTCCTAGTGCATCCAAGCACTGAGAGGACATGCCCAAGGCCATGAATAGGCTTCAAGTCTCGGAACGAGATGGGGTTAGTACTTTAACTAGATCATAGCAGTTTGTCCACTTGTCCTTCCCCAACATGTACCTTGGCACCACGTTAAAGTGTCCAAGGCTAGATTAGCCAATGACTGTCCAATCAAATGATCTTCTTCTATCAACTATCGTAGGAGAGTGCCAACCAATAACAAGCTAGATTGAAATGTATCATTTGTAGAGGATGTTTCTAGAAGGAGTTAGTAGTTGGGAAAGAACCAATACTAAAAGACCCACTTGTAGATGTTGTATAGTCTACCAACATATCAAGTTAGAGGGTAGATTTTTTTAATGAAATTAGTAACTATAACATCAGTTATGATGATTTCTTTTTTTAAAACCTTGTTGTTCGTAGTGCCATTTTGAGATTGTCTTGTGTATGTTCTCCTGGTAGCTATCTGTGTTAGAATAAAGCTGTGTTTCTTTGTCCACTTGGAGTTACTCTATTATTGATTTTTATTTTGTATTGGTATTTGGGCACTTAACATCCCTTGACTTCCTTTAACCCAAATCACTTTACATATGATTTCAGAAGGCAAAGTCCACATACCCAATGGCAGGGATGGGAAGTTACCTTTAGCCTCTTGCCTTTAAATGAAAGGGTCACCTACTTGCTTCGCTCATTCACTTTTGGACAAACACCGAGGAAGAACTCACTTGGGAGAGTTGATCTTTCCTAAGCACTCAACCATTGAGGGGGAAGAAGGAGCAGTTCAAGGCAGAAGCAAGCTCTGCTCCCTACCCACTTCCTGGCCCAAAGCTTCTGAATATAATCTCCATTTCAATGTAGTGAATAGAGCGAGCGTCATCTACGGCCATTGCTAGGTCATCAAATCATCCTATCACATTCTTAAATTTTCACTGTGAATCGATCAAAAGATTATGCATCAATAGCATTGTCTGCACATACAGAATATACTTTATATTAAAATTCTGCAGCAAAATGGAAGTCCACCATTACTGCATTTTTCACAACTCTGGTCCTCCGCACAGATATGGCTAGCCTGCATTCTCCCCCATTGGACTCTCTGTTGCCACGAAAAATCAAGTTATAATTGTATGATTACTGAAGTGTTGCTCTAATATGCAGCTAACAAATCTTTGTGTTCCTGGCCCATTTCTTGAGATTGTGACCCGCTCAGCCCCACTCTGGGCTAACTTTATTCCGTTGACTGAGGGCAGAGGAGCTTTATTACATGATGGCTCTCCATCTTTGATCCATGGTGACTGTTCTATGCGATCAAATATCTATGCAATTAAACCTTTGGCATGCAAACCCTAGCAGCGGTTTGAGAACTGTCACCAAAGTTAGCACGCCTAACAATGATGTGTGTCAGGCTCAGCATCTGCCGAGCACGTTTTGTTTGCTAGGGATCAAAAGGCACCACAGATATTAGAAGAACTTTCAGCAAAGTTGGAGGCAATAATACAGAACGCACACAAACACCTTGATGATCACCAAAGGTGTTGGTGATCACATGGACCCCAAACAAGCAGAAAAGAACAGCAGCAGCTCCATTCCCTCACCTGGGAGAGCAGAGGTTTGAGCAGCTGCTGGACAGTGAACTTCCAGGCAACCTGTGCCTTACGTCAGCACGCTGCACGTACACCTATGAAGGAATCAAAAGGCGCGATTAAAGCGAGCTAAAATAGTTCCCATGTGAAGGAGATGTGGACAGGGAGAGGCAGGAATGGATGGGAATAGCCACAGGAATTATTATGGCCACGGTCAGGGAGTGGGTGGACATGTTTCCAAACAACACCTACAGGCTATCTGTCCCTCCTTATATGTCATTCCTCTGTATCCCTCCCCATTTGTCATTCTTCCCCGTCCGTACTTGAATCTGTACTCAAATGCAATTATTTGGGCTCCATAGCACAAACAAAGATTTTTGATCCAGAAAGAAACTTCACAAAGCTCAAAAAGAAAGGGTATGCTTGTAGTTGCCATAGCGGCAAAGTTATGAAAATCACCAAATGAGATTGGACGCAAGTAAACTAAACGGTAGGCACAGGCATATCCTATCTACATTTAGATAACCAACACAAGCAGAGTGAGTATAGAAAACACCACAGCATTCACCATTGTGGCCCCGTTATTAGCTCCTTCCCCATTCCCATTGAGCCCTATGGGGGCTCGAATGGATATGGGGAAGTGTATTTTGAATGGGGATTTACCAGGTCCGCCAAGGTTGGAATGACCCGGTAAGTCCCCATTAAGACTACCCAGACCCGGACACGACTTTGGAGGCAGCCATGGTGCGATTAGTGCGAATGTGTTTCAAAGCACTTCAAGGCAAGGGAGGGAACAAGAGAAAATTCTATTACATTCTTACAGGTGTGTGGAAGTGACGGGTCATTTAGGCCCCCCTCATACATTCGACACAATGTGGATCACTTGCTCGACCAATAGTGGGGGACGCCTCCATTGCCCTTATGCTAACAACAGCCGTTATTCTGGCATTGGCATAGGTGGGGCTGTTGTGAGAGACACTTGGCATCCATTTCGTGTACCCTCGACCCCATCTTTGGACTAGGCCTCACTGCGATAATAGGAAAAGGCTTCTCTCCCCTCTGCAGTGCCGTGCACACCGCGCTCATGGCCCCTACCTTTTTCACTGTGCCCGAAAGCCTCGCAGCTCCATTCTCACGGCTTTGCCGGAGATAATTGCAACAAATACACCAATGTAACATTTCACTCTTCCTCTGAGATTACTGTCCTGTGTGTGAGCTGGCCTGAAACATGGCCTGTAGCTCATCCGTCTCCACAAACCTGCCCATGCCCTCTTATCCCCGCTGTTGGAAAATTACTGCCACTATAACCTTGTGTCCCCTCAAGGTATTCTCTTGATGTACCAAACGTGTGACCCTGCTGTGAAGCCACCCCAGTGTTCCCCCAACTAGCACCAAACCTCTGTCACAGTATATTGCACCCTAGAACTAACAAATGTCACAGTGCTTTATAGCCTCTTTTGATGCACCTGCACCCAACCCACAACCAATGTTATTTTACTGACCACGACCCTAAGCCTAGCACTCCATATAAGTACCAATGAATAATGCTGTAATTATATGTGTTCGATTTATAGATCAATGATGATATACTCAAAGGAGGGTAGTGACCATTATTTAGTGCATGTCTGATGGTAGTATCTCACGTTACCTTAGTTAGGGCCCGACCTACCTCACCGCGACCCGACCCTCACCCTGCCTGGACACAGACAGATGGACCTCGTGACACACCCTCCCGCCAACCCAGCAGCCAACCACGGAGGAGCAGCACCTATATGCCCATATGCAATGTGAGCTTGTGTCCAATCATAATAAACTTTGTAACCTTCATTTCTGACATCACTGATGATGATTTCTGCTCTTATAATCAATTGTACGTGTATTGTTTGCCAGAGCACTCTCTGGCAGCAGAGTTCTCTGGATGGCAATTTTACATAAAAGAAAACTCTTGTAGCCTGTTCTCTTAGTCTCATTCCCCGTTGGGGTGTGTCTTACTTCTTTGCATTGCACGTGTAAGACAGAGAGTGGGCCTTTACATTTGGTGACCCCAGCGATGTGATTGGGATAGGTGCCCAGAGGCCCCATGCTGTGCAGCGAGATCCGGGACGCCCCCCAGCGAAAGCATCGCCTCTGCAGTTGATCAGTTCACGCGCACAAACCAGAGGTTCCAAGAGGTTCCCGTTTTCCAAATACCAAACTAAAACTGCTCGCAAAGGTGGGGCACTGCTTGGTTGGGGTGCAGACCAGATTGTGGATAGACCGTGAATGGTGGCTCTCGGACCACCCTACTGAACACGTGAGTACTGGTTGTGAGAATCCCAGGGAAGAAGGAGAAAATTGGGAAAGCGATAAAATACATGTTGTTTTGTCAGTAAGTACCTATGTATCTGCGTATTGATAACAAGAAATTCAAACTAGAAATATGTTAAAAAGTGAACTGTGGTTCCGGCAAAAGGGTGTAAGTAAAAAGGGGTGCTGAAATTTGTTTTTACATTAAGAGTGAAGCAATGTTGAATAGAGATGTTACAGAAAAAGATAAGACTTGGTGATTGACAATGCGTAATTATACCCAGAAAAAGAGGTGAAGACAAGCAAGAGCAAAAAATATGGCATTATGGGAGGGACCCTTTGTATAGTGAGAAAATATAGAAATACCACGACCAGTGGGTGGTGGAAATAAAGGAGAAAGTGTATCGCCTATATGACCGGAGGGAGGGTCATTTGATAAGAGGGTGTTGGATCCAGTATCAACACACCTGCTAGCGAAATACAGGGGCAAGCAGTTGCAAAACAGAAGGGAGGTACTAGATCTATGGCGGATGTTTGAAGAGGTAACGCCTAGTGCCGAGGCAAGTAAAGACACAATAATTGAGAAAGAGAAGATCCCGGAGAGGGGAGAAGGGGCTACAGGGGAAGAATGCACAATAACAACGAAAGAGAATGACCTCACTAGAATCTACCCATTGTTGACAAGGCCCGCAGTAGGATACAGTGAGCCCCTGTATGCGCCAGCGCCCACCACACCAACTACCCCGGTAACTGCATCAGCCACCGCCCCGCCACCATATGAAACGGGAGGGTTATACGGCCCAACTAGTGCCCCTCCAGTGAATTTAGCGCAGCTAACAGGAGATGTTAGACAGACAGCTCGCACATGCACAGATGGAAATAACGCGATTAAGGGCCTTGTGTGACAGGGGCCAATTGTTGCCAGGGGGAGGGGAAGTACCACCATTGACATTGATTGACATCACCCCTCCGTCAAGTGTCGCAGGGGGATCCACACCATCCCCGCCACCGCCGGTGCCAATAACAAAAGGCCAAGAAAAAGAGTGGCAATCAGGGGAGTTTCTGTGCCATTTAAATGGCAAACCTGTAAGGATAATACGACCTGCAACCCCAGACAGCCAAAGAGGGGAGGGGCAAAGACAAAGGGAGTCAGAGGAGGAGATGGAGGAAGTATGGAGTGATTTAGATGAATATGAAGAGGGAGCGGCAGCGGCGGGATCTCCGCTGCCATTCCCATTCGACCAAGAGGACAAAAGGGCTGCAGCAAGATGGCAAGAGAGGTTAAGGCAAAGAGTAGGGAACATGCTAGTGAGTAAGACAAAGAAGGGAACAGTAAGTAAGAAAGGAGGAAAAGCAAAGCTACTAGTAGGGAGACCGCATTACATAATATGGGCACAGATGGACAAGAATAACTTGTTGAAACTTCTCCCTCCACTTTCGGGTGGGGCGGGGAAGTAGATACATGCATTCGAAAAAAACACATAGCAGGGGTGCCGTTGACTATAGGGGATGTGAAAAGTTTGCTGGTGTCCGCCCTTGGTGACCAAGCAGACGCAGTGTGGGTGAAGGTGGAGTTCCCGGGAGTGACAATGAACTGTGACCGCCATGATGGGTCATCATTTAATAACGTTAGAGCACAAGTATGGGATGCATTGTGGAGAACCTTTCCAGACATTCCAGATTTACACTTAGTGATGCAATGCACTATGGGAGCGGAGGAGGAACCTACGCAATTCATCCTCCGGGTGCAAGACCTGTGGAGATCTGAAACGGGTACGGCGTGGGACCAATCCACCACCTTGTTCTACTTTATAATCAAAAAAGGGCTCCCGAAAGAGGTACAGAAGGCCTTGGACAAAATAGCTGGGATAGAAGCCAAGGGCTGGCCCTAGATTCAGAGCATAATCGTACACCATTGTAGGAGGATCAAAGAAAGAGAAAGACAGATAGTACAGCGAAGGTTGGCAGCCGAGGTGAAGTTAGTGCAAAACAAATTAGTGAAGGTCGTGGCGCTGAGTGCCACAACATCAACTGACAGACAGGGCGAAGGAGAGGAGGGGGTAGGAAATACGCCAGAAAGAATGTCCACAACATGGGCTGCAAATGGACAGGAGCAGTGGGACGGAGAAGAGCAGTATGGAGGGCCGCAGTGGCAAGGGAGGCCAGCAAGAGGACAATGTGGGTACCGAGGATCGAGAGGGGGATTCGGAGGAATGAGGAAAAGAGGATTTGGAGGGCCTGTGATGAGGGGGGGATCGCAAGGGTCATGTTGGAATTGTGGGTGGTGGGGTCATTACTCAAGAGAGTGCAGAATGCAGCCTATGGGTTATTATCAAGGAAATCCCCCCATGGGAAATGAACAACAGTATGGTCACCCACAACCAGGCAGTCCCTATGGGTTACCTATGGGAGGGAATGGGCAGAACGAACAATGCTATAATGAGCCTCAAATGCAACAATGTCAGCAACCACAGCAACAACCACAGCAGAGAGGTATGCCACAACAAATGGCAATGCAAAACACTATGGGCAATGCAAACACTAATATTTTTGCAACATCTGCAAACGGCACGCCGACACCTTTTCGCGGCGCAACGGTAGTGGGAGATAATGTATTCTCTGTTCCAGGAACAGAGACATATGCAGATTAGGACAGCCCACAGAAAGCACTTGCGTGTCCAGTCCTATCCACTACCCTACGTGCAGAAGAGGAACCACTAGTGGGGGTGGAGATAGGCAACAAACAGTTCATCTTTATGGTGGACTCGGAAGCTGAAAAATCGTGTCTCATGGAAGGCCGGTTTCTGCTCTCGGGGAAAAAAATTGGGAACGCAAGGGTTCTCTGGGGCTATTTTAAAAGTTCCTTACACAAAAGGTCTTCACATAACGGTGGGAGGAAAAACAGTGCGACACCTGTACTATATCATGAAGACTCAATCATAAATTTGTTGGGAAGAGACCTCCTGAGTAAATTGAACATGACAATCTCCTTTACTGAATGGGGAATAGTTTGTTCCACCCCAGGAGTGTGCCCTGTAAAAGCAATGCTGGTGATTAGGACAATGACGATTGAAGTGGCTGTAAAAGGGGTGCCCATTGACATGGATATGTTCATTTATGGTATTAGGGTACTAGCAAGGGTGGTGCCAGAGATAACAAGAAAAGAATGAAAAGTACCTTCAGATTTTGCCTTCCGCCCAATCGTGAATGCAGATGTTGTACCAGGAACAATTTTGTCTATTGATTTAGAAGGGGTACAAATTTCTAGTAAATGTATTGCAGTGATAGGACTGGACACACATGGATGCGAATGGAAAATAGTGCTATGTATAGACCCAAATATAATGTTCATGATTTAACTGATGAAGAGCTGTTCACTGACAGTGAGAGTGAAGGGGAAATAAATAAGTGTACCATGTGACTTCATGATTCAACACAGGGAAATACATAATCTTTTCATGGCTAGTGTGAATGTGCCACCTTCTATATTTGAAGAAGATATGGAAAAAGTACTGCCAGAAATATGGACCACAGGCCCCCATGATGTAGGGCTGTTACAAGAGGTGACACCCATTAGAATCAAATTAAAACCAGGTGCAATACCCCCTAGAGTAAAACAATATCCACTATGAAGGGAGGCAGAAGAAGGGATTTGAGAAACAATAGATGCATTATTGCAGCAAGGGATAATAGTGCAATCAAATTCACCATGCAACACAGCGATTTTTCCTATCAAAAAAGCAAAGGGTGGGGCTTAGAGGATGATCCAGGACCCACGCCCACTTCATGACTTCATACAGAAAGGATTCCCATTAGTACCTAATCCTGCATCAATCTTGTGTAGTATACCTAAAGATGCCACTTGTTTCACAGTAGTGGATTTGAAAAACGCTTTCTTCTCAATACAACTTGACCCAAGCTCCCAGTATCTCACAGAGTTCACACTAGGGGGAACAGATATGAACACTGCAGACTACCACAGCGATATTGTGAAAGCCCAAGCATATTCAGTAGAATATTGCACGAAGATCTTGGCAACATTAATGTAGAGAGCATGATAATACAGTATGTAGATCTACTCGTTTGCAGTAAAAGTGAAGAACAGTGAAGGCCTAATTTGATAACATTGTTAAATTTGTTGGCAACAAAAGGATATAAGGTGGACAAGGGCAAGTTGCAGTATTGCCTAGCAAAGGTGCTCTACTTGGGACAGCTAATTTCAAAAGATGGTAAGAGGATTTTACCAAATAGAGCTTCAGCAATATGCCACCTGCTAATACCAAAAACAGTAAAGGACATGCAAAAATGTCTCGGCATCTGCAATTACTGCCGTGTCTGGATACTTGATTATGCAGCATACACACGCCCACTGTTATAGGCCCTTAAGGAAGCACAAAAGAATAATGTCCCATTGAAATGGACAGACGAGATGATGACAAAATATTTCAAACTGAAAGACCTCATTGCACACGCACCAGTTTTGGAGAACCCTGATTATGATCGGGAGTTTTACCTGTTTTCACACTGCAATGGAATTTTAATGACTGCAGTGTTGACCCAAAAAACATCACTAGGTCACATGCCATTGGCCTACTACAGTGGTACACTGGATTCCGTGATGCAGGGCCAATTCGCATGCGAACAAGCTCTCGCTGCAGCGGCCTTCACAATAGAAAAAAGTGCCATCATCGTGATGGGGTGCACAGTGACACTATATGTAGAACACTCACTCTTTGCTATTCTAGAACGTTCAAAATCAACACTAACAACACAAAGGGTGACAGCCTACAAGATAATAATCTCGAGCCCAAATGTTCATGTGGACAGATGTAAGACAGTAAACCCAGCTATATTCGTTACCGAACCATGCACAGTAGAAGACATTCAGGAACATGATTGCGCTACATAGGAGAGAGAGGAAGATGATATCCCCAAGGAGAGTGAAAATGCACTACAGGAAGGGAAAGTATACTTTGTAGATGGGTCAGCATCTATAGACAGTGAAACAGGAGAGAAGCACGTAGGGGCGGCAGTGGTAAGAATGGAATAAGAAGGGTATGAGATTATTGTACAAAACGCCTCCCCTCTCATTACTCAGCACAAGCAGCAGAGCTGACAGCACTAATTGAAGCACTGCACACTGCTAAAGGATGTGCTGTCACAATATACTCTGACTCTGCATATGCTACAACCACAGTGCACTCAGGGTTGTCACGATGGCGACACAGAGGGTTTCACAGGGCAGATGGTTCACCAGTACAAAATGCAGCCCTACCAAATTAATTGATAGATGCACTAGCAGAACCATCAGTGGTGGCATTGGTGAAGTGCCAAGCACACACCAACAACACAGACGCAATCTCATTAGGAAACGTGGCAGCAGACGCAGCAGCAAAAGACGCTGTGTATTTCAATATCCCACAAGCAATAGAATGCATTGTCAAAACAACCAGCACAGAGACACCAGATGAAGGATACGGCCATACACCAATTACCCAAATAATAGAGCTTCAAAAATGTGCACCTACAGAGGAACAGAAGCTGTGGGGGAAGAGAGGTTGTAAGCAGTCCCGACAGATTTAATATGGAGACAAGAGCTAACAGGAAAGGTAGTGATGCCTGTGGAGTTATTAGAAGTAGCATTTCAGCAACTACACTTCCCAACACACGTAACTACACATCACATTTCAGCGGAAATACCGCAACGTTGGTTTGTTCCAAATCTGCACGAACACTTGTCTGAATTCACGATAGAATTTACAACGTGTCAGACATACAACTCAGGAATGACTCTAAGAACATTGCGAGGAACAATACCATGTCCTATAGGGCCTTTTAGAGAGCTCCACATTGACTATGCGGATATGGTGGAGAGGTGCAATGGAGCGAGATATCTGATTACTGTTTGTCCATTCTCAAGGTGGGTAGAAGCTGGACCGTGCCCCCACCCAGATGTGAAGTGCGCCACAAACTTCTTAGTGCAGGAGGTTTTCTCAAGGTGGGGCATATGTGACGTAATAAGATCAGATAATGGCACTCATTTTGTAAACTATTTAAAGAAGTGACCTCATTGCTGGGATTTATCACCCACAGGCTAACGGACTGGTAGAAAAGATCAACGGCCTACTCAAAAGCAAATTATCCAAGCTTTGTAACACGCTTAAGAAAAACGGGGTACATTGCCTGCCCCTAGCACTGTTTTAACTCAGAACGCAACCAAGTAAAGACCATCATTTAAGCCTGCACGAAATAGTGACGGATAGGTGCATTCATATGCCACTTTCCCCAGTGAGAAGAGCTTCAGACACTCACAGAGCTGCCACAGTGCTGGGGGATGAATTTAAGGAATACCTCACACAACTGACACACGCTGTACACAGCATAGCGAGACCGATTGCGCCACCATTTACGAAAATGCTGAGACAGACACTGCAATGCCAGCACAAGACAGCCCAAAGGGTCAGTTAATGCCAGGAGAAAATGTGTATGCGCGAAGTTTTGTGCGGAGATGGAACTCTACATGATTCCATGGGCCCTATGGCGTTATTTACTGCACAACTACTGCAGTAAAGGTAAAGGGATTGAAATATTGGGTGCATCTGTCAGATGTGAGAAGAGCATGCAATAGTACAATCCCTCAATGTCAACAAAATGTTAGCAACAAAGTTGCGAGTGGATAAGAGACAAGGTGTGCAGAAACAAAAATAAAAAAGAGCAAAATTAAGAGGGGTGATTAAGAAACTTTGCGTAACAAAAATAAATGAAACATTTACCGACAGGAACACATGTGTGGATGAAAAGAAGAAGTACGGCTTTTTTTGTTCTCTTTTTGTCTTCTTCTCTCTGATAATCTTTCCCTATAACTGTCTCTCCTTTTGCTCTCTTTTGCATGACCATGATTGAGAGTATGTACAGAAAAATCACAACCAGTACTAAAAGAGAAATATATGATGTAAAAAATAATTTTCAGTTGATCAAATTGAAAAGAAAAGTAGTAGAATAATATTAAAGTGTGCCCACTAAAGACATTATAAATTTAGTAATAGATTAGTTGAAAGGTTAATATGATGATGGTAAAATGGTAATTAAATGAAATAAATAATGACATTTATGCATGTCACTTAACAATTTTATATCGCCCCTCCAGGTAAACAAATGGCAGAAAGGAGGGGAATTACTGATGACAACACAAACTTAGTTAGTGGTAGGACAGCCAGTAGAATAAACAAATATTACAATTTAGAGTGTATCATTAAACATGCAGCAATATTGTTTTCTGTGATGTTATTTTTCATGGCCTGGTACTACACGGTGACTTTCATTATTAAGGATATGAAAGAGGGCAGGAGCGGGGTAAACATGATACGAGAAGGGTCAACGCTCATATGGGCTGGGGTTGAAACTATGTGTAGACATGACCCCTCTGTAAATAGCAATCTCAGTACGTTGTACAAAAATCACACTGCCACCACCCCACTTTTTCCACTTGCTGTTATTGAACAAAGTACAAGTAATGAGACCAATCAGTATGATGGGTACTACTCCTGGGAGGGTGAGCCTGACCTGATAAATACAGATGTGCAAACAACCACAGAACCTACCTCACAAGGCACTATAATGGACTTTAACCTCGCCACCACAATTACACAAGCAACACCAGAACCTCAGACCTGGCAAGCTGCTAGCAAACTCAATGACACAACATGGGCGGATGTCGTTCCCATAAAGTATAGAAGAATGAAAATGATAAATAACAGGGAAGGGGGCAGTAGGAGATGGAAAATGGGGGCGGGAAGGAAAAGATATGATGTTTACCATTGCCTGGGATTAGATGAAATGGAGGACCCCCGCCATCTAGATCAGTCCAACAAATGGTACTCAGACATGAGTGCAACAGCAAAACAAGCCACGAATGAGAGCTGCTATGTTTGCTCTCTCATACCACATGCATCAGGCACACCTAAAATACTTGTACCTCAAGAAGTGCCCTTGTCAGACACTCAATGTTTAATTCATCTCGTATTATGTAGAATTCGGGCCACCTTCCAGTCACACACAGTGACAATACAAATGCTGCAAAATGAGAAAACATGCACGAGCCAGCGGCAGGGAGTGATCTGCATCAAGGAACCTTTTTTTCTCATCAGAGGAACAAAGTTTACAGACAACAAGTGGCAGGACGAAACAATCTAGTGCAAAGCTGAGGCACTAAGAGGGCTAACGGAAGAAAACTTTCAATGGATCAAAGAAACGTGTGCTCTCATCTGGTCTCACGATATTGAAAAACTCACGTGGGTTACTGCTCAAGACGCAAAGAGAAATTCCACACAAACTTTGTTTTCACAGGTAAGGAAAGGTGTAAATGGGTTCCAACAAACGGTGCAACAAAACAGTCATCATCCCAGATATGAAAAAAGGCACAGATGCACTCATGGACATGTATTGGGTGTGTGGCAAACAAGCCTACCTGCATCGGCTGGTTCGGCTGGCATATCGGCAGCAGGGCAATTGGCTGGCATATCGGCAGCAGAGCGATCGGCTGACATATCGGCAGCACGCCAACAAGCAACCACAGAGATTTACTCATACGACATTCTGTCGGAAAGTGACCTACAAGACAGACTGTCCCGCAAAAGGAGGTCATCAAACTATATCTCCAGTGGATCATCCAACCTTCTCACTGAGAATCCTGCGAAATACAAACTTTTTAACTCTGCAGAGATGTTCTTTCCTTCCCTTCTAACACCAGGACTCCAAACGCGAACAAATGCCAAATGGCTACAAATCGTCCACTGGGAGCTGATCCAACTGGCCAACGACACTGAAGACGGTTTTAATGTAATCAAGGTGGAACTTCGTGCCTTGCGTCGAGTGAAAATGCAGAACTGGTACGTCCTAGACCTTCTCACAGCAATGGACGGCAGTGTTTGCCGAAAACTCGGGAGCGCATGCTGTACATTCGTACCTTCTGAAGACACGGATAATGGAACCCTCTCCCACGTCATCTCAGCAGTACACAGCCTGGGGGAGAGAATGCTGAGGGAAGGAGGAATAGAGCCGAGCAACTGCTTCGACAACATGTTCAATTGGATACCGTCCTGGTTCAGCACCATGATGAACATTTTTGTTCCCATCATCGTTTTTATCTTACTAGTTTTCTGTGTGTGCCAACTAGTTATCCAATGATGTGCAAAATCTATGCCTAATTCAACAATGATGATGGTAACAAAGGGCAGACAGACAACAGTAACAACCATGAAAGATGCACAAATACAAACTGGAAAGCCAAACCCACCAAAGTATCGCATGACAGCTGTCTATCGCCAAAATGGGGATAGGGTAGATAACCTATATCACACAACGATTAAAGAGAGAGCTGCAATGGTACAGGGAAGTGTGGGTAGACCTGGATGGGGATGGAGGAATATATATGACATGCACACCTGACGAGTACGCAAGGAATGGCCATAACTTGGGAAGTGTATGTAGGGCTTGGATGCCAATAAAGGGTACACCGGCATGGGATGAAGCGATAGCAGAAGCAGAGTATTATCGGAATGAGAATAATCATAAAAATTTGTTTATTACTTTAGATGTAACGAAAGGGGGGAATGTGTGGAAGTGAGGGGTCATTTAGGCCCCCCTCATACATTTGACACAATGTGGATCACTTGCTCGACCAATGGTGGGGGACACCTCTATTGCCCTTATGCTAACAATAGTCATTATGCTGGCATTGGCATAGGTGGGGCTGTTGCGAGAGACACTTGGCTTCCATTTTGTGTACCCTCGACTCCATCTTTGGACTAGGCCCCACTGCGATAATACGAAAAGCCTTATCTCCCCTCTGCAGCGCCGCGCACACCGTGCTCATGGCCCCCACCTTTTTCACTGTGCCTGAAAGCCTTGCAGCTCCATTCTCAGGACTTAGCCAGAGATAATTGTAACAAATACACGAATGTAACATTTCACTCTTCCTCTGAGATCACTGTCCTTTGTGTGAACTGGCCTGAAACTTGGCCTGTAGCTCATCCATCTCCACAATCCTGCCCAAGCCCTCTTACCCCCACTGTTGGAAAATGATTGCCACTCTAACCTCATGTCCCTGCAAGATATTCTCTTGATGCACAAGACGTGTGACCCTGCTGTGATGCCACCCCAGTGTGCCCCCAACTAACACCAAACCTTTGTCAAAGTATATTGCACCTTACAACTAACAAATGTCAGAATGTCTTAAAGCCTCTTTTGATGCACCTGGACCCACCCCACAGCCAATGTTATCTTACTGACTATGACCCTAAGCCCGGCACTCCATATAAGTCCCAATGAATAATGCTGTAATTTTATGTGTTCGATTTATAGATGCATGATGGTATACTCAAAGGAACTCTAGTGCATGTCTGATGGTAGTATCTCATGTTAGCTTAGTTAGGGCCCAACCTCCCTCACCGCAACCTGACCCTCACCCCGCCTGGACACAGACAGATGGACCTCATGACACTCACCCACCCACCAACCCAGCAGCCAACCACAGAGGAGCAGCACCTATATGCCCATATTCAACGCAAGCTTGTGTCCAATCATAACAAACTTTGTAACCTTCATGTCTGACATCACTGATGACGATTTCTGCTCTAGTCTAATTGTACATGTATTGTTTTCCGGAGCGCTCTCGGGCAGCAGAGTTCTCTGGATGCCAATTTTACATAAAAGAAAACTAACTCTTGCAGCATGTCTCATTCCCTGTTGGGGTGTGTCTTATTTCTTTGCATGGCACTTGTAAGACGGGGAGTCGGCTTTTACACGGGCCATGAACAGTAAGGATATGAAATTAACTATCGTACTCGGCCTGACGGCATTTCAGATAATGCAAGAGCTAAGACATAGATAAGGAAGGGAGGGGGAGATTGGGAACGAATCGGAATAAGACAGGCGACAACCATACTAGGGCTGACGACATTTCTGGTAGAGCCGAAGAAAAAGAAAAGGTGTGAGAAAGGGGTGCAGAAAGGGAGGAGAGGAACAAAACAAGCGACTATCGTACTAGGCACGATTACTTTTCAGATAGTGCTGGGGGGTGGGGAGAACAAGTAAGGGGAGGGGAGAGGATACAGACGAGGTTACTATCAGAGTAGGTTCTGATAGAGTAAGTGCATAGAAGAAAGTAAGGGGAGGAGGGGAAGAGATAGGAAAAGGGAGAAAGGGAGAGGAGTAGAGAACAGAGAGAAAGTAGTCTAAAAGAGTGGAGCAGCAAGAGGATTGAATACAATTGCAGTTGAATACAATTGCAGAAGTCAGTAGTACCACATAATGTTGCATGTCAGGAAACAAGATGAAGACGGGAGCAGCATGATTCAGGGCCATCATGAGTACAAGGTGCACAGGAAGTCCAGCATGAGAGTTGAGAAAGGGTGACACACTGTGAATCAATGGAGTCCATTAAAGTCAAATGCAACATTGGCCACAAGAAGGTGGTGGTGAAACCAGAAAGTATCAGGACAGACTCTGGCAAAAGTAGGCTGGAGGCTGGGGAGGGGGAGCAGGGTAGAAGAATCAAGCAAAACTGGCAACACCTGTGTGCAAGAAGGGGGGCCACAAGGGAACATCACGGGGGGACAAAAGGGCGTGGGGATGGACTGAGGGGACAGAGGGAATAAACACATGTTGGTGCATGTTTACCTGCTGTCTGAGCAGGGGTTCATACCCTGGGTCCTCCTGGTCCGAACAGGTCCTAACAGGAATTGCCCTTTTTTTCATCTGCCCGGGCAAGAGATACCCTTGATCAAAGTTAAGAGCAGAAAGGAAAAGGCAGGGCTAGGAAGGTTGGTGGGGATAAGGCCAGGTGCATAGACCCACTTGCACCTGCTTCCCATCTGCAAAGGAAAAGAGGCTGGAGGGCTCATTAAGTAGGGAAAAAGGGTGGCAAACCAGGAATGCACCAGGTTTAGGCCAGGTGACCTAGACCCACTTCCACCTGCGCCCATCAGAAAGGAAAAGTGGTTCAGTGGCTCCTTAGTAGGGATAAAGAGCTAGAACCAGGAATGCACCAGGTGGGCGGGGCTTGCTAAGTTGGGAAAAAGAGTGGCAACCACGAAGGCACCAGGTGGGAGGGGTTTAGGCCAGGTGACCTAGACCAACATGCACCTGCTCCGCATCTGCAAAGGAAAAGAGGCTGGACTGCTCCTCAAGTAGGGAAAAAGAGCGACAACCAGGAAGGCACCAGGTGGGTGGGCTTGCTAAGTTGGGAAAAAGATTGGCAACCAGGAAGGCATCAGGTGAGTGGGCTTGCTAAATTGGGAAAAAGAGTGGCAACCAGGAAGGCATCAGGTTAGTGGGGCTTAGGCCAGGTGGCGTAGAACTACTTGCACCTGCTCCCCATCTGCAAAGGAAAAGATTCTGGAGGGCTCCTTAAGTAGGGAAAAAGAGCAGCAACAAGGAAGACACCAGGTGGGCGTGGCTTAGACCAGGTCACCAAGACCCAATTACACCTGATCCCCATCTGCAAAGGAAAAGAGGCTGGAAGGCTCCTTCAGTAGGGAAAAAGAGCGGCAACCAGGAAGGCAGCAAGTGGGCGGGGTTTAGGCCAGGTGATCCAGACCCACTTGCACCTGCGTCCATCAGAAAGGAAAAGAGGCTCGGTGGCTCCTTAAGTACGGAGAAAGAGCTACAACCAGGAAGGCACCAGGTGGGCGGGGATTGCTAAATTGGGAAAAAGAGCGGCAACCAGGAAGGCACCAAGTGGGCGGGGTTTAGGCCAGGTGACCTAGACCCACATGCACCTGCTCCGCATCTGAATGCAGCACAATGCAGCACCTCATGCAAACATTGGAAGCATTAGGCAAACGAAATGAAGATCGGATGCTGAGCCAGAAAAGGAAACACAGTTCTGACATAGGGGAAGATAACAGTACTACATGTATCAAAACTGAGACACAGAATTCAGACCCAGGAAAACCTGCCACAAACCAAAAGTGTAGAGACATCAGATGGCTCCTAGTAAACACGGAGGTTACACAACGTGATGGCCCCATGCTGGTTGACTAAATAGGTTTCATATTGCCTACAATCTCACTCTAAACTCCATAGTGGACAGATCCCAATTGTTGATGTCTATTTATCCATTCAAGTGTACATCTCCTTTACCATAGAGACTTGGAAGTCATTAGACCCACACAGTGAGGATTGTCTAAGAGAAAGTAAGCTTCAGAATGGATGGGGTTGGTTAAACTTTGTCAATTTTGAAATAGAGCTGTATCTCTAGCCAATGGCCTTTCCTTGTTCACCCAGCACTGTCTTTTTAATCCATAAACTTTCTCTGCTTTGAAATCTTGGTCTCAGTGATTTTAAACCTTTACCCACTGCTCTCCTGTATCTGCGTCAACTTTCATGATTTCATTGGCCAATTACTTTCACAGTGTGCACTTGGCCTTCCTACTTCTTGCTAATTAAAGAACACACACAAATATGGATTCTGTGAAACGTTTTCCTTCCTTTGCAAGAAGGAATTGATCCAGCAATTCAAAAATATGAAGATTGGAGGTTGCATTTCCTCTTTTGGCTAAAATCGTAAGCTTTGTTATGACTTCTGGATTTAATCGAATCGCAGAGATCTTGTTAACATGCTCTAGCTCGAATACGTGCAACCGTTCGACAACACCCTAATTTTAGTGTAACTTATTGAAAAGGGCAGAGTAATCTGACACAATTTAAATGTGTGACTTTGTAATACAAGGCATATTAAAGTGTAAGGGGCAGATTCCCAAAAAAGGAACTCAAATGAAAATAGTGCGCAAGATTCGCTTTTTTTATTTGAGTTGGTTTTGGAAATACACAGGTCACCTTATTCTTAAAGATGACATGCGGATTTCAGGGGGGCACGAGGGGGGTGAGCAAAACATGCACTGATTAGTCAACATGCAAACATTAGTGACAGAAGGGCACCAGCAATACTATTGTATTCCTGGCTTCCAGCACCCACGAGGATGCTAGGAGCACAATTCACAGTGACCAGCCTTTAAAATACTTGTTATTGTGAAATGATTAAACAAGCAAAATAACATGTGTTTGAAGGATAGAAAGGTAAGCAGCAGAGCAGCGGTTCACACCCCTGGATTTTAGCTTCAAGATTGTGAATTGAACCTGTCATACAATGCACCCCACACTGTAAATGCCGCGTTTGGGAGGAGCAATGCAATGAGCAGAAATGCCCCCATTATGTTCACGCATGATCAAAGGGCGTAAACAAGGGCGCGTGCATATGCCCCTTGTGAATTGAAGTGCAACTGTTTTAGTGAGCATGTCATTACTTGGGCCAAAATCATTTTGAGAATCTGAGTCTTAGGGAGTCATTTCGAGGTTGGAGGTAGCCATGGTGCTATTAGCTCTTCTATTAGCACCATGGCTACCCCCTTACTGCATACGGGGTCCGGGTTACCTGAATGAGGAAATACCAGGCCATTCCAACCTTGGAGGACCCAGTATTTCCCCATTCAGGGAACCCATCCCCATTCCCATTCGAGCCCCCATAGGGCTCAATGGGAATGGGGACCATGCTAACAACAGGCACGTTAATAACTGGCCGGTTGTTAGCTCCCTGATCTGCTAGCGGGACCCGCTCAGGCTCCCTTTGCGGGTCCCGTGAGCAGACTCGTAATAGGGCGGTAAGGGGTTAACGGCACCAGCACCATTACCGGCGCCATTGACCCCTTGCCGCCAACCTCGGAATGAGGCCCTTAATGTTTTATAGCATATATTGTAAGTGTGTAGGTCCTCTGTACCAGGTCCCATTGCAGTCAGATGCAGTAATTGAGACACAGGAAGATGGTATGACTTTCCCAGATCAAAATCTGTTCAAAGTAGATCTGGTCTTGTAAAAAACGCTTCGTTTTCAGGCCCACTGTACTCCTAAGGATCAGTGAATAGATAATTAACTGTTGCTGGTCAACCTTTCCAACAGAGTCTATTAAAACATGTGATTAATTTGCAGTATGATAATGGCCAGTCTGGATAACAGTCATATGACATCGCGGAAGAGCATCACATGCGAAAAACCTGTATCACATTTTCCATAGGATTATCACAATTTTTATTCTTCAGGAGAGATCAGTTATGCTGGTCTTGTGGCCTTTCCTTCCCGGGAGAGCTTGGCTATGTTAGTCATGTGGCCTTTCCTTCCTAACAGATCCCATGTGCCTTTATGTAACCTTTACTTCCCTGGAGAGATCAGATATGCTGTTCATGTGACCTTTCCTTCACTGGAGAGATCAGATATACTGTTCATGTTACCTTTCCTTCACTGGAGAGATCGGATATGCCATTCATGAGGCCTTTCGTTCCCTGGAGAGATCGGATATGACATTCATGTGGCCTTTCCTTCCCAGGAGAGATCGGATATGACATTCATGTGGCCTTTCCTTCCCACGAGAGGTCAGATTTGCTGTTCATGTGACCTTGCCTTCCCTGGAGAGATCAGATATGACCTTCATGTGGCCTTGCCTTCCCTGGAGAGATCGGATTTGCCATTCATGTGGGCTTTCCTTCCCTGGAGGGATCAGATTTGCTGTTCATGTGACTTTTCGTTCCCTGGAGAGATCAGATATGACATTCATGTGGTCTTTCCTTCCCCGGATAGATTGGATATGCTGTTCATGTGACCTCTCCTTCCCTGGAGAGATCAGATTTGCTAGTCATGTGGCCTTTCCTTCCCTGTAAAGATCAGATTTGCTGTTCATGTGGCCTTTCCTTCCCTGGAGAGATCAGATTTGCTAGTCATGTGGCCTTTCCTTCCCTGGAAAGATCAGATTTGCTGTTCATGTGACCTTTCCTTCCCTGGAGAGATTAGATATGCCATTCATGATATCTTGACTTTCCTGGAGAGATCGGATATGCTGTTCATGTGGCCTTTCCTTCCATGAAGAGATAGGATAGGCTGTTCATGTGGCCTTTACTTCCCTGGATAGATCAGAAATACCATGCATCTAGCCTTTCATTCCTAGCAGAGATCGGCTATGCTGTACATGTGGCCTTTGCTTCCCAGGTGAGATTGGATATGCTGTTCATGTGTCATTTCCTACCCTGAAAAGATCAGATATGCCATTCACATGGCCTTTCCTTCCTAGCAGAGATTGGCTATGCTGTTCATGTGGCCTTACCTTCCCAGGAGAGATCAGATATGCTGTTCATGTGGCCTTGCCTTTCCTGGAGAGATTGGATATGCTGTTCATGTGGCCTTTCCTTCCCAGGAGAAATAGGACATGTTGTTCATGCGGCCTTTCCTTCCCTGGAGATATCAGCTGTGCTGTTCATGTGACTTTTGCTTCCTAGCAGAGATCGGCTATGCTGTTCATGTGGCCTTTCCTTCTCAGGAGAGCTGGTCTATGCCATTCATGTTGCCTTTCCTTCCCTGCAGAGGTCCCATATGCCATTCATGTGGCCTTTCTTTCCCAGGAGAGATTGGCTATGCTGTTCATGTTACCTTTCCTTGCCTGGAGAGATCGGATATGCCATTCATGTTACCTTTCCTTGCCTGGAGAGATCGCATATGCCATTCATGGGACCTTTCCTTCCTTGAAGAGAGATCGGATATGCAATTCATGTGGCCTTTCCTTCCCAGGAGAGATCAGATATGCCATTCATGTGACATTTCCTTCCCTGGAGGAGAGATCAGATATGCCATTTATGTGGCCTTTCCTTCTTAGGAGAGATCGGGTATGCTGTTAATGCGGCATTTGCTTCCCAGGAGAGATCGGATACGGCACTCATGTGCCTCTCCTTCCCTGGAGATACCGGATATGCCTTTCATGTGACCTTTCCTTTGATACAGCAAAGTATCATACATTTTGAACAGATTGTTCTGCCCTAGTAAGCTTCTTCCTGATAGGAGACTTAATAGACTTTGGGGAATAATGTGCAGCTCGGTATCCGGTTACATTTTTTCGAAAACATATTTTCGAAATGCCATTTTGTCGGAAAACAAATGGCTAAAAATAAATTCTGAATGTATTATTTTTTATTTTATATGTTTTATTTTTGTTTCGTTAGTAAAAAAAAGTGTCAATAAAAAAAAAAAAACGGGGGTTGGAGGGGACCCCGCCATTTGAAAAATAAAATTAAAAAAGGAACATTTGAAATGTTTTTTTTTCGGCAATTTTGTGTCGACAAAATGGCATTTAAAAAATATGGCGTTCGAAAATGTCACTAGAAACCGTGCAGCTCTGTTATTGAATTCATTAGATAGTGTTCAAAATTGTATTGTTGTCTATGATCAATATTTTCAATTGTCATAGTGATAGTTCTGTGATCGTCATTGTGTGTCTATTTAGAATGCTGTTTTTTAAATGTGTATATTCATATAGTTTCTGCTAACGAATAAGACATGCAAATGTCAACAGCAGCACTACAGAAAGATTGAGTAACACAACATGCTTCATATCGTTTCTGAAAGCTAAGAAGATATGCAAATGACAAAAAGCTGTACTATTTCAGGACTCAATAACACAGCACACCTTAACCTGCTGCTTTTACTACATGCACATCTGAATCTGATTTAGCGTTGGATGGGGTTGATTATAAATCTGCACATACCAAGTGACACAATTTGTACCACATTGTGAATGCCGTACCCCTCAATTTACCATCAGCCGCCTTGTACAAATTAAAGTTCATGTGTTGATACCATAGCTTGATGTAGAATGTGTTGATACAGGCCATGAGCTGTTGACCGGTGATGTTCTTTCATCCATAAGCCCAATGAAAGCTGTATAACCTGAGATTGGGTCCATGACCACGGCGACACACACTCAGCCAAACTGCATGGAAAACTAATGCAAACTGATTTTCAGATGAAAATTGCTTTCTTGAAGGAATTGCCCTCTGACATAGCGCATGCGAAAACCTCAACATAAATCAGGCAGACACGCAGGGCTGTTCTCATTTGTAATATATCACCTCTGGAAAGGAAAAATATTGGAGGGTATCAGGGTCTCACACCAATCTGTTTGAAACTACCACTGTCCTTGCTTTTTGACAAAGTTGTCGCATTACACCAGGACATCCCTCTGTGAATGATTCGAAAAAATAAAGACTTCCTGCAGACGATAAAACTCAGACTGCAAATTCCGATGGTTGCACAGCAGCTGCCTTCTCCAGGATAAATGACATAGTTGACCCCAAGTACCTTATATTTAATATACATGTGTTTCCAGATGAATTAAGTACTATATTTATTATACTTTTTTTTATATTCTCATTGGCTTTGCTAACCCTTTATGAAACACAGCATCTTTAATAACATTAAGTTCCTCTCCATAGCTCAACTTTGCTGTGAGGATTGCTGTATAACTTAAAGATTCATTCAGTAAAAGTATCTAATTCTTGTTTATTTGAAGGACAAAAAATGTCACATTAATGATATGCTATGATATGGCATTTATAACACGCCTATACACAAGTGTTTCAAGGAGCATTGCGAAGGGAGGGTGTACAGAGGGAAGACAGAGGCAGCAATCCTACTAGGCCAAGTGTCAATCAGATCGCACAAGTGCAGGGGAAGGTGAAAAGTGCAGAAGGGGCAGGGGACAGTGCAGTCCATGGGATAATAGAATAAATAAAAACAATACGAGAACTAGGGCCAGTTGGTGGCAAGTGCAAGGGTAAGTGCAGACATCAGGTGTCAAGTGCTGCTGGGGGACTCTAGGGGTACAGAAAATAGTCCCCAAGTGCGGGGGTTGCCAGGGAGGCAGTGCAGGTGTGTAAGTGGCGGGGGAGGGGACGGTTTTTATTAAACAGGTGATCAATAGGATACCGGTGAAGTCAATTTATCAGGTCACAGAACATTCGAACAGACAGTTTCAAAATGTCCACGTTCATGAATAGGGTGGTGAAAGTCCCCAACAACGCAATTAATTGTTTATTGCTGCTTAAATTTATTATTGTCCAATTTCCACCCTCATCCTCGACATGGCAAAAAAAGGTATGCACATTTTTCCATCACACCCACCCACCCAACCATTCTCTTGTGTATGTGGCCCCATGCGTTACCTCCCAGCAGCAGGGGAGTGCTTTACGCAACACATTACTCTCTGCACCAGACCAGTGATCTAATGCTGCATTATCTAAAGCGGTCATTTTAGGGAGCAGTGATTCCTTCATTTCAAAGCCTTTAGCATGTTTGGTTCTTCTTGATGGTAGTAAATCGAGCTGTAGTGTATGACATTCTGTCTCCATCAAACTCTACGTTTGCTAGCACCGGTGTGTGTGTGTGTGTGTTGCCATCTGGCAATGATGAAGAAGCCTTAGCTTTTTTGATTTTTATTAACCAGCTGTTGTTGAACCACTGTGCTTTGGGTTAATATACGTTGAACTTACCCGGTCTCTCTGGTAGAACTTTAGGGGCCCCAGACACTTGCTAAGTCCCTTTTGCCTCTTTCCCCGACAGATAGACATATCCTTTTTTAATTCTATATTGCCTGTCTTGCCTGTGTTTCCCACCTCCTGAAAACCCACAGTACCGTAGCATTACATTGTGTATTTCTTTGTCGTTACTTTACAGGGGTGGTTTCATATACTGTTTTTATAATTATTTGTACATTTGGTGTGTTTAATTAATTAATTATATATATATATTATTTTATTTTTTCCAAGGAAAAAACATTTGTTGCAGGGATGTTAAAGTGAGCAATACATTGTAACACAACTTTTGAAATTCAAGGAAAAACGTTGGTTGCAGTGATGTTAAGATGAGAACTTAATGCAACAAAACCCCTGAAATTCAGCTAAAACTATCTTAACTTCACACCCCCTGTTGCGCAGCCTATGACCACAGTGATGTCATTGCAGATCACATAATGATCACACTGCAGAGCTTCATAAAGATAACTTGAAATGTACACAAACCATTGTGTCACTCACAGCTATAAATCATTATAGGATTATGTTAGGTAAAAAGTGTACAATTGTGGTATTATTCCCCCATCTTGACGGGAAGACTACAAATACCAGAATGCAATACCGAAAAAGGCATAAAAATGGTGTCTGAGTGCAAAACGTTCAAGGACTGACAATATCACTGTTTAAAATAAAGAATGCAAATGCTGTGTGTTATCAGATACTTAAAACTAAGAAAACACATAGTTTTCGGGACTGTCTCCCATTCATAGTAACCAGGACCCCTTCCTCACTTTGAAGCGAAACAGGGTTCGTCCCAGTTACTGCAGGGATGGGAAACTCATTGTTGCTGTAAATATAATCTATTTTTGTTTGTTATTATTGACAACACATACCAGAATGCAATGCAGCAAAAGGCAACAAATGGTCTCTGAGTGCAAAACTTTCAAGAACTGACAGTAGCACGGTTTAAACAAATGAAATCATTTGGATGCTCTTTCGGTCGCCCATCCATCCAGGAAACAGGATTGACCCTGCTTAGCTTCAAGGAGGGACCTTTTGCAAGGACAACCCTGCCTTGATGCTATGCTGGGTCGGCTTAGCTTCAAATCAAGGAAATGGCGGCCCATTTCTCTAAGTGGTCTTTACTATATCTGTAAAAATATCTTTAAAAAAAGAAAAAACTGTGACCGCGGGTACTGAACTACAAATAACCTCGGCTATCCGTAGTCCTTTAAAGCCGACAATATTGGAAAAATGGCCAAAAAAATTAAATGCTTTACATGCCCTGAACAAATGCCCCCTCATCTGTGTCAGCTCCCCCCACACCTCACATGGACTCCTCGCCTCCCCTGCTCTCTCCCTTCACCCACAACACAGGCAGTTTCTGTGACGCAGATTGCTTTGAGATGGCAGCTGTAGCCGAGGCTACAGAACGCTTTGTATTGCAATCTCTGTCCCTAGACCCCCTCAAACTCCCATATTTCACTTGGTGCCCTCCAACCACCCGCACCTCTAGCATGATGGCATTTACATATTTTATGACATGCAAATAGCCTTTTTCCTGCGTTTCATTTTCCCATATCATCGGCTATAGCCGGGATTATATCTTGCACCAAGAGAAAAACAAGATGGCGTTTTTTCCATTTCTGAAAATCATGATCCTGCAATGCACCATGGGAGATATAACTATCCACCCTCTTCCGGATATAATATTTAAATAACTACTGCACTGAATAACCCCCGAACCATGCATGGATCGCAAGTTAACTCTTTGTGCCCAAGTTGTTTTGGGCTTAGTCCAAATCTGTGCAGCAGTTTGGCTCTGCGCTTTGGCCAAATTGACCTTGTTTCTCTGTGCAAAAATGAATGGGAAGTAGGCTGCAACTTTAGAAAACATGTATTTTGGTTTCTTAATAACTTTCTTATTTTTTAACGTATTTTTACAAAACTGTACATTCTAGGGCGGAGGCACGAGTCCCTATTCACTTTCAAATTTTCGGTCAATACTGTTACTCTAAACAATTTTAAAACGTTCCAATTGAAGTCGACTCACCTTAACTATCGCTGCCCTATCATATTACACAGCCACGGTAGTGGCTGTGTAGTTATGGTTAATTTGCTGTTTCCATAGGAAGAGCACTTTTTGGGCGGCTTATAACTCTGCTCCCCTTGGATGAATCTTCACCAAACTTTGCAAGAAACGTATATAACCCACTCTGAATTGTTTTGCAATTGGACCAGGGGGGGCAAAGTTATAGGGGGGTCCCAAAACGTCTTTTTTTGCCATAGAATGAGTGGGGGAAAGCTTTGCGCACGGCTACAGGCCAAACCACTGGACGAATTTGCACCAAATTTGTGGCAGGGGCAGGGGCTTGGTCGCAAAAACATGCTTTTGTAAATTTTGGGACAATCCGTCCAGTAGTTTCCTTAAAAACGATCAAAAACTTTGTCTCTAAAAATTAGTGATATCTATGTCCGCTCCATGGTCACACTTCCCTGTTCGCTCCGCGGAGAAGATTTCAATTAGCTATTTCGTGGCATGCTGCCCGAATGCATGTGACCATGTTGCGCTTTCAACGATTGGTTGTGCCACAGCGTGAGGGGTGTCATAATCTTTTGATACGTCCACCAAATTTCCTTCGTTTTCTGTTGTACGCGGACATCGCCGCTAACATACATAAACGAAGAAGACACCAATGCACTTGTTACACTTATTGAACACTGTTTTGAAAGGTGAGCGTTAATGATATGTGGTAGTAGAAAGTCAAACATTGGTGTATTCTTGTTACCACTGTCATACGGTACAGTGGAACTTACTACTCATTGTACAACATGAACTTACTGCCTCCATGTTACAATACATAAACAACATTACTGCAGTCAGACTGGCGTCCTACAGTTTGGAATCTGAGCCAGCCACCTGCACAATTTCATACACACAGCACTTCTGCACGGGTACGGGTGTAGCAGTTCTCATGAATAGCACCTGATATGTTGTTGCAAAATGAGAATGTATTTGCATGTCAATACGAGCTCAGTACGGCCACATATTTGTCGGCACCCATAAGGGTCACTTGTTTTTTAACCTTGAGCTACAGGCAAAAAGCAGAAAGAATGCAGGGAGTAACAGTTTGAAAAACATATAGTTTGATAAGGTTATGCTTCAAAAACGTTTGTAACGAATCAGTTCCCGAAGAGGCACTCTTCCAAATACTCTACTGTCTGACTGTACTGAACGCAATGGAGGCGGTCCACATCATGTAAGTTTATTTTTGACGCCTGTATACCGAACTGGCATTACATTTTTAATTTCGAAAGGAAAACATTTGTTTTTGCTAATGAATTACAAGGTTTCTATGTCGTTGAAATTTTTTTCCCAAGGTTTCTGTGCCGTTGGATTTTTTTTTCCCATTATGGACATTGCACATTGTCGCCGTCCATAGGGTCCCACTACATTTCCTCCTATTAAATACATTTTTACTGAAAATGTTATGTATTACAACTTTGTTTTGTCCAAAGGTTGCGTATTGATACATGTTTTATTTCCTCTTGCCCCCTCAGCTGCTTCCTTCCCTATTATGATTGTCACGGATTGCAGCTGCCGAGTGACGGCTTTTTTAACCATCAAATGCAACTGTTCGTCACCGGTTGTCTGTGCGTCCTGGGATGACCGTGTCAGACCTCTATGTCCTTACGCTGCTGTCGCCATAAGGAGTAACATTCCATCCTTTCTGGTGGTGTAGATCACAGCGATTTACGTCGTCTTGAAAATCAATGCGCGAGGAAAACGATTACTGTTCCGGCAACACTTACTTTCTGTGTGGGAAAACAACAACGTGGCCATTACCATTAACATTTTCTTTGTCGACCAAAGAGACAAACTTACCATTTCTATGGAAATCTGAATAGGGCGATCATTTCGCACAGTTTATTGTGAAATAAAACTACTTTACTAATTCCATAGGGCGATGATTTCACACAGTTTATTGTGAAATAAAACTACTTTACTAATTCTTAAATGTTAGTGTTTTCTTTTACTAATTTACTCTCCTATTTCAAAATGTGGCGTGCTACGGTGCAGGTCGTAATGCGTTCTTTTGTAGGTGATGCATCACGGCACGTAAGTCCTTATGGACGCATTTGTTTGCGCTGCCAAGGAATGTTATGGAGAAAGGTATTGCATACCACTTGCTTTGGCTACGGGAGGGTCAGGCCCATCTCATATGCTTTAGTGCCGTCTGGCCAATTTCTGTCACCGTCAGGGCAATTTCTGTCACCCAGATGCCCCATTAACCAACATTAGTTCAGAATGATTAGTATCTTTCTAAAAGAGGAAACATGAGATAAGGTGCACTCAAAGTGTTTGCTGTACAGAAATGTTTGTAAAATAATACATGGTTACACCCTCCCAATACACATATCTTCACACCTTTCGACCTGTGCCACTTACAAAATCATGTGTCGAAAGGTGAGTGGTAATGGTGTTGCTTGCAGTATTTCTGACATGATTGCGCTTGCCATCACAGAGATTGTCGGGATTTTGTGCAGACGTAAGAAGACTACTCCTTTGCGTTTTCTATGCACATGTTACAAAAAAAAAAAATTACTGCATGTACAACACATGTATGTAAAGGTCATTGTCAACGACCGAAAAGCTTTGTGTTGTGCATGTAGTAGTGTTTTGATATTTAACAAGTGTCGTCATGTACATAACAAATCAACAGTACAGCTTCCATCTCTAAGGGGTAGGCTCTATGTATGGTTAGTGGCCACAATGTCGGGGATGTGGCTACTGGACAAAACATTGCATTGAAGTTGCGATGTCCACCAGGGACAGGCTTTCTGGTAAAGGTCTTGCTCATAACGACACATTTCTCAGGAAGAAAAATGTGGTGCTGCCATTACGGTCACATGGTTTCATTTTTGCTTTCTGCAAGCTGTAATGGAAAGCAAAGAAGGGTTTCTATCCAACACCCCTCTTCCCTTTCTATGGTGGCCATCTTGGAAAAGGATTTGTTTTCTTCAGCCGGGAACGCCTGAGGCGTTCTGGTTGAAGAAAAAAATCCTCTTTTTTGGTACCATGGGTTACTGCTGTAAAATCTCAATTGCTAATGGCATTCATCCCCCATTTTTTGGGGAGGAATGGGGGTTAATGATCCAGAGACTTCGGTATGCACTCTTGCATCTATTAGTGTCATTAATGACATTTCTGATGTCATCTTTGATGTTCTGGGTGTTAGTCTTAGCAATGCATGTAGGTGGCACGAGTTAAGGTTGTTTAGCGTACCATATTTAGGGATTGTCAATTGTTTTTCAGTTTTACTGTGAACTATAATGTCCCAGTAACAACGTTTTTTCACTGAATATACATATATATATATATATGGCAGTGAAGAAAAACAAAGGGGCGAAACATGTGATGTTGTCAGTGATGTCATCAATGACATTTGTAACGGAATCTTTCATGTTCTAGGGGATAGTGGTAGCAGTGCACAGTGCTAATGGCAGGAGTGGGTGCTTAGCCTACCATAACTGGCGAATTTTAGGGGTTTTTATGTTGTAATGTGAACCGTAATGGCAGGCTGGAAAAGTTTTTTTAGTGAAGTGCACAGGTTTTTGGTAGGTCAACTTAACCATAACGTCCCCTTAACAAAGTTTTTTTTGTAGTGAATTTTACATGTTTTTAGTAGAGCAACGTAACCATAACGTCCCTTTAACAAAGTTTTTTCACTGAATATATATATTTATATATATTCACTGAAAAACATTTGTGATGACATCTTTTGTGTACTGTCTCGGGAGGATAGCTTAGGGGCAACGTGCTCGCTTTCGAAGCAAGACAACACGGAGCAGCAGAGGTTCAATCCCCGGGTCCGCACTTAGAGACCTCTGGGTATTAAGTGCATTATAAACAACCTATCATTCTGTGTGTTTGTCTTAGCAGTGCACGGTGGTGGCGCGAGTTATGGCTGCTTACCTTACCATAACTCGCAAATTTCTGTGGTTTTTCAGTTTTACTTGAAACCATAACATTCCTTTAACAAAGATTTTTCATTGAATTTCATAGGTTTTTATTAGTGCAACTTAACCATAACTTCCATTTAACAAAGTTTGTTCAGTGAATTTCATGCGTTTTTACCAGTGCACCCTAATTTGCTACAACTTACTAATATGATACTTACCCCAATATAGCAACATTTTTGTCCAATTTAGAAAGTTTCACCTTAATACTCTGGCATACCCCACCTTCTAGCATCATGTTTAACACTTCTATATATTTTTTTGCAACTTTTGCCACAGGTTTTGTGTTCGTCGACGTTCGCAAACGCCTGACGTCATTGCACACTTTCGGAACAGTGTCAGGCAACCACACACGTGTGCATGCCATGATGATGTGTTCTTGAATGGGTTTGTGCTTCGCAAACATCTCAAAGCTGCATTTCCATTTGATCTAGGAATTTTTAAACTGGAAATGTACCCTTGCACAGCTCCTACACCTATTCTTACTAGTTAGCTATTAACAATCTAGCACACAGCACATACTTACAAGAATATTAACAAAACTGCTATTTATCTTAAAAATGGCAGGGGCGTGGCTTGGGCAGCCATGGAGTAGGATGTGCTTCTTGAGCAGCTCCGGAGGATCCGACATATGATCCGTGAAAACTACCTTTAAAAACGCGCCACTGGTTCCAGGATTGACTACACATGTATGGGAACGTGTGTTCTGCTCACTGTATAAAGACCGAGAGAATCGTAAGTGGGATTCTGGAGGAATATGCTCGTCGAACAACGGCGGCTGCTCGGTCCATTGTCACACAAGATGGCCAAGGACAAAGGAAACGAAACTAGAGCACCCGAAGAGACGGAATAGAGGCTTGAAACCATAACATTCCTTTAACAAAGATTTTTCATTGAATTTCATAGGTTTTTATTAGTGCAACTTAACCATAACTTCCATTTAACAAAGTTTGTTCAGTGAATTTCATGCGTTTTTACCAGTGCACCTTAATTTGCTACAACTTACTAATATCATACTTACCCCAATATAGCAAGATTTTTGTCCAATTTAGAAAGTTTTACCTTAATACTCTGCCATACCCCACCTTCTAGCATGATGTTTAACACTTCTATATATTTTTTGCAACTTTTGCCACAGGTTTTGTGTTCGTCGACCTTCACGAACGCCTGACGTCATTGCAGACCTTCGGAACAGTGTCACGCGACCACACACGTGTGCGTGCCATGATGATGTGTTCTTGAATGGGTTTGTGCTTCGCAAACATCTCAAAGCTGCATTTCCATTTGATCTAGGAATTTTTAAACTGGAAATGTACCCTTGCACAGCTCCTACACCTATTCTTACTAGTTATCTATTAACAATCTAGCACACAGCACATACTTACAAGAATATTAGCAAAACTGCTATTTATCTTAAAAATGGCAGGGGCGTGGCTTGGGCAGCCATGGAGTAGGACATGCTTCTTGATCAGCTCCGGAGGATCCGACATATGATCCGTGAAAACTACCTTTAAAAACGCGCCACTGGTTCCAGGATTGACTACACATGTATGGGAACGTGTGTTCTGCTCACTGTTTAAATACCGAGAGAATCGTAAGTGGGATTCTGGAGGAATTGCTCGACGAACACCGGCGGCTGCTCGGTCCATTGTCACACAAGATGGCCAACGACAAAGGAAACAAAACTAGAGCACCCGAAGAGGCGGAATAGAGGCGGCGGCCGCGGGGAAAGAATGATGATAGCGAAGTGGAGACGGAGTGAAACCCCTGTGGCGGTGAGCCTTGTGTCGCGATGTCTTGTGTGCTCACCCGGAAGGCAGGAGCCCGAGGGCAGCGGGGTGCGAACAGATAGGCCGCACCACGATAGGCATGGGAGCGCTCGCTCGGCATTGATGAATAGCAAGCTGCGGCGAGAGGCGGCGGATGGTGCGACTGCTTGAAGATCACTACAACAGCCGATAAGGGTGGAAAAGACGGTCGGGGAGGCACACGGACGCTGAATCGCGATAGAGAGGCCCAACGAAGGCCGGAAAATGTCAGCGCAAGGGGCCGTGGGCAAGAATAAGAATAAACAACCCACAATGGATATTTTTGCCAAAACACAACATTCTCCTGCGGCCATCGCACCCAAAGGCCCGATGGTACCAGCGGAGGGCACCACAGCGGCTGATAATCATCAGATTTTAGAGGCCATCACGGAGCTGAAAGACTCTTGGGGGGTTGCGATGTTGGACCTACGCACTTCCCTGGAGGCTAAAATTGAAGCAGTGGGCATTGAAGTCTACCTGCTGAGGCAAGATGTCAGGGGGCTGGCGGAACGAACAAGAAGCCTGGAAGGTGCGGTGAAAACTAACACAGACACCAGCACTAACAATGCAAAGGAGATCCATGTCCTTAAACAACAGGTGGCTAACTTGGAGATTCGAGCAGAAGAAGCGGAAGGTAGAGCGCGGAGAAACAATATCCGCGTGGTGGACTTGCCGGAGGGTGAAGAGTGCCAAGACCCGACAGACTACATCGAGAACCTACTCCTACAAGGAATTGGGGCTGGCAAACTCTCGCAGGGATTTGCAGTGGAGCGTGCACACAGAGCCCTTATGAGGAAGCCGAGACCAGGGGCCCCTCCACGGGCGATAATCGCCAAAATATTGAACTACAAGGACCGCGAGAAAATACTACAGTACTTCCGAAAAGGTGGAACAATCGAAAGGGCCTCGAGCACCATCACGGCATATCCGGATTATACTATGTTGGTCCAGAGGCAACGGTACAGCTATGTGACCATCAAAACGAGGCTGCGTGCGGCTGGGCTAAAATATAGGCTTCTGTACTCTGCGAAATTGAAGGTGGTGCACAAGAGCAAAATGTATTTTTTTGACACTCCGGAAGAAGCAACGACCTGGCTGGATCTGCAGGGCTGCCCGGAACAAGACACGGAAGAGACCCAAGATGGACGCGATAAGTGACTGGGATACGGTATGCATACTGTTAAGGCGGCGTGTGAGCATCCCAGGGGTGCCTAGACGAAGGCTAAGAACAATGGGCGCGGCTGTAGGAGGCTGATATTTTGATAAAGTACCGCTGATTGCAATGGACTTGAAGGACTGGAATATAGTGGCGTGTACATATATTTAAATTGTTTAGCAATGTGTAGTCAATCCGATGTGCCATAGGAGTGGCAGGGCAAAAGCACCCTACCCCCAGAATTATAGATGTAGTAGCAGTAGGTTGGCCACTAAGGCGGCCTCACCCTGCGGAGCTTCGAGTACAGGCGAGCGCCAGAAAGAGCTAGATGCGGGGGAACCTGAGATCCAGGGATGGAGCTGGGCAACAGTTGGGGGTGTGATATTGGGGAAGGTACGGGAGTCGGGAGGGAGGGGGAGTGGGAAGTTTGGTGTGTTTTTGGTTAAAGGGAATTTAGAATCGGATGCAAACCTATACAGATTGGATTGGAATCCAAAGTCAAACTGCACCTGTGGGAGAGGGTATGGAACTGTAACAGGCCATGGGGGACCTTAAGATACTTACATGCAATGTGCGGGAGCTCAATAGCTACTTAAAAAGGAACAAAGTTATGTTGTACCTGCGCAGGCAGAAAATAGATATTGCATTGCTGCAGGAAACCCACCTTACATGAGAGAGGATGGACACGATCGCAGGGAAGTGGAAAGGGGTTCTGGTTGGCTCATCGTACTCTTCTTATGCAAGAGGAGTGCTTATATGGGTGGCGCACATGTCCCTTTTCAGCGATTGCAAATGGTGGCTGAGACAGACGGGAGGATGGTTATGCTGAGGGGACTGGTGGAGAACAGGGAGATAAGCATTGTTAACATGTATGCCCTGAACCAGAACGCAGCGGCGTACATTAGGACATTGAGTGCGAACCTGAGCGCATGTGTAGGAAGCGCAGTGATCTGGGGAGGGGACTTCAACTGCGTATTGAACCCAAGAGTGGACAGATCCGATGGGAAGTTGGATAGACCGGCCCCTGCAGCTAGGGCGTTACAGACATTGCTGGATGACTTTGGGTTGGAAGATGCATGGAGAGTGTGGCAGCCCCAGGAAAGGCAATATTCACATTATTCTGCCCCACAGCAGTTATCAACAAGGCTGGATTATGTCTCCTCATCACCTGAAATGATAGCGGAGATTGTACATATAGAGTATAAGGCCAGGGTCCTCTCAGACCACTCGCCCCTGATTCTCGCATGGCAATACTGCCCCCCGAGAGCAAGGATCCCGACATGGTGCCTACGAGCGGAGGCGTAGCAGGACCCCTTTTTTAGAGAGGACTTGAGGGAGGAGATCGTAAATTATTTCGAAACTAATACTGAGAGCGTGGACTCTGCGGGAACACTATGGGAGGCCTTCAAAGTTGTCATGAGGGGTGTGGCCATAGCGAAATCCAAGGGCCTACAAGGTGGGGTCTTGGCTGAACTGCAGGAGACGGAAGAAAATTAGAAGAGGCCTTAAAGGGCGGAGACGATACAGCGGAGAAGCTAGAATTGATACTTAGGCTATAGCAAAAATGTGTGGAATATTGGGAGAGATTGTGTAACCTTAATTATAAAAAATACATAGAGAGACAGCATGCGGGAGGTGATAAACCGGGGAGACTTTTGGCGTGGTTATATAAGAGTGAGACCCCCAGAGTCACAATCAGAACTATAGAGAGAGAAAACGGTAGCATAGAGGACACCCAGGAGGGAGTTAATCAAGCGTTTGTGGATTATTATAAAGTATTATACAGAGAAGATGGGGAAAGTAGACACGCTATGATGGAGGAAACGCTTGAGGATATGGGGTTGCCCAAGATAAGTGAGGAGGAGAGAGAGGAACTAAATACCCCGATCACCTTGGACGAATTGGGGGAGGTGGTGAGGCAGTTGCCTACTAGTAAAACCCTAAGGACAGATGGGCTCCCAAGTGAATTTTACAAAGTATACATAGAAGAGGTCCTCCCCCCGCTGCTAGATATGATAAACGAAGCGTTCGAGATGGGACACTTACCGGAGTCACTGAGAGAGGCTGTCATAATACCTCTCCCCAAACCTAATAAACCTGGGCACAGCTGTGGTTCCCTTAGACCCTTGTCAATGCTGAATCAAGACAGAAAGATATTAAGTGCTGTCCCAGCAAATAGACTGAAGAGGGTTATTAGCAAATTAATACATCCGGATCAAACGGGCTACGTCCCCCATAGAAACATTACCAATTATCATAGGCGACTCCAGAGTATCATTGAGTTTGGCAGAGCAAGTGATGAGGAAATGACAATCGTGTCCTTGGATGCGATCAAGGCCTTCGACTCCGTTAAATGGCCATGGCTGCTGGTGGCCCTGAAGCACTATGGGTTAGGGCCTGGATATGTAAGGTGGCCGAAAATTTTATATAGCGAACCGCTGGCTAGAGTTAAGACAAGATCTGTGATATCAGAGAGGTGGCAGCTCAGCAGGGATGCCTGTGGTCTCCTATGCTCTACATACTGGCCCTGGAACCTCCAGCAATATATCTGAGGCAGCAATATGACACCATAGGCATCGAGGTGAAACAGGAGCAGCATTTGATCTCCCTATATGCAGATGACATGCTGCTGTATGTGCGATTCCCAGAAGAAAACCTCCAGTACATTCTGGCAGTGCTCGGGAGATACGCTGCGCTGTCCGGCATAGCGATGAACCCCGAGAAGTCTAGCTTGTTTCCATTAGGGGGGTACATGGGGATTCCAGCGGAGCGGTTACCTGTATTGCAGGTACCGTGGGCGGTTAGCACAATTCGGTACCTGGGGATAGACATATATCACACCGTGGAGGAAGAGCATAGGTGCAATACAGAAGTAGCCATCAAGAAAATTGAGAAGTGCATGCAGTTTTGGGCAAAGCTGCCTTTGGCGATGATGGGGCGGGGAGCAATGCTAAAGATGGTGGTCCTGCCGAGGCTCCTACACTACTTCGGGAACATACTGTATCTGATTCCTAAGAAGTTCTTCACCAAATTGAATAGCATGTGTAGGGACTTTTTGTGGCATGGCACGCGAAGCAGAGTGGCGTTATGGAAGCTTCAGAACTTTCATGACAAAGGAGGAATAAAGCTGCCCAACTATGAGGCGTACTTTGTGGCAAGCCAGTTGCAGTATGTCGCCAAATGACACTTTGATGAAGAGACCTCTGAACTTAGGCTGTTTGGGTGTGATTGTGCACCTTTTTATTTGAAAGAGATGATGTGGGTACCCAGGGCGGAAATGGTGTGGCCCCCTCAAATGATGTTACTGGGGAGGAAGGTGTGGCGCAGGGCATGCCAAATGATGGAGGACCCGTCCCCATGCTCACCGCAGATACCATTGGTTGTATTGACGTGGACAGACACTCAGCTACGAATGATACTCAGGAACCACTGGGAACCGGCTGGGGTGGCAACAATGGGTGATATTTGGCAGGAGGGCTCAAGTATTACTTTTGAGGGGCTGCGGGAAGAAACTGGGTTGCACGAGGGCCAGTACATTACGTATCATAGAGTGGTACAGAGGATTAAGAGAACGTGGCCTGAAACTGTGTTGGAGGAAGAATTAGACGCCACCATAGATGTGATATATGACATAGCTGAGGAGGGTCACGAGATTTCCAGACTGTATGAGATGTTGATGTCTAAAGTGGGGAAGGAGGTCACGCAGTTGAGACTCGACTGGGAAATGGAGGTCGGGCCCCAATGGGTGACGGGATGTGGGAACGGGCGCAGGTCTATCATAAGAAGGTGTCTAGAAACGCGAGGCTGAAACAGATTCAGCTGTACATAACACACAGGGCCTATATGACGCCTTGGAGGATATCGAGGTTTGAAAATGCAGGGCGGCAAGCATGCCCGAAGTGTGATGAGGAGAACGCGGGCATGGTGCATATGTTCTGGTCAAGCCCGTCATAGAGCGATTCTGGAGGGGAGTGGAAGAGAAACTGGAAGAAAAAGGGGTCAAGATAGCAGTGGATACAGTGTGGGCCTGTTGGCTGGGGGGGGGGGTTCCCCAGACCACAGAAGCTCAGGCATGTAAGTAAGCTGAGGGATCTGGTTTATGTGCTTGCAAAAAGAAGGATTGCCATGGGATGGAAGTCATGCCATATGCAAAAATGGGCGAAAGCCGAAACCATGACATGGCAAGAGGCGAGTAGCACATGGGGGGAGGAGGAGAATGAGTCCCTGATGGCCTGGAAATCACTGATAGCCGAACTGTTTGGGTCATTAGCAGACCAGGCTGAGCCTGTAGAGGAGGGGACCCAACCACGAGATGCGGAAACTGAAGGTTTAATGCAATAGACTGGTAAAGGGGGGTGGGATAGGGTGAGTAGTGGTTAGAAGTTAAGAAAGTGTAATGAAACTGTTGGAACATGCACTGTTTGTTTGGTTTGTATTGTTTGGTTGTTTGTAAAATTCAATAAAATCTTTAAAAAAAACAACAAAAAAAAAACTATCGCCATCCCTTCTTCATAAGAGCCACCACCGCCACCACCAGCTGGAGGACCTACACAATGAAAGAAGCGCAATCCTTCAAAAGACAATGAAGCGGACTAGGAAGATGAGGTAGAAGAAGTTCCTCCATCTAGCACCCAAAGAGAATCATGGGTCTGGCAGGTCTTTACCACTGTACCAAAGGCTAAAGCTACAAAAGTTAAATGCATTAAGTTCTCAGACGACCTGAGCAGTACTCCTATGGGACCACCTACATGCTCTGCCACACCAAATCCAACCACTGCAATGCTCTCAAAAAGGCTGTTCCTTAATTAGGAAGAAGTGTGCTGTCTTCCTCTACCTCATCTTCCTCAACAAATACTTTTACCACAAAGCCTACGTCTGTGGGACCCAAAATCCCACCAGATACATTGCAAATGATAAAAGAGGCTGTCGATTCATATCTTTCATATACAACTGACTCTGTATTTACTGTAACACACCACTCTGCAGGAGTGAACAATTTTGAAGTGCTTTTGAAGCTGTAATCAAGGAGCATGAGAAACACTTCCCCCTACCTTAGATTTAACACACAAGAAACATCTTCCCCTGTCCACCTGCCCCTCCATATGTGTGGTGGGTGCCCCTTCCCTCGTCCCCCCACCTTACTTTTTGGCCTCTCCTGCCAAAAAACATTTTAAAAAGGTTTTTTTTAGGAACCACCTTTCACAGTTAAAAAATAGAACTAAAAAGTAAGCTTATAGACTCCATTTACTTTACATTTTTCAGTAAAGTAGTTAGATTCAATAAGATTCACCAACATTCCCATCAGCATCATATATGCTAATGGGAATAATGGACAATTGTATGCTAGAGAAAAAGAAAAAAGCACACATTCTGAAATTCCAAAATTCTTCTCTCTAGTATTCAATAAACTCCATAATCCATTACCCTTTATGACTATCCACAGTCTCCGTATTCCCCTGCCTAGCCCAGGCTTTAGTAGAAAACCTTGGTTGCATATGCACACCATCACATAAGACATCCGTCCTACTGTGTTCACTGTTATGTTTGCAACATTCGCTTATTGCCTGCTTTAAACAATTCACACATATATCCACCAATCACTTAAAAAAACTCTGCATATAGCCTATCAACATTAAACTTCCACCCACCAACTGCCACTTAACAATATTCTATAAATCTTTTGCATCTGCATTTCCCATAGTTATACCACAAAACTGTACACAGTGATCCTTTAAATGCACACATGCATTGTGCAGGGTAGAGAAGTGCAGAAATAAAAGGGACGGTACAGATGGACAAGCGCTCATGGGAGCCCAGGAGGGACGTGCCAAGGTATGCCAAGGTGGGAGGCCACTAGCTAACTGCTGTGGCAGAGGAGTCCCAAGGCTGCGGTACATCTTAACTGTAATGTCCCTTTAACAAAGTTCTTTCCGTCAGTTGAATAGTTTTTTATAAGTGAAAATGTTTCATAATGTTACATCACTGTATATAAGTTATTAATAATTCCTCTTTTAGCATATCAAAAAGAACTATAAACCTCCATTAACAAACATATTTTTTGCAACGCTTACTTATGTGTGTCGTTGCCAGCAGTGCATGATGGGGATATAAGTCATTATTTAATTGCCTAGGGCATGAGGCTCGACCACAACCCCAGCCCCATTTAACCAGCCCTTTATCCACTCCACCTACCCAGCATCCTAGTTCACTGTCCACTATACCTCATAATGTAACCAATGGCCAGTTATCATGGCTTGCATGGCCAGCCTCCACATTCCATAGGGCATGGGCGTGGGCCATGCCGCATACCCCAATAGGCAAATCAGAGTTTACATGTGTCCTTGCCGAAAGCCAGGCCCTCTGCCTATGGCAGAAAAGTTATATCACTATTGTTTGTGCCACTGTCCATGGCAGAAAAGTTATATCACAATTTTATGTACTTACATTTCGACACATTCAAGAAAATAAAACAGATTTGCAAAAGCAACCTTTCAGATCCTTGCTAATGCTCCTTGGGAAAGTTTGCTGCAATCCCGTCCAACCTTCTGGGCTACAGCAGCAAGCAGAAATTGGCTTCCCATTTCAACCTAGAACTTCGGCCATGCCGCAGGCCCCAATAAGAATCTTAGTGTATGCATTCGTCCTTGCCCTGGGCCAGCCCATTGTCCCTTTGTCCCTGCACCCAACTTATATTCCTATTTTTTGTGCTTACATTTGGACACTTTGGAAAAATAAAACACAAAACAGATTTGCAAAAACATGCTTTCAGGTTCTTGTTGATGCTCCTTTTGCAGGTCTGTTGTTATCCAGTACAGCACTTCAGGCTGTAGCTGCAAGCAGAAGATGTCGTCCAATTCAATCAAATTAGAATACACGATTATCAAGTAAATGCAGAACAGTAGAATGAGTAGATAAATGTGCTACATCTAGTAATTTAAACAAATTACCCTGCTGCTGGTCATGTGGTTCTTTTGTGAAGGTGCCCTTGCTTCTTCAAGTATTAGGTTGTGAATAGTGGAGTGAGCCCTGTTCACCTCAGCATTGGGTTAATCAATAACTAACTGTTGTTGTAATGAAACTGTCTTCAAACCCATTCTTGATGCTATATTTATTGTTAGAAGTCAGTGGACACGTGAATCGTCCCTCTAGGGTCTTTCTCAAGCCATGAGGATTGTGGGCCAGTCATTGCTGTGAGGTTGTGGAAATGAGTCCGGCATCCAATCCCAATATCTTGTCCCACTATTGTCACATATAAGGGTGGTTAATAATTTCAAAGGATGGCCTGCTGACCATGTGGGCACCTGGTTCAGCGTACTTGGTAATTATCTGCAGATTACCATTGTCTCAGGGTGTATGCAGCGATACTCACAGTCACAATCCTGTGCAGCACTTCGGGCTGTAGCCACAGACAGAATTTTAGCCATAGGCAGATTTTTTTTCCCCATTAAAACCTATCCCGATTTTGTATAACCTCACCACATAACCAGTCCTTGGTGGCCATGCCCACTTTAACCCCATTGATAGTCCTTTGTGGTCATGGCAGTAGCCAGATTACCCGATTCATGGCCACAGGCCATAACTTGGACAATCTAGCCCCTGTTCATGGCCACCAGCTATACCTCAGTCACCAAAGGTATATCACTATTTTTGTACCTAAATTATGGCACTTTTCAAAAAATAAAACAAGGACATATTTGCAAAACCATGCAGGGGTTTTTCGGTTTTACTTTGAACCATAACGTCCCTTTAAGTTTTTTCACTGAATTTCATAGGTTTTTAGTAGCACAACTTAACCATAATATTCCTGACTTCATATACATGTAACATAGAACATACTGAACCCCCACGTAGTGATTTTGATGTCTGCGGACTACCGCCATGTCCGCGGACATATTGCGAATCTGAGCGCGGTGAATGTAAATTTAAATAGTGTGCCCCATTTCCCCTTTGAAGTTGGCTCTGAAAAGAGCCGTTTTTTTTGTTTTTTTTTACAGATGCTTGACAGACACCTGTTATTTTGTATTTTTTTTCTTGGTTTGTTTTCTTACTTTACTCCTAAAATCTTCACATAACCTTCTCCAAAGCAACCCTTACATTCCAAAATAGAAAGGCATTTCCCGTAAAAGATAAAGAGATGGCATCTTCTTTAAAATTAACAGTATTACTGGCATCAATATTCTCATTATTACAGAAGAACATACCAGCTCTAAGCATGAAGGCACACACGCCTCAGTTGATGACACACCTAGCAATGTTTTGCTGAGGACAAAAAACTGAACTATTGTCCCATATTGCCCTAGGTAGTAATCCAGAAAAAATTACTTTCGCATTTGGAAGGATCTTCATTACGGCTTGAACCAAGCGTTCCAAATCAGCCAACAAAGTAGGGGCACTGACGTTGCCCAAATCGAAAGCACCATAGTGCAAAACTACCACATGCAGACTGATCATAGTGGCCATATCCTCACAAACTTGTACAATTCCCTGTACATTGCAATCAGGCACAGTGCTCCACACCACCTCCACTCCTTTCACATCAAAGTTCTTTTCAACATGCTTGCATCGAGCGTACTGTTGTAAACCATGCACAAACATGTCTCCGAGCACCAACACCCTGACTTTCTCTACTTCTGCCATCTTCACCACACACAGTCTCTTTCAACACAAATCCACACCTCGAAATCTGATTGGCTAATCCGTACAGTGTTCTTTCCATGTTGGATTTGCTGGAAAACCCCGGCTGTAGAACACCCTGTCCACGGACAGCCGCGGTGTCCGCGGACCGCGTAGCTCTTCGACACCCCTTCTACCATTTCCACTTTACTCTCTGTGCCATTCCCTCATTGCATACAGCTAAGCAGTCACACAATACGAAGAACGTCCTCAGAACACCCCCATTTTGTTTATTTTCGAACATTTCAGGACAATAATCATTTCATTATTCAACATATTAACATTACAAATATTATACTTTCATCTTGTACGCTGCACACAATGCTATGTTTCTCCATTAGTAGCTCAGTATACTAGATATAACCCCATAATACAATGCTATTTATATCAATGCATTGTTCACAGCACTAATTACGGTATGATATTTATTGCAATGATCCTTGACACTTTTTTCGCAACATTATAATAAAAATCCCTAGTACACAAATTTCATGAAAAGTAAATGCACATGTGATGTCATCAGTGATGTCATCAATGACATTTGCGATGTCATCTTTGATATCCTGGGAGTTAGTCTTAGCAGTGCACGGTGGTGGCGTGAGTTATGGTTGCTTAGCTTACCATAACTGGCGAATTTCAGGGGTTTTTCAGCTTTACTTGGAACCATAACGTCCCTTAAACAAACGTTTTTTATTAGCACGCAAACAATATACAAAGATGTAGTGTAAACAGCAAGTTCTCACAGATGGCTTTACACAGAATTTTGCAAAGTAAGCATTTATGCTCGTTCACAGTGAAGGTCAGCTGCTTCCATTTTTTTCTCGCGGCCCGGAGAGGCCCACGACTCCCAGTATAAGGTTCTATTTTTTTTTTACCTTGACAGACAGAGATTGTGCTGAAAGACTTCTTTTGAAGAAGTGTAGCAAAAACGTAAGACACGATAAAGAAGAAATTTCTGGAACTAAACCACTTTTGTATATTATATCACTTTGAGAAAGATCGTTGGCACACACAGAGTCGTATTTTGGGACTGCACTACACTTGGACAATGGAAAATGCAACTATAATTTAAGTAACCCTTTAGATTATTTTATACCGGAATATAATAACAATAGCGTGGCATTAAAGACTGGTCAAGTTGTACTTGTTCGTTCAATGTGACATATTGTTTTCTACTGTGCACTATCACCGCCGAATTGATCCCCTGTCGTTTAGAGGGCTCTGAAAAAGGCAGACAACACAGGGTGGGTTAATAGAAATAATTTAACCAGTCTGTAGCCGGTCAAGCGCTCTACTCGCTGTGCCACTTCACTGTAGCCGGTCAAGTGGCACAGTGAGTAGAGCGCTCGCTTTGACATCTGTGCACAGCTTGCTAACGCAGGTTTGAATCCCGGCACGGCCAAACTCAGCCTTTCATCCTTCCGTGGTCAATAAATGAGCACCACACACCATGGGTAATAATAAGCAGTGCTGAGATACCTGACGGTTCTTAGCGCTATATAAATGCAAAAATATTATTATTTTATTATTAACATACTCCGTTGCACTATCTTCGCTAGCAAATAGTTTCATGCCCTAATAAAAAAAATTAATATTTTTAATAAAGATCGGCTGGTGAGACTAATTTATGTTTTTTAAAACAGGTATGTTGCCCCATTTTGCCAATGTCACGATTTTCAGACCGCAGCGGATGGATTTTTCAACTGCCAGGTGCAGCTCCATGTAAGCAACTTCATGACGCTCACCATTTTATGGGACAATCGCCAAGGACCAATATGCCCTTATGCAGTACTAGCGGCTAGAAGCAACATACCAACCATTATGGTGGTCTAATGCCTCGTTGTTGGACCAACCTTCCAATTATCAGTGCGACCATTTACTGCTTTTATCATAAACCAACAGCCTATCTACCGCAAAGGAACAGCGCGTGGCTCAAAATAAACTTTTGCTGATCGACAGCAGAGAAAATTGCAAATCGCTGAATATTCACTAAACATTTCATGTGAAATAAATGTACTTTAACAAATGCACAATCCTGCTGTTTACTTTTAAACCACAGTTTCATATTCCGAATTGTGGTGCACTTTGTTCTAAGCTGATCTAACACCCTCTGTACCGCAAAGGAACATCACCTGGCTCAACATGAACTTTTGTGGATCGACAACAAAGACAAATGCAAATCGCTGAATATTCTCTAAACATTTGATGTCAAATAAATGTACTTTACAAAATGTACAATCTTGCTGTTTGCTTTTAAATCACAGTTTCATATTCCGAATTGTGGCGCGCTGTGTTGTGACATAATGTGTGTTGTCTTCTGGGTTCTGTGTAAAGTCGCATAGGACTGGAGACGACTGGGCGCGTTTGATGACGCACCCTGTAACGTCACGGAGAGAGGCGGGGAATATGAATGCTTTCATAATGTCAGGCTTAGGGACGGGAGATATGATTTAGTGTCGCAAAAGCAAGTCAGCCAGGTCAATAGCGCCAGTCATAGGATTATCACATAATGTCGGCGCACACCAGCCTGATTTATCGTTTCTTTAGTGGACAAAAAGTTGGGTGAGGCCCATAGGAAATTGTACTATCAGCGGACAAAAGGAGGGTTCGTAGAACACTTTCAACCTGACAACGAACAATACAAACAACGTTCTCAGAACACCCCCATTTTGTGTAATTGCAACCATTTCGGGACACCGCGAGTGTTCTTAGAACACATGTAACTTGACAGATTACAATACGGACAGCGTCCTCAGGATACCCCCAGTTTGTGTATTTGCGAACATTTAAATACACCGCAAGTATTTTTAGCTCAATTTTACCTTCCTTGCAAACAAAAAGGACACATACTCCGTCCTCTGAACACCCCACCATTTAGTTTATTTACAAAATGTCAGAACAGCCATGTTCTCCGCGGACAAATCGAACACAACAAAAGCGCATAGCACATAAAAAAAAAAAAAAATTTGAACCTATCTCATACTCCCCCACCCTCCCCAAACACTCTTACACACCAACACGCTCGACTAAATACAATTTTTAATCCAAGTTTCACCACGCTGTACGCGGTCGACGGCGAATACAAGATGGCGGGCGGCACAGAAAATCTGACGTGCTCCACGCCCCACGCCGTCCAATCCGAGAACACGTTGCATGTCCGCGGACATGACGCAACCCCATGGGCCAATCGGGGTGCTGTCCGCAGAGCGAACAGGGAAGTCCGTCTGCGAAGCGAACACAGATATCACTAATTTTATTGCCTTACATTTTGGTCATTTTGAAAAAAAAACTACTGGACCGATTTACACCAAATTTGCAAAAGCACGCTTTCAGGACCAAGCCACCGCTCCTGCCGCAAATTTGATGTAAATCCGTCCAGCGGTTCGGGGCTGTAGCCATGCGCAAAGTTTTATCCCATTATGTCTATAGGAAAAAACAAAAGTTTTGGGACCCCCGCTATAATTTTGCCCCCCCTGGAACAAACCTCTCCAAACTTTTTTTGCAAAGATTGGTGAGGATTCGTCCAGAGGGAGCGAAGTTATAAGCCACCCAAAAAGTGCTCTTCCTATGGAAACACCAACTTAACCATAACTACATGTACGCTACCGCGTCCATGTAATATATATACTATAGGGCGGCGATAGCTGTGCTAGAGGTAAGGAGAGTCGAAGCTACATAGGAACCCCTAAAAATTCTATTGTTAAAAACTTTTGATTCGAGTAACAGATGTGGCTTAAATTTGAGTGATAAAAGTGTATGGGCCCCCCCCAGACTGAAAGATTTCATAAGGATTCTTTAAAAAATAAATGTTATTAAGTGTCAAAACATGAATTTTTTTCCAAAAGTGCGGGTTACTTGCAATTCATTTACCCATAGGGCCTCATTATGAGTTTGGAGGCACCCTTAATAAGGGCATGGCTGCCTCCAAACACGGGTCCGTGGTCCCTGAATGGGGAAATACCAGACCATTCCAACCTTGGAGGACCCATTATTTCCCCATTCAGGGAACACATCCCCATTCCCATTTGAGCCCCCAGAGGGCTCAATGGGAATGGGGAGGGAGCTAACGGGCCCGTTAATAACAGGCCCATTGTTAGCTCCCTGGTTTCCTCGCAGGTCCCGCAAGGGAACTTCATAATAGGGCGGAATGGGTTTAACGGCACCGGCACCATTACCGGGTCCGTTAAACCCATTCCGCCAGGGTCCTAATGAGACCCATAGACTAAAAAGGTAAATTTTTGCAAAAGCGCACAGTCCAAACCGCTGGACGGATTTGGACCAGGCCCAAAACAACTTGGGCAAGAAGCATTGATTCACGATCCATGCATGGTAAGGGGTTAATCCGTGCTGTGGTTATTTTAAAATTTGACAGAGAAGGGGGTGTCCCCTTCTCAAAAAAGGATACCTATACCCAGTGGTCGAAGTGTACGAAAAGAAGTAGTGGAGCTATGTTCCCTGCTAGCCTGCACCACTCCCCACAAACCCAATCGCCACAGCACCTCCCACACATAATACAAGCCTCCAAACACATGCACCTACTGTTTAAGGGAATGTTCAGTGCAGTGCACTGAAAGTGCAAGTTTCAACTTCTTCCTACACTGTTATTTTCAAACAAAACCGTTCCGGAACGGTTTCTTTTTCAAATAAAAGTATAGGAGCAGTAAAACTTAATTTAAAAAAGTAAAGGAGCACCGCTCCCAGCCGCTCCCGCTCACTTCGACCACTGCCTATACCTCCCATGGTGTATTGCAAGATCATGGTTTTCAGAAATGAAACAACTGCCATCTTGTTTTTCTCTCGATGCGAGAGATAATCGCGGCTGTAGCTGAGGTCATGAGAAAAGGAAATGTCATAAAAAGCTATTTGCGGGTAAAAAATACAAATGCCATCAGGGTAGAGGTGAGGGTATGGCTAGAAAGCACTGAGGGAAATTTGGAAGCTGGCAGGGGTCCAGGGACCGAGTTTGCAACAAAAAGCTTTCTGTAGCCACCGCTATACCCGTAGCTCACATCTGAAAGCAAACTGCGCCACAGAAGCAGCATGTGCTCTGGTGTTAAAGGGAGAGAGCAGGGAAGGTGAGAAGGCCTCTGAGGAGTGGGGGGAGCTGGCAGAGATGAGGGGGGAGCATGGTGACGTGTAGGGGGGACGAAAGCATTTTTTTATCTGTTTTGTCGATATTCACACCTTTATCCGAGACTAAAAAAGACTACAAATAGCCGAGGGTATGTGTAGTACGGTAGTCGCTGCTATATAGTTTGGAGTGTCAGTGTTATATATTTTTTTGAAAGTGCTTTGTTTAGGTATAGTGACGTTGGGGGTGAAAAATCACTGACTTGGTAGGTATTAGAGATTATTTTTTACTTTGGATGTGTGTTTTCCGGATATTGAGTATGTGAGAAAGATAGAAAAAAATAGTTTAACAATATAAACAAGATACATTGTAATCTAGTTTTAAATGTGCCATATAATGTATTTTAGGATGTGTATATTCACTTATGGTATTATGTTGTGTGGGTGTGCAATGTTTGCAATCTTTTTTTGCAGTTAACATAAGTACATTTGTAGTGTTGTTCTGTATTTATCATTTAAATTGGATTATACTATGAAACTGGAAGTCAGTCCTCCTTTAACTGACTTTTTGTAGACCCGGCTACTGTAAAAGTGAATGATCTGTAGTCACGGGTATAATAAAACATGTTTTTGGGTTGTTATTTTTTGTATTTGTGTATTTATGTTTGATGAGTAGTCCTTAAAGGACTGTTTTGGGGTACACTGAGTGTAGAACTTTAGCACATGAGGAGAACTGTTTTGATGTATATCAAGGAACACTGCATTTCCTTCATCGGTTAGGTGTACTCCATCATCTGTATAGAAATTGGCCATGCAGAACTGTATGTTGTTGTTCACATTCCATAATTTGTTGTGGTCTGTCATGAATGCTGAAACTGCTTAATTAACATTTCTCTGGGATTACTCAATTGTACCATTACATCTGGTGGTCCATCTACGTTTTTGCCTCTGAGTGAGATTGCAAAAGATAAAGATGGTGTGAGGAAATAGTTCCATTATTTTACCCATGTCTTGTTTCATCATTAAAGTAAGGGTCACACCTCGTACATTCCCCAAATCATTGCCTCTACAATGAATTAGTATGACATCTGGGTGCCCTGTTCTTCTCAGACTTTTGGAAAAACGTGGAACCAATGCATTCCCAGCAATTCAAACCATTTAATGGTAAGATCTCTCAAACCTAGGTCCATGTTAATATTTAGTTTCGCACAAAGTCAGCAACCAAAATAGACAACTGTCTGCAATCAGCCACACAGTTTGCAAACCAGCATTGATATCTGCAGTATTTCTCTGTTTCCAGGAAAATGATTCCTAGTTTGAATTTCTAGTAGTTTCTATGAGCACAGTATCTATAATGTGTGTGTGTTGTACTTTCTAATTGGTCAATGGTGCTACACCTCGAACATTGTAGCCACAGATATATTAGGGTAACCGACACGTTGTGCATTTGTGGACGTGTGGTAGCCGCAACTACCGCACGTCAACAAATGCACAACGTAGTTTCTATGAGCACAGTATCTATGATTTGTGTGTGTTGTACTTTCTAATTGGTCGATGGTGCTACACCTCCAACATTGTAGCCACGGCTATATTAGGGTAACCGACACGTTGTGCATTTGTGGACGTGTGGTAGCCGCAACTACCCGGAATTTTAGGTGGAGTCACATCTTATATCTATTAAGTGTTTTCTGGGATTATAAGAGACCTAGGGGAGTGGAGGAGGACGTTGAAGAGTGAAAGGTGGGCTGATAGATATGTTGGGGTCAGTTTTGAGAGTTTTGGGGAAATGCAATTCTGAATTTGAAGTTTTTGCGAATAGCTGCTGCTACCAGCAGGCATGTAGGAAGGGTTCTTGTATAGTCATGCCTATAAAAAGCATGTGCGCAGGTGCATCAATACTATCCTGTGTTTCATTCATTATAGATGGAGCCACGGGTAACCGCAGCAAAGACCGGGGGTGCCCCAGATGCGATTTTGATGATGCAGCGCAATTGGATATTTTAGACGCCACAGCAAAAGATATCTTTTAAAACAAATTAAATTTGGATTTATTTTTAGAAGTGTACTGAGTGTAGTGTTTGCAAACAGTTAGTGTAACATTTGAAATACGTTGTAATCAATAATAATAATGCATATAGCTGTACATACTTGAAAGGGGTAAATAAATATTCAAACACAGTATGTTGAAAACAAGTCTATTTGGGACGGTATGTGGTTCTGGGGTTTCTCACAGTTTTAGTTATAATTTTGTATTTTTGTATTTTATTGTGTTTTATATTGCGCCTTAAACCAAAGCTCTGGTACATCTTGCTCTGTAGCCACATATTCTGTATTTTTACTCTCCATGATTAGTTTTAAATGTTCAATTATCCTTTTTCATAGCTTGCATGTCTTTTTGTATATTCATCATTATTTATTTTAATTCTATCAACAAATCCATAATCAGATTGGTGGGTCATGTTGTGGTGCTTCATTTCTGAATCTTCTATACACTTGAATCACTTCTTCATCTGTTTGAAAATATTTGAAATATGTTTAAACAAATGAAGATATAATACACTTTCAAAATATGTGGGTTTGATAGTTTAAAACTAGGTAGATAAATGATATGTGTTTGGTGACTGATATTTGTTAATTTAAATGTCATTGTTAGTCACGTTTTACATGAATATATGGAATGTACTTAAAAAATCCTGATTGTGGTGTATCTTCTTCTGGAGCATTGTTATTAGCGTCTTCTTTTCTAATCTTTTCTAATTTCTTCTTCTATAGGTTAATTCTCCTCCAGCCATTCCATGTAATGTTCCATTGTTCTAGTGGTACGAGAAATACTTCTTGTCAATTCAGAGTTAGAATTTGGAATGGAGGAAGAGTAATGAGAAGGTGGAATGTTTGTGTTTGCTTTGTGATTGGTTGTTCATTTGTTGTGTGGTGGATGGCTGCCAATATGATTTCAAGTAACTCAGATGCTGTTGAATTGTATAGAGCGTTTGAGAGAATGTCTTTTTTTTATTGATGTTTATATATGCCAATATAATTTTACATGGGTGAGGTGCACTCTTAGGAAACAGTGCTGTTTTGGGGGAATATGTGTTGTTGTATTTGATATTTGAAACATCGAGCCAATTACAGAAGGAGAGGAATCTCTTTGTGCAGAAGGTTGTGGAAAACATTTTGAAAATGGGGTTAATAGTGATGTCGATGACATAGGTGTTTGAAATGAGAGGCATATGCTGCACTTGTGGAGAAATATTTTTGACAGGGAGCAGAGGTTTCATTTCTCTTTGAAAAAGAAACTTAATTAATCATCTAAAGAAAGAGCACAAGCACATTTTTAAAATGTTTTGAATCATCAGAGTGTTTCCCTGATTGACAATGTTGGTGATGTGTTGGTAGGAGAAATAAAAGAATCTTTTAAGAGCCACCCAGAAAACTTTTTAAGTATATTGGAAAAGAAAAATGCATTTGATGTCCTTTTTTAAAATAGCTGAGGCTACGTCAGTAGCCAATGAAACATCGTGCCCTGCCAGGCGTATTGCTCACACAGGTACCGACCATGGTACAGGCTACAACCGAGGGGGCGAGTAGGCAAATGGCACGTCTTGTATTTTGGCGGGCGTTAGGGAGAATTTTAATTCCAGTGCTAAATTCCTTCAACCTTAGACACCACCAGCTCTTTTGCTGGATTTAGGACTTTTAATTTTACCTCCTAAGGGAGTAGTACCTTTTTCTCTCTCCTGTATGTTCCCCTGATTTTAATTTCTTGTTTTCACTGTTTCTGCAGTCACAAACTCCATAGGCATCTGCTTTTTGTATGGCGACACACAGCACCTTCAGTGCAATGTCATAGATAAGTACTGTGGATGTCTGTTAAGGTTTGAATACCTTTTCTTGGGTGTCTGCAGTTCCCAAAAATAGTAATGTGAAATTGACTTTACTTACATTTTTTCTTTGTAGGTCCTGCACACACCATCTCATGTGGATTCCTGGTGGTCACTTAGAAGCCCTACCTATTCCTACCCTCCCTATTTCAAATGGCTGGTATCAGTGGGTTACATTTTCCTACCATTTTGCTTTTCTACTTTAGGCAGAACCCTCAGCTGTAGTACAGCACCCAGGGCTGTCAATTTAGTCAAAATGGCCCCTGTCTTCTTTTTTTTGCCATTTTCTGTTTGTGAGGTCTTTGTTGGCTTTTACTCTATGCACTGAGACAGGTTTGAGCCCTTTGTTTGTCTTGCCTTTGGCAGGCTTCAGCCCTGAAGCCCGCCCTGGTTCCAGTGTGTCTGGTAGGACAAAATTCCCCTGTCCTTTGTCTCTAGTTGTGCTTGATCTAAACCAGTCCTGGTTGGCCTGAAGGCTGTCCTGAAAGGACAGCCACCCTGCTGTATGATTGACAGCCTATCCTGTGCACGAATGGGAAAACTTGCTTAAAAGGAAAAGGTTTTGAGACTAGAGTCAGAGTCGACCACTGGAAGAAACATCCAACGAAGAAACCATGAAGAGAAGCCCACTGCATCTTCCTGGACCTTGAATTGCCCAGTGAAGCCCTGCTGCTGTTCTGATCTCCTTTTTCACCTCAACAGAGAAGCTCAGACAGAACAAACACTCCCCTTGGGAAAGTAGGACCAACTAAGCCAAGACAAACTCCTCTTTAGCACAATGCCTGGCTTGATGTGTCTCTCCATTGCTGCAGAAGCCCAATGCCAGGGGTTGAGTGTCCATAATCGAGTGCAGCATCTGCTGCAGAACGAATCCGACCAAAAGCTCCTCCTAAGAACACTCCAGAAGCAGGAAATCCCAATCCAGAGTCCTCTCACCAGAGTTCACGACCGAGGGAGCAAAGAAAATCCAACTAAGGGTTTGTTCTACATCAGAGCTGTTTGCGAAGTGCTGAAACCGTGAAGTGACACAATCAAAAAAGAGCCCATAGCTGCCGACCACCTTCCTGAGTACCGCTGCAGGAGCCCTCCAGACGTCCTCCCTCTAGTCCCCAAGACTGAGGCTCAGGAACCAGGGTCTGCATAGCTATAGCAAGACTGTATCCAGTTGCTCCTTGTCTACTTGAGCAACCTCCGGACCGCGTGCCTGGTGGTAACAAACATCCCCACTGAGGCTTTCTGTTGCCTGAAGGTAAACAAGCCGAAAACGGTGCTCTTATGCTGCAGGGTGGATAGGGAAGCAATTCTGTGATGCTGCCCCTACTCCGTCTCCATACAGAGCTTCACATATCTGGGTATCATAGTTAGCGCCAACCCCAAGGACTTTGTTCGACTCAATCTACAGCCGGTGATAGATAGATTTGAAGCTGACGTCACCCACTGGCAATCCCTCCCGCTAACGAAGAGCAGCCCTTTTTAAATTGTTAGCCCTTCTGCGATTCCTCTAGCCCTTCAGAATGCCCCTTCAGAATGCCCCTCTCCTCATCACTCAGGCAACCTTCGTCTCTATAGAGACCACCCTTAGGAGATTACTCTGGTGCAGGAACCAACCCTGCATAGCATTAAAAACCCTGCAGCGTTCCATCTGGGAGGGAGGGATAGGCCTACCATGCCTCCGGGCCTACTACTGGGCTGCACAACTGGGAGTAGTCAATGACTGGTTTCATGGGGACCCGGACTTCCAACACATCAGGGGTGGGATCAGTTACATGGGGGTAATCACACCCCTCTGAGTGCTGTATGGGAGGGAGAACAACTTTATCAACATGTCCGAAATGGTATGTCAGACCATTAAAGTCTGGGTGGAGACCACACACCACACAGGCTGGGGCGGGAGGCCAACAGCGGACCTACCCTAATGGAACAACACACACTTCCCGGAGGTCCTGAAAATGGGGCACTTCACAAACTGGGAGTAACAGGCAATATGGTTTCTCGTGGATATACTTCGAGACGGGAACCTGGCCTCACTGTTAGGGAGAATTCTCTGTTAGGCTGAATTTCCTAACCTAGTGAGTCCCCCAGCAGCTTTGCTGGATTTCTGGAGTTTGTTTTTTTCTCCTGCCAAGAGTGAGACTCTTTTCCTCGCACTCTTGGACACGATTTGAGGGGTTCCTTTGACTGTTAATGTGTTTTATGGGCTATGGGGTCTTTTACTCCATAGGGTCTCATGTGTTTTTACTATATGTGTTACACAGCACCCTCAGTGCAGTGACACAGGGGTGTCATAGTGGCACCCCACCATAGAATCCATACCCTGGGACTGACTACTGTCTCCCAGGGCATGTAAAGTCACCATTGCATTTTACTAGTCCCAAATTATGAACAGAAACCAGTACAATCCATCATATTGTGGACGTACTGGTCGGGGCAATTCATTTGCCCCGGGGTCTGTTATTCGAGGGGGCACGTCTCCGTCCCCCCTGGTTGAGTTTTGGCTGGTGGCAGTGGATACTACTTTTTATATTCAACTGCGAATATATCTCTATGGGATTTTCCCATTGTTCAAGGCTACCAACTTTAATTATTTAATTCCTATAGCCTCGAACATACCGCCAGGTTATTTATTTAATATTAATTCACCGGTTGGTATTTTTTGCCAGAACTCGATTCTAAAATGGCGTTTGTGTTCTCTTCTGTGTCTCCAACCCAAGTCGAGCCCTTTGTTCCACTTTTTGGCGGGCTTCTCCACAGAAGCCTCCAAAAGTGGTGCCACTCTGTCTGGGTACCACAGGGGGTGTGGGAGGGAGTTTAGGCACCCTGGACTTAGTTGCCTTGGCAACTCAAGTCGCACTCTTGTGTGATAGGCCCAAGTGGTGAGCCGGCCGGCTCACCACTTAGCATGTTTGATTGACAGCTAGGCTGAATGAATGGGGGTTTCTTGCATAAAAGCAGGGCTTTTGGGACTGGAACTTCAGAAGTCGCCACAGGACCTGAGAATCTGAAGAGGGAGAAGATGAGCCGACCTGCAACGACAACACCACCGGTGGAGCCCTGCTGAACTGTCTCACCACTTCCCGACGACAGAGGAGATCTTCTTGCTGGAGAGTCTCTTCCCCTTGAGCTGGTGGGGACAACCAGTTTGCTTTCCTTTTCGCCTACCAGGACATCTAGGGGTCGAATTGCCCGTGCCAAGCACCCCGGCAACCGGATAGCCACTTACCACTGAACCGCAAATAAAAGGACCGCTCCTTTGAATCGAGAACTCCACGGCTGGTTTCTTCCCTGGCAGTACAACGACCTTCTGCTTTTCTCCCCGACGAGATATTCTCTTCCGCTGGATGAAGCACCGACTTTCAACCGCTGCCAGGAACAACTGCCCCCGCTGGAGTGTTCTCACCATTTCAAGTTACTGTGTCCGCCTGGCCTCCCTTTCTATAGATTGCTACAAGGTGACAGTAGATCCTTAACCTTCTAGACTAGGCTGGCCCTTTGACCAGCTAACTGGTCCCTTTCTGTTGGTCCAACTTCTTTCCGAACCTTCTCGAGACTCTTGTGCACTTTCCAACCGCGTGAACTTGGACACATTTCGTTCTGATCCTCTTAAAGTGGATCCGGCTTCCTGAACTCTAACGTCACGGTTTTATTCTGCCTTCCTCTCTTGCTGTGTTCTTTTGAAAGTGTTGGGATCGGTTTCAATTTATGCTCTTCCTTTCTTTCCCTTTTAACCGAATTATTAGAGTGCCATCTGCGTTAGGCGCTCACCGCTGTCTGAAAATAAGTGGTGCTTTACTTAAGACTTGTCTAATACTCTTTGAAGGGAGTGTATATACTTTAGTAACTGTGTTTTTGAAATTGCTTTTATATTAGTGCCAGTGTGTTTTTATAGATGTTTTTTTAAATAAATAATTATATATCTTTTACACCAAAGCTCTGGTCAGTGTCTGCTTGTTTTACTGTGTTTACCTGCCCTATTGTGTATGCTCTGTATACTGCCTAACTCTTCTTGAGAGAGGTCTGACTGCTCAGCCACAGCTACCAGGTAAATCTGGGTGGTGCAGACTGCTACCAATTGGGTTTCCTGCTAACTCCTGTGGTCTTAAACCTTTTGCAGTGGTCCCTAAGGGACCTGCACAGGATTCTGCCTAACACTGGTGTACAGCGGTGGGATTTTTATTGGAGTATACACTCTAGTGTGCTTTTAGATACTTTAGGACAACTAACCACAAAGCTTAGCACTAAAAAGCTGATTTTCTAAACCTCTCTACTATGGAAAGTTATACCCTAGAATCATTGTCTGCCAAAACTGCTGATTGCTTGAAAGTATTGTGTAGACATCAGAACCTCTCTGGGAAGGGCAAGAAAATCGAACTTATAGAAAGATTGTTAGAAAATCAAAGTCTGGGTGGTACAGAGGAATCTACCCCCCAGCAAATATAGATAACAGTGATGGTATTGATCTGAATCAAAGTATTGATAATCTTGATAATGAGTCTTAAGAGGAAAGTGCGCCTAATGCAGTTAGCCACCCTGAACCTCTGTCTGCCTTACCAACTGTACCTACTGGACCTATACCAGGTCCCACATGTAATCCTGAATCTTTTGAACTTGAATAAATGAAGCGAGAATTAGAATACAAACGTTTTATTGCTCAATCTGAACGAAACCAAGAGTTAGAGTTCAGGAGAATCAATTCCCAAGCTGAGCAGAAGCAAGCTAAGTTGAAGCTCAGAGAAATAGAGCTTAATCATGAACTAGAAATGAAAAAGTTGTCTGTGGAAACTGCTTCTCTCTCTTCTGGTTCCTCTAGGAGTTCCAGTCCTGAAAGACCCCGGATGCCTAAGGAATTAGAGGGTATGTATGAACCTAAGTTGAATGTGCTGAATTGGTTGAAAATGTTTGAATATAATCATGGGCTCCAGGACATCACAGGGAATGAGCTAATTCCTTGGTTGTTCTGTAGGCTCCCCCTGTTGCAACTGATGTGGTAATGGCGTTGGGGAGGTGGCTAAGAAGGATTATGAGTGTGTGAAGCTATCTTTACTAGCTAGATTTGGGAAGACCCCTTCCCAGTACCTTAAGAGGTTTAGGACCCTCTAAAAGCATGATGGTACCCACTGGGCTACCTGGGTGAGTGAAAGTTTGAATAACTTAGAGGGATGGTTAAGGGTTACAGGCTTAACAGTTATGAAGGAATGAAGAATCTTGTAATGTTGGAGTCAATTTATGATGCCTGCTCTCCTGAGCTCAGACAGCCCTTGGCTGATTCAAAGGAATTGGATTCCAGGAAGCTAGCTAAGGCTGCTGACTTGTGGGTTGCCAACAGGGCTACTCAAAAGGATCCTAGGGCTAATCAGAAGAAGGATGAGGGAAAACAGCCTAAAAAGGACTCTAAAGAGAATTCTAATAATTCCAATCCCAAAGAGGGCCCCAAACAAAACCATAAGGGTAAACCACAAGGGAAATTGAATCAGGCTAGGGTACCTTCTGGTGCCAAACCAGAAGGAGGTCAGAACAAGCCACCATTCCAAAAAGCATTTGGTAAATGCTTTGTTTGTGGCTCTACTGACCATGTGAAAGGAGATCTCAGATGTAAGGGTAAACCTTCAGGGGTCCAGCTTGTTTCCTTAGCCTTCGCTCCAGAGGAGGAAGTACAAATGCCAAGTGGAAACTTTCTATTCCTGCCTGATGAACCCATTGGAGTCTCAGCCAGTGTTTCTTTAGTGTCTCTGGGTTTGTGGGAACAACAGAATTTAGATGTCTATAATTCTATCCCAGATAATACTAAAGAGTATTACAAGGACAGTGTCCAGGTGAATGTTCAGGAGACACCTGCCATTAGGGACACTGGGGCCAGCATAACTGTGGTGGACAAATCATTTTTTCAGGCTGAGGATGTTGCTAAGGCACCCAAACGCCTCACCAAGTTAGCTGGAGGGCCCGTGCAGATGCTTCCCCAATTACCAGTTCTCATCCAGTATAATGACATGACTGTGAAGATACCTGTCAGCATACAAAGTGAGGTGCCAGGAAGGGTTCTGTTGGTTAATGACTTGAAAACTCTTGGAGTAGTGTCAACTACCCCCAGACCTCCTAGTAAAAGGATACAGGAGCTCACCAGACCTGCAAGGGAGAGAACCATGAGGGGTACTCCCAAGGAGATGATGGAGAAAGAGATCACTCCTACTCCACTGGAGCTGTCAGCTTCTGTATCTAAACAACCAGAAGAAAAGGGGAAACCTAAAACTTCTAAAAAGAAACCAGCGGTCAACACTCCAGTGCAGCCAACAAGGACTTCCCCGAGGTTGTCCAAAGTTACACCTGTAACTCCCCCTCCAGCTGAGGCTGAGAGGGTGCTACAACCATGTGTGGTAGAACTAGACTCTGAGGAAGAGTTAGTGGAAGGCCAAGAACTCATTGGAGATCTGGATCCTGTTGACCATCCTGAGCTGCAGTCTTTACTGGCAGAAGGTGGACCCAACGGGGCGGACTTCAGTAAGGGACAGAGAGAATGTCCAACTCTGGAAGGCGTTCGCCACCAGGCAGATGCTCAGGGTGAAGGGCAATAGCCTGGGAAATATAGGTTGCACTGGGAAGATGGCCTCTTCTACAGTGAACCAACAGAGTCTGCCCCTGGGGACTACAAACGACTTGTAGTACCCCAAGAGAACAGACAACAGTTCTTGCAGTTAGCCCATGAGATCCCTTTGGCTGGTCACTTGAGTTTCAAGAAGACTAAGGAAATGCTCTCACTCTACTTTTATTGGCCAAAGATGGGGGCCGAAGTAGATAAGTACTGCAGGAGCTGCCACACCTGCCAGACTTCTGGTAAGGTTGGCTCCAAGAATGTGGCACTCTTAGTGTCTCTCCCAGTTGTGGGAGTCCCATTTGAGAGAGTAGGGATTTATATTGTTGGTCCCCTTGATCCTCCAACCTCCTCAGGCAACAGGTTTATACTTGTTGTAGTAGACCATGCTACTAGGTATCCTGAGGCAATTCCTATGAGGGCTGTTACAGCTCCAGCTGTGGCTAAGGCCCTCCTTGGCATTTTTGCCAGGGTTGGGTTTCCTAAGGAAGTAATCTCTGACAGGGGGTCAAATTTTATGTCCCACTACACAAAAGCTATGTGGAAAACCTGCAGAGTTACTTACAAGTTCTCAACCGCATACCACCCTCAGACAAATGGATTGGTTGAAAGGTTCAACAGAACCATGAAGAGCATGATAGGTGCTTTAGAAGACCCCCTTTAAAGAAAGTGGGATCTTCTTCTGACATGCCTTCTCTTTGTTTATAGAGAAGTCCCTCAGGAGGGATAGGTTATTCTCCATTTGAACGTATCTATGGCCATCCAGTCAGAGGCACCTTAGCCCTTATTAAGGAGGGGTTGGTGAGTGCTCCTTCCCCCAAGCCAGTCAGAGTGACTGACTATGTGATAGGTCTCCGGAGGAGAATGTCACACATGATGGCAAAAGCTAGTGATAACCTGAAAGCTGGTCAAGCACTGGCATGATCAAAGGTCTAACATGTTTGAGTTTACTCAAGACCAGCTAGTTCTAGTTATGATTCCAACAAGGCAGAGGGCCTTGCAAGACAAATGGATGGGACCCTTCAAAGTTGTGGGTAAACTTGGAGAGGTCAACTATCTGATGGACTTGGGCAATCCCAAGGAGGCTCCCACAGTCTTCCACACCAACCGACTAGGAGCTTTGCTTCTAGCATCATCAGAGGAAGAAGAAGAGAGTGCAGTCCTTCCTGATCTCCTTAGAGGCTTACCTTCGGGCGAAAAGATTGAAGGAGTAAATCTCTCTTCAAATCTGACACCTGAGCAACAAGAAGAGTGCAGATCTATGTTGAATCAGTTTGCCTCTCTGTTCTCACTTTCACCACGCTTGAGCCCTTGGGGACAGCATGATATACTCACTGGTGACTGTCTGCCAGTCAAAAGCAGAGGATACAGGATGTCAGAGAATGTAAGTACCCACATCAAAGGTGAGGTCACCAAGATGCTTGATCTTGGGGTAATAGAGCCCTCTACTAGTCCATGGTCTAGCCCAGTTGTGTTAGTACCAAAGGCAGAATCTAAGGAACTTAGATTCTGTGTGGATTATTGAGCTCTTAATGCAGTCACCAAGACTGATGCCCACCCTTTGCCAAGGACATATGAGTTGGTGGATAGACTTGGTGCAGCCAAGTTCCTCTGCACATTTGACTTGATGTCAGGCTATTGGCAAATAGCCCTGACAGACCATGCCAAGGAGAAAACTACGTTTTCTACCCCCGTTAGCTTATACCAGTTTAAGGTTATGCCTTTTGGATTGAAAAATGCACCTGCTACATTTCAAAGGATGGTTCTTACAGGGATGGAGGACTTCTGCATGGCATACCTGGATGACATTACAGTCTTCAGCCAAACCTGGGAAGAACATGTGGACCACCTGAGCTATGTTTTGCAGGCTCTCCGGAAGGCCATTCTGGCCATAAAGGCAAGTAAATGCCAGATTGGACAGAGTAAAGTGGTCTACCTTGTACATGAGGTAGGAGGTGGAGAAATAAGTCCTTTGCTCAGTAAGAGTGAAGCTGTGCAAAATTGGACAACACCTACTACTCAGACCCAGGTGAGAGCCTTCTTAGGTCTCACCGGGTACTACAGGAATTTCATAGAGAACTATGGGACCATAGCTTCTCCACTGAATGTCATCTCCTCTCCTACATTCCCTAAAAAGGTAGGGTGGAATGAGGAGTGCAATCAGGCCTTTGAAAACCTGAAGAAGGCTCTTTGCCAAGCCCCAGTACTCAGAGCTCCTGACTACCACCAAACTTCTCATTGTTCAGACAGATGCGTCAAATGTAGGAATAGGTGCAGTCCTCAGTCAACTGGATGGGAAAGATAGGGAGCACCCCATTTGCTTCATCAGTAGAAAGCTGAAGGATCCTGAAACAAGGTGGGCAACCATTGAACAAGAGTGTTTTGCTATTGTGTGGGCTCTGAAGAAGTTTAGGCCATACTTGTATGGTTCTACTTTTGTCATTCAGACTGACCACCAACCCTTGAGATGGTTAATGCAAATGAAAGGGGAAAACCCAAAACTATTGAGATGGTCAATCTGCTTGCAAAGGTTTGATTTCACCATTGAGCACAGGTCAGGGTGTCACCACCAAAATGCTGATGGTCTCTCTAGGATGTATGTCATCGACTAGAGGTATGAGATTCATCCAGGAGTGGTTTAAATCTTCCTGTCCCTTAGTCTGGGGGGGGGGGGGTGTTAGGGAGAATTCTCTGTTTAGGCTGAATTTCCTAACCTAGTGAGTCCCCCAGCAGCTTTGCTGGATTTCCTGAGTTTGTTTTTTTCTCCTGCCAAGAATGAGACTCTTTTCCTTGCACTCTTGGACACGATTTGAGGGGTTCATTTGACTGTTAATGTGTTTTATGGGCTATGGGGTCTTTTACTCCATAGGGTCTCATGTGTTTTTACTATATGTGTTACACAGCACCCTCCGTGCAGTGACACAGGGGTGTCATGGTGGCACCCCACCATAGACTCCATACCCTGGGACTGACTACTGTCTCCCAGGGCATGCAAAGTCACCATTGGCTTTTACTAGTCCCAAATTATGAACAGAAACCAGTACAATTCATCATATTGTGGACGTACTGGTCGGGGCAATTCGATTGCCCCGGGGTATGTTATTCGAGCGGGCACATCTCCGTCCCCCCTGATCAAGTTTTGGCTGGTGGCAGTGGATACTACTTTTTATATTCGACCACAAATATATCTCTATGGGATTTTCCCATTGTTCGAGGCTACCAACTTTAATTATTTAATTCTTATAGCCTCGAACATACCGCTGGGTTATTTATTTAATATTAATTCACCGGTTGGCATTTTTTGCCAGAACTCGATTCTAAAATGGTGTTTGTGTTCTCTTCTGTGACTCCAACCCAAGTCGAGCCCTTTGTTCCACTTTTTGGCGGGCTTCTCCACAGAAGACTCCAAAAGTGATGCCACTCTGTCTGGGTCCCAAGGGGGTTTGGGAGGGGGCTTAGGCACACTGGACTGAGTTGCCTTGGCAACTCAAGTCGCACTCTTGTGTGATTGGCCCAAGTGGTGAGCGGGCCGGCTCACCACTTAGCATGTTTGATTGACAGCTAGGCTGAATGAATGGGAGTTTCTTGCATAAAAGCAGGGCTTTTGGGACTGGAACTTCAGAAGTCGCCACAGGACCTGAAAATCCGAAGAGGGAGAAGCTGAGCTGACCTGAAACGATGACACCACCGGTGGAGCCCTGCTGAACCGTCTCACCACTTCCCGATGACAGAGGAGATCTTCTTGCCGGAGAGTCTCTTCCCCTTGAGCTGGTGGGGACAACCAGTTTGCTTTCCTTTTCGCCTACCAGGACGTCTAGTGGTCGAATTGCCCGTGCCAAGCACCCCGGCAACCGGATAGCCACTTACCACTGAACCGCGAATAAAAGGACCGCTCCTTCGTATCGAGAACTCTGCGGCTGGTTTCTTCCCTGGCAGTACAACAACCTTTTGTTTTACTCCCCGATGAGATCTTCTTTCCGCCGGACGAATCACCGACTTGCAACCGCTGCCAGGAACAACTGCCCCCGCTGGAGTGTTCTCACCATTTCAAGGTACTGTGTCCGCCTGGCCTCCCTTTCTATAGATTGCTACAAGGTGACAGTAAATCCTTAACCTTCTAGACTGTGTTGGCCCCTTGACCATCTAACTGATCCCTTTCTGTTGGTCCAACTTCTTTCCGAACCTTCTCGAGACTCTTGTGCACTTTCCAACCGCGTGACCTTGGACACATTTCGTTCTGATCCTCTTAAAGTGGATCCGTCTTCCTGAACTCTAACTTCACGGTTTTATTCTGCCTTCCTCTCTTGCTGTGTTCTTTTGAAAGTGGTGGGATCTGTTTCAATTTATGCTCTTCCTTTCTTTCCCTTTTAACCAAATTATTAGAGTGCCATCTGCATTAGGCGCTCACCGCTGTCTGAAAATAAGTGGTGCTTTACTTATGACTTGTCTAATACTCTTTTAAGGGATGTATATACTTTAGTAACTGTGTTTTTGAAATTGCTTGATAATAGTGCCAGTGTGTTTTTATCGATGTGTTTTTAAATAAATAATTATATATCTTTTACACCAAAGCTCTGGTCAGTGTTTGCTTGTTTTACTGTGTTTACCTGCCCTATTGTGTATGCTCTGTATACTGCCTAACTCTTCTTGAGAGTTGTCTGACTGCTCAGCCACAGCTACCAGGTAAATCTGGGTGGTGCAGACTGCTACCAATTGGGTTTACTGCTAACTCCTGTGGTCTTAAACTTTTTGCAGTGGTCCCTAAGGGAACTCACTGATCTACAGGACAGATTCACTCTACCGGCCCGGGAGCGTTACAGACATTTGCAACTCGCACATGCTATCCGGGCACAATTTCCTGTCCCAGCAGACATCCCAAAGTGTTCTCACCTAGAAGCGAACATGCTCCAGACAAAGATCACAGCCAAGGTAACGTCCACACTCTATCAAGTGATAACTGCCTTTGGGGCCCAGGAACTCTCTAGGCTTCGGGAGAAATGGGAGAGACTGATGGGCCCATTAGAGCCTGAGGAATGGGTTGAGGCGCTGATTCGGCATAGACATCAAACCTCGCCTGCTACAATACAAGATATTTCACCAGGCCTATCATTCTAGGGCCACAATGATGAAATGGGGGACGATAGAGTATGGAAACTATCTACGCTGCAGTAGGGCAGAGGGCACATTTTATCATATGATCTTGGACTGCAATATCATCCAGGGCTTCTGAAATCAATGTATTAACCGGATTAGCAGGGTCCTGGGGTCCCCAGTTCAACAAGACCCAAAGTGGGTCATACTCGGGATCTGGGGAGAAGGAGACCATACCAAATATGAAAAGGCATTTCTCGCAGTGGCACTAGGCCTAGGGAAAAGCTCATCGCTGTCACCTGGGGCTCCGTGGAAGGGTTGTGTCTTAACCGATGGATAAATGAAAAGGACCGGTGTGCTTCCCTTGAGAAATTCATATATAATGCCTGGGGTTGCCCCGGGAAGCAACTGAAGGTTTGGGGAAAATGGATTGATGAGACATAGCTAACCAACATATGCTGAGCTGCTGGACAGAGAATACGAGGCACGCAGTGGCGCAGGTTCGAGACCTGGCTTTCCCCCATAGTCCCACACTGGGAGCTGTCTGTGGGGCTGGCCCGCTGTGCCCCCCGAGCACCTCCGGAATGTATTGTCACATATGATTCCTGTGTTCTGTGACCTTGCACTGTTAAATGATTGACATTGATATGATGACAATGACCATGACGTGTTACTGTACCAATAAAAATAAGTTTAAAAAAGAAAAGACTGTATCCAACTGGCCCACTCTTCTTCCAACCAGAAGTACTGTTTGGGCTTGGGGGTACTTACCTTCTTGCCTTACGTCGTTCTGTCTCACTTGAGATTTGCACCTGCTTAACTTTCTGAGTTGATTTCAACTCACATTTGCACAGGCCTAACAGCTTGTGTGTCTTCAGTGATTTCCTTTTGAACCATCTTACTTTGTGAAAGACTTTGATCCAAGAAGTGCGTAAAACTATGGACTTTGAGTAAATAACTTTGGCTGTCCTGGCTCCCTATAGGCACTCATCTAAATCCATTGACTTTGGTCTTGCTTGTACCTCCATAGGTTGCAGCTTGTTGAATACTGTTACCGCTGGGAAAGGCTTACTTTGACTTCATTGGAGGATTTGGTTGTCTTCACCTTTTTAAGAAACTGTTCTAACCTGTTTGTTTTCCTTAACTCTTCCTGTCTGCAACCCAGAGTCTACAAAGTATATCAGTGTGATATATAAATGCAAATACTATCCTTGTAATTGAAGTCACTTCAGGGTTTTTAAGAAGTGTATTGTGCATATCCAATGAGTATTCACCAGCTTGACTGATTCTGAAAAGTATTGCTTAAAGTTGCTTGAACTGTTACAAAGAATTGCCTTTTTAATGAATGCTTATTTAAAACTGATTATAAATAAATAAATAACTACATATTTATAACTGAAACCTTGAGTATAAATGTTATTTGGTTACTTGTATTGACTGATTTCATTTGCACAGCTATACAGCTCACGTTTACCCCTCTTGAGATAGGCCTGACTGGTCAGTTACACTAACCGACTTGTGTAGTACATACCTAAACCAAAAGGTGGGTTATCTAACACCAATCAGATATGTTTTGTGTAGTCTCTCAGTGTGACTGCACCAATTCTTACCTAACAGCGGGTGCAGCCGAGATTCTAACTGTCACGCCCTAGCCGCGGGTATGAATGCACCAATCGCATGTTGGGGTCTTTGATAGTCACAGGTTTCAACCACAGGATAGCCGGGGGTATGGGTAGGCAAATGGCACGCAGTGTATTTTTACGGGTGTTGCCGCGACTGAAGCCAGTTGCATTTTGGTGCAGTGATCATATTATACTATGGATGTTTTGTCAGATTTGTACATGTGTTTTTATTTGGATGTTGTCACGTGAACGCTAATGTGAATTCATTTTGAAATGTTTCTGATACGTGTTTCTGAGCGCATTAGAAACATTTTCGTGTAGCCGTTACTCTAGGTGGGTTTTCGTCATGTAACTGGGATTATAGCCGCAGGTATGTTACTGGGAAAAATTAGGAAGAAAATACACATTTTTTTTAATGAAGTGTGTAAATATTGTATAAAGTATTTTTTGAAGGATTGTGTTGGGGTTTATTGAGTGATATAGCGTGTGATTGAAATCTGTTCGTCATTTTACGTTTGCTTTCTACCGCCCTCTTTTTGTGCTATTGAATTGTGAAAGCTATGAAAGTGACATTTGTGTGAACTTTTGACAGTATGATTTCAGAACTCATAGTGTGCACATGTTCTGTGTTTGTCTCTGGTGAAGATCTATTCATTAATTGGAGCAGCTGAAGGTGCGTGATAGTGTGCTTTTATATACTTTAAGTACAGTTTAAATTATTGTATTTGTAAGATAACTAAAGTATGTTTGGGTGTCTCATTTGGTCAAGTTTATAGGGATTGTTTGCAAATTGGGGCTTTCTATAACTTCACTGCTTTTAGGAGAGTGATGAAGCAGTATGACACGGTATGATCTGCTTAAGTTAGCCAGAAAATATATTTGCAAATAAAGGTTTTTCCTCAGTGACATTGCAAGATGTGATGGGAAAGAGGGTGCATAAGAAATCCTAGTTTGAACCAAGCAGTATAACCCTAACCTTGATAACTATTGTGGCTGTGTGTGTGTGCTTTGTAATTGGATATTAAGCAGTTTTTTGTGACCCTATATTGTTGATTTTCTACTGTGTTAGAATTGTGGAAGTGTGAAATTACCAAGTGAAAAAGGTGATGATCTGGTGGCAAAGTGGGTAGGGCTTCATAGTATATGGGAAATGCTTTCATACTTAAGTACTGTTGTATAATTGTAGTAATTTCGTATACTGAACAATCATATTTGGCATTTTTCCAATTTGCGTGCAAACGGTGCGCTTTGAAAGCACAGCCATCTATTTGGGTTCCATGCTATGTAATGCAATATGTTGTTAAGCAATGCATTGACATAGAGAGATGTAAAATGAATAGTGGTGCATAGTGGGTTGGGGGAAACAGTGTTGTGGATGAGGTTTGGTAAAATTGTTGTCTGGGTCTGTTTAGGTGACATGGCCATTGATGTTTAGTGCAGTGGGGATGAGCAGTGAAGGGAGGACATACATGATATGATATGATATGATATGATATTTTATTTGTATCACGCTCGTACACAAGTGTTTCAGAGCGCGAATAGGCAAGGGAGGGGAACAAGGGAGAACACAGCACGACATAAAAACGATCTTACTAGGCCCAGTGACATTGAGAACGCGCAAGTGCATGGGAAAGGGAAAAGGGAAAAAGTGCATGGAAGGGGGAGAGTGGAAAGTGCTGAAGCCGAGGAGCGCAGATAAATAAAATAAATAGAAAATTGAGGCAAACTGTGGTAGTGCAGCCAGCAAGTGGCACGTGCTGTGTTTAAGGCAGCAGACTGGGTAAGTCTGAATAAGTGCAGAAAAGAAGAAAAATGGGGGGGTTGTATGGGTACAGATACAGTCCCCAGTGCAAGGAGTGGCTAGGAGGCAGTGCAGGAAGGTGGCAGGGTGAGCAGGTACCTGGGCCAGGGGACAGAGGGTGGCCAGGTGCACAGTGCCAAGAGAGCAGATCAGCAGGGGAGAAGGGGAGCGAAGGCAGAAGCAAAGAGGAAGGTTTTGAGGTGCTTCCGGATCCAGAGATGGTTCTCCTCAGGTTTTAGAGTGGCAGAGAGGCTGTTCCAGAGGGAGGCCCCAGCCGAAGATAGAATTCTACCCCCAGCTCGTTTCTTTGAAAAATGACTGACCCTGAGGGAGTTAGAGATAGAGGAGCGAAGAGCTTGAGAGGGGAGGTATTTGCGGAGGGATATCTGAAGGTATTTTGGACCCAGGCCCCAGAAAGCCTTGTGGACAATGCAGAGGGTTTTGAATTTAATCCTTGCATCCACTGGGAGCCAATGGAGAGATTTCAAAGCTGGAGAGATACGATCCCAGGGCTTGAGGCCAAGGACAAGTCTTGCAGTCGTGTTCTGGATAAGTTGTAGAGGGCGAAGAGTAGAGGCAGGTAAATTTAGAAAGAGGCTGTTACAATAGTCCAAGCTAGAGAGAACCAGAGCTTGGGATACCATGAGCTTCTGGGGGAAGGAGAGGAAAGGCAGAATACCTCTGAGGAGGTGCAGTCAGAGGTTTGACTTTTTAGAGCCATCATAGATATGGGCCGAGAAGGAAAGTGTGGAGTCAAAGATGACGCCAAGGTTCTTAGCCTCGCAGGTAGGTGTAGGAGGAGGGCCAAGGGAGGCAGGCCAGAGAGTGAGGGAAAAGGATGGAGATGGTGTGCCGATGAGGAGGATCTCCGTCTTGCTGGCATTAAGACAAAGATCATTGGCGGCACACCAATTTTGAATGGCAGTTAGGCAGTCAGAGATGAGAGAGGGAGAGGAGGTGGCTGAGGGCAGCCGAAAAATGAGTTGAGTGTCATCAGCGTAGCACTGGAAATTTGAGCAGAAAATGGCAATGCAGTGAGCGAGAGTTGCCAGGTATTGGTTGAAAAGCCAGGGTGAGAGGTTAGACCACTGGGGAACCCCACAGGTGGAGAGGAAGATAGATGATTGGAAAGACCCCAGTTGGACCTGGGAGGGTCGATCAGAGAGGAAAGAGGTCAGCCAGGCCAGAGCCTGATCAGTGATACTCAGATTATCATGGAGACTGTTGAGCAGGATGGTGTGGTTGTCCGTGTCGAAGGCAGAAGAGAGATCAAGAAGGATGAGGACAGAGGGAATGTTAGAATCAAGGTTGGAGAGCAGATCTTCACGGATATTGAGGAGAGCAGTTTCCGTGCTTCTGGGCGCTCTGAAGCCAGACTGGTGGTCATGGAGACAGCCAACAGAATCTGAATGAAGGTTAAGCTGAGAGATGGCCAGCTTTTCCAGGAGTTTGCCCAGAAAGGGGGTAATGGAAATTGGGCGATAGTTTGCCGGACAGGAAGGATCAGCTGTGGGTTTCTTGAGAAGAGGATGCACAAGGGAGTACTTCAGAGGGGAGGGGAAGGATCCTGAGGCAAACGAGTGGTTGAAAAAATCAGCAAGGGCAGGAGCGAGGGTGTCAATGTGGTCCTTGATGGTTTTGGAGGAACAGGGATGAACCTCTTTTGATGAAGTTTTCATAGATCGGACTTGTCTAGTGACCTCGTCAGGGGAGAAAATAAGAAAGGAAGTGAAGGTTTGTGGGGGGGGTGCTTAAAGGGGCATCTCCAAGCACAGAGAGAGGGAATAGGAGGGGAAGGGGAGGCGAGGGTGGACAGGATGCCCTGGGTTTTAGAGATAAAATGCGAGGCAAGGACATTGCAGAGAGCCTGGGAGGCAAGAGCAGGGGCAGAGACTGCTGCAGAGTTGGCAAGCTCCTTGTAGATTTTAAAGAGTTCGGCCGAGTTGTTGGATGCCGCAGAGACACGGGCTTGAATGTGGGCTCTCTTCTTAGTGCAGACAGAGAGTCGGTATTGCCTTTGGAGCAGGCGACAGGCCAGTTTGTCACAGGATGAGCAAGAAGACCTCCATTTCCTCTCAGCCGTCCTACACTTACGTTTAAGTGTAGCTAGGTCGGAATCATACCAGGAATTGCGCTGGCTTTGGACTTCAAGCGGATCCTCATGACAGGGGCAAGAGCATCAAGAGTATCGGAGATGGAAGAGTAGAGAAGGGACAGGGTTGTGTCAGGGTGTGAGTCAGCCAGGGGAGGAGGAGGGGGAGAGAAGGTGGCAGCGAAAGCCTCAGCTGACACACGCTCCATAGGTTGGAAGTCCAAGAAGGTAAGTGGAAGTGTTGGGGTGTGGTTGGCTTGGGGAGAAGAGAGTGAGAGATGGGAGGAGAGGAGGCAGTGATCACTCCAGGAGAGAGGATTGGTCAGAGGAATAGAGAGGGGGAGGCCAGGGGAGATCAAGACATCAAGTGTTTGTCCTGCAGAGTGCATCGGGCCAGAGGGGAGGATAGAGAGGGAGAGGGTATCGCAGAGGTTGCGAAAGAGCAGCAATGAGGGTCAGTGAGAATCGAGGTGAATGTAGAGGTCACCAAGGAGGAGGAGTTGAGTGGTTCAGGCCAGGAGGGAGGAGGAGAGGTCGGCCCACTCAGAGAGAAAAAAGGTGATTTGCCCGGGAGGCCGGTAGAGAGTAGCAACAGTAAGAGAGTGGCTATGAGAGAGTGAGAGCCTGCAGACAAGGCATTCAAAAGAGGAGTAAATCCGAATGGGAATGATAGTGGCAGGAATCCACTCAGGAAAGATCAGGGCTACGCCCCCTCTAGGTCAAGTGGATCTGGGTGCGGAGAGGATCTTGTAGCCCTCAGGGAGTAGAGTGTCAAAGCTTGTGACAGAGCTAGCCATAAACCATGTCTCGGTAAGACCAAGGACATCAAGGTCCAGTTCTTCAAGGAGGTGGCAGATGTCAGAGGCGTGTTTGACAGCAGAGCGAGAGTTGAGAGTGGCAAGATGAAGAAGGTTGCCGGCCTTAAAGACCTTCTGGGGAGGGGTACAAATCAGAGGTACGCCCTGCAGAGTTGTGGAGGTAGCCTGAAGAGTGGCAGAGGAGGAGGAAAAAGTGGGTAAGGTAGCCATGGAGTGAGAGGAGGGGACAGCTGGAGATGAGAGGAAGTTGATGAGGCGAGGGAAGCGCCTATCGAAGAGGAGGAGATTGGCATGAGGACCTTGGTCCATGATAGTGCCATTTAGGTAGACATTAAGGATGACTCTGGAGGATATGTTTTGTTGAATAGTAGTGATTAGTGTGTAGGTGAAATGTAGGATAGTGGGTCTGACTACTGGTCCAATGATAGTTGAATAGATAGAAACAGGTGAGGCATTTGATTTAGCATGTTATTGGATGAGGATGACTAAGAAGGACTGATTACATGGGTGTTAATAGGAGGAAGGTTGTGACAGAGCACAGTTATGTGAGCAGCAGTAGACTGAATGTTGTCTACCTGGAGTTGACCTACAGTCTTTAAGTAGATGGTCGTTTGGTGTGAAAACTGGAACTGGGCGAAGTAACTCAGTGCTAGTCCATTATTTTGCAGCTTGTTTTCTCTTAATATCTTTGTAATTAATGGTTTATGTATATATTGTTTGTATCATGTGTATGCTTTATTAAGAATTGTCATGTCATGTAAGAAATTGGTAGGGCCTAATACGTTGTACAAACAAAACTTAGTTTACCATAAATGTTATCCTAAAAGGTTATTGTTTTATGTACACTTGCTAATCACAGGCATCTAAGCAGACCATCCTGAAAAATGTATCCATTTCCCTGGCTGTTATTATCGATGAATTGAACTGGTAGGCTGGCTGCCCTCTGAGGTGTGTACTTGAGCATATGTGGTGTTTCTGCTTCTGGTATGAGCATTACTGGAAGCAATGATACATTACTGGTTTCTTAAATGCAATTTTGTTGTGTTTTTACATGCAGTAATTGCTATTACTGCATGCGTGGCGGCAAAGTTCTAATTATCCAGAAAGACTCTCTTTACTATATGGTTTTAGTATTTACCAGATTGATTTCCTGCAGATATTTTATCACTTTCATCTTATAACGTTACAGCTCCTCTTTTTGCTCCTTTTCACATTCCTTCAGGGAGTTCCTCCCTCTGATTGTCGTCTCTTCAGGAATACATTTTATAGGGTTTTTTCAGAGGATATCTTCTCTCAAACACTCACTGTGGAATTGTCACAACTGCAGGTGTTAGGCATGGCACAATCTCAGGCTTCCAACATATTGGAGGTAGGGGGCAGGATTTCCTGCAGAGGCATTTAAGTGCTCCTCTATACGTTCCACCAGGGCATGAGGACTATTTCAAGGAACGAAATGTGACTGTCAACTGCATGCCAAAGGGACAGGTAAGATGTTAATTTATATTGATCGTTATGGAATGTTGAGGAACTGGTGAGCCAATGCTGCACTTCTTTTCGACACCCCACAAAAGGGACATGTTTGTGCACATCATGCACAATCTAGGACATGTATGCATATATTTGCAATTGTGCTTGTTGAATTTTGTGTACATGTAAATAGCTGAGGCCATGTATGGCTTGCAGCTCAGACATGATGTTTCTGGATTTATTGATGCTTACACATTTGACCAGTATGTTAGTTAGTCAGATCCACCACAGCAGAAGGGGACCACTACAGTGGGTATGGTGCACAGTATTGGTATGCTTTTACATTACATATGGGATGGTTTTGGTGACACGGAGGTGATTGAATTGAATGCTTGGCATGGTGGTAGTGGCATATTCCCTCTTCAATATGTTTCTTTTGGAAACACAAGATGAAATGTATTTCAGTACTAAGGGATTGAAAGTAAGCGTCCCCCAAAAAAGGCATTTACAACTCCACAATGAGAGTCAATAATGGACGCACCCCAGATCGGAATGAGACCAAGAAACAAGTGAGGGTGAAGTTAAAAGGTAAACGTTTATCCAACCAATATAGGGCAAGCAGAGAACTCTGCAAACTCTGGGAGTTTCCAAACATCAGCAAACATTCACATTTTGTTACAAAACCACGTCACCTATGACGTAGGAGCTAAGGGATACATGAATTGATGAGATTGGGCAGTGGGGTTAGGGCACATATACATCCATAGGGGTGAAGCTCTGGGATTGGCGAGGCTTCTTGAGGTGTCATTGTGATGCTTGCAGGTCAGCTGAACTCATCGGGGTGGAGCTCTGGTCAGAAGAGAGTTGATTGATACATCTTGGACTGTGCTAACAATAGCCCTTGTGGCCACACATACTCATTCAGCATTCATTACAATTCATGATGCTCTGTAAATCCTAAAAAGTTGTTAATCTAACATTACAAGAGAAATAGCACATAGCACTGGGTGCTCGGATCTCATCATCATAAAAACACTATACAATAAAGAGGCTGCTTCAGGTACTCTATCAGGGGGCACATGTCTGGGATACCTCCATCATTCTGCTTTGTTAGATCTAAGGGGGGCATATTTATAGTATGTTAGTACAAGAGTAGATATACTGCCACCATGGTCAGTCAGGGTTGGGGTGTGCTTGGAGACTATCTGGTCAGAGGGCACATAACTGGTATATCAAAAAGGCAGCAGGATGAGAGGCTTGTTACCTATATTTCTTTTAACCACTGCCTTGGGGTGTGAAACATGTTTTATGGTTTTATTGCGGGTCTGGGAGCTTAGGGGAGGTCTGATACGGTGTGCGGGCTTAGTGGAAAAGTGAGAGGTTACAGTTACAGTATCACATTATCAATGAAATAAGGGCCTTTAGTTGTCAGTCCGACCTGAGGCGGGGTGGGCGATGGGGGCTGAGCGTGTGGCGCTGCAGGATAAGGGAGAGAGAGAGAGAGGCCTGTTGCTTCTATCTCGTCTACGTTATAAGCGTGCATGCACATCATTTAATATACGAGGTAGGATTAAACCAGTGTAGTTGCATATACATCAAACATTATGTGAGCTTATGAACATTGTATACGTTACACGTTTACGTTTACTATGAGTATCATGTTACAAGATAACTTCTATCAACACACAACAACAGTTTTGCTAGTATCACATCATTCATAGGGCTTGGGTTTCTCATCCGGGCCCAGCCAGAGGGGGAAGATAGGTGTGGGCTGCTGTGTGTGTGGTGGTACCGGATAGGGGTGAGAGGAGAAACAGCCCTGTAGCATGTTGGTCCGTATATTCTCTACCTTGTGAGGGACACCCACAAAAAGCTTGCATTCTAGATGAGGTAGAAACAGTTTAGTGCGTGCATTGGTACAGGGAAGAGTCTGCAACGTTCTGCCTATAACATGACTTGCCCAACTCAATGCTGAGAGGTCAAGAAAATGCCACAAAGGACACTCTATAATACAGTCAGCACTCATTACATTAAAAACCATACATATTGCAACACTTAATTGTCTTATTTGTAAACTTGTACGTTTCAGGAAATCATAGAGTATATATGGATACCATACATTGTTTTATGTATGGAGGCAGCAACAATAATCCTTGATTAGTAATGAAAGGTTCAAACATACATTTCATAACTTTGTGTGGGATCTGGGATAGGTGAGGGCTGTCTTATTTCAATATGTACAATCAATCTCATGGACTCAAAGCAAATTTATTGTCCCTTCAGATGGATTAGCTGCATGGGTGACACACGGGCTTAGCATAAATGGGCACTTCAAACGGGGAACAGGGATGGGGGGGTCATCTACAGTATATGTCATAAGTGTGGGGTCTGCGAGAGGACTGGTAAAGTTTTATGGAAGCAGCATGTTTCTCTCAGACCCCAGCCGGTCATCTGCAAGTCAGTGATGGACTGTGGAAGGTGAAAGATACAGTGTTTGTAATGTAGCTTGTTCATGCCTAGTCCCCATGAGAACAGACCTGCAGCAGAGCCGCCAAGGGGAGGAGGGTGAGGGAAGCGCTGGGTTTGCTGGGTGCGGTCAGAAGGGGAGAGCTGCAGCCCTGCAGACTGCTTGTGCCAGTGAGGCCTAAATTTGTTATTTTCAAAATGGAGTCTAGGTGTGTCACAAAATGGAGTCTGTATCATACTACAGGATGAGCCTTGAAGTCCCATGTGTCGACCCACAGCCATCCCGCAACCCGGGCCCAGGTGCATGGATGGCTGCTGGGCGAGTCAAAGGCTGCATGTTGGGGAGAAATGGAGGGAGGGGGGCCTAAAGACCTTTCCTCCCATACAGGATACACACAAAATAGCACTTCCATGGGCACTTTCGCTGGTTGGTTTTGTGGGCAGAGTTGATTGGCCCATTGTCATCATTGGAGGCAACTGTGATGTAGCGGGATAGTGTGCACTGCATAGGGGAGGGTTTTTAGATAAAATATGATTGCACGAGCTGGGTACGTGCAGCCTCTCCATGTGCCCTTTGCCCAGCCATATGCAAGCGGTGGGCCTGTGGGTGTGGATGGGGTGCCACCACCAGGTCCATCGGGACACCATGCCATGTTGCAACATTCTGCAGGACACATGCTGCCACAATGATCCTGCAGACTACTGGTGGTGCATAAAGAAACACACCACCAGAGAGGTCAAGGGAGCGGAAAACGTGACTTCAGCATTCCGAATGTGTGCTCCACTTTGCCCAGAGTCGCAATAAGGGCAGTGCTGTATCTTACCTCAGCAGGTGTGTTGGGGTTGCGTATTGGCGTCATCATGTATGTGCTCAGAAGGTAGGTACTGTCCCCTGTAGAGGTTAGAATGGTTGTCATTGTCATTTATTGACAGTGTCTATTGGTCTGTGTGCAACATGCATGCATATGCATGGCCATTCATACTCACCAATGAGCCATGTTTTGCCATGCTTCTCAGCTTCCAGGGCCCGGTGTAGCGAGGACATCTAGAAGATTTACCTGTCATGGGTGCTGCCAGGATAGTTGGAGTACACTTCAGTAATGATGCCCTTGGCATCACACACAATGTGAACATTGATGAAGTGCAAGTGTTTCCGGTTTGATAGATGTGCTCTGTTGCTCGAGGTTGTCGTAGAGCAACATGGTTGCAATCAATGACACGTAGCACTCTTGGGAAATGTACCACCCATTAAAAATCCTGGACTACTGCTTGCCTTTCGCAAGGTGTTCTGGGCATATAGATATGCCGATGGACAGAAGTACGTACAGTTATTATGCCAACCCCTGGTGTAGGCAGTGTGCCTGTGCGGTCTGTGAAATGCCACTGACTATGGCGGTGGTCTCCTGGAATGAGCCAGTGGCCAGAAAATGCAGTACAGAGAGCACCTTTTGCAAGGGGCTCGGTGCTTGGGAGCACAGGGGTGGTGTGAGGTAATCTTCCCACTTCAGGACCATGTCTTGGATGATATGAGGGGGAACCTATACCTGGCATAGATCTGCTCGTCAGGCAACCCAAAAAGGCTGGTCAGTGTGTGGAAGATCCGGGCCCTGGCCATCCTCCTCCACCTGCGGTGTCCCAGGATGACTGCTGCAACAAATGGTGCATTCATTGGGGCTGTATTTGTGTGTTTGTTGTTCGTGCATGCTTTGTATGCATTTGTTTGTGTGCACGTTGATGTTTACACCTGCATAGGTGTTTTGGGATTTGTGTGTGCTTTTTCGTGTGCCGGTGACCCCTTTTCAATTCCAAGAATGCTGTTGTGTTGCGTGTGTTAAGGCCGTGTGATTGTTTGACTGTGGAACGTCCCTCATAATGCCCATATTTTCACTTGTTCTTCTTCATTCTGTGTGTTCCACCCCCTTTTTAGGTGGCTGCTCAGGCCCGACCCACCCTCTTTTTGGAATGCGTTTGTCGGTATCGCAGTGATGTGTTGGACTGGCGAGGATTTCATGCAAGACCCAGGTAAGATATCGCGCGCAAGTACCCGATTCTCAGCGCAAATTATTCCATGAATCGGTCCCATCGTATGTTACACTGTGTACCTACACACAATTCTTGATAAGTACATTTAAATGAGTATGTGTTTAGGCACAAGTAGGTTGGATGGCTTGCAAAGCTATAATTCCGTTCAGGTACAATTAGATTTATGTTATTTTTTGTTGATGAGTTAGAGTATGTTGGGTGTAGGATGATATAATGGCAAGCACACAATATGTTACACAATTAAACACAGAAAACATGTTTTTGTAATCAAGTGTGCATCACATTCAATGTCGTCTGTGATACATATAGCATGCAATTATTTCATGATGATGCAGAAAAAGACAGTGAATGTCTCAAATGACACACACACGCACACACTGAGATTGATTAGTGTGCGGCAGATACATAATGAGACTGGCTTGATTGTGAAATCCACATAGGATGTTTAGTGCAGCAACAGAAAATCACAGCGACTAGCTTAGAAGGAGGTGCTTTACATCCAAGAAAAACAAATGCTTAATTACACACATTACGTGAAAATTCATGTGACTGGCTTGACTGCCAAACATACATACGTGGGCCTTTTGTGTGGGTTTTGTATAACATTGCAACTTTATTGAGTGGGGTACAGACAGGTTTATAAGTGGTGGTAACTCCCCATTTATTTTTTGAAATCTGGATGACTCCATGGGGAGTTTTTGCAGATTTACTGCGAGCGGAATTACCAGTAGGTAAATCAATTGATTTTTGTGAGCTAAAGTGGATGATTTGGCTCCATCAACAAGCTGGACGTGAATCCACTACTTCATCTCCAAAAATCAGCGGATTTACTGTGCAGTAATTCTGCCAGTGTTGAAGTCGCCAAAGTGGTCTCCAGAAATGGAGGTTACCACCACTTATAATGCTGTACTAAACCCATGGGACCAAGTGGCGATAACAATAACTGAATTTGGCAGTAATTTGGCAGAATTACCACCTAATTGCTAACAAATTAGTAATGAGGCCCGTGATTTGTCTGGTGGCAGTGTGTTACGCTCACCTGGTATCCACAGGGACGCCACCCAGCCAGGTTACTCGCTAGAATACATCTCAGCTTTGCCCAGATGTGGTCTGCGGGGAAGGTTCTGCCTGAAAATACAGGAGGACTGTGTTCAAGACTGACAGACCGGGGTATGTATTCTCCCTCCACACCCGTATGATTTCAGCCCCTCTGGGGCTCTCTGCTCACCTTGTGGTAGAGTTAGGAGGGCTCTCCGTCCTGCCTTCTTTGCAGGGGCACGTTGTCTTTCGTGGGAGTGTGCGGTCCAGTTACTTCACTGACGCCGGCCCGTTTGATATTGTTCAGGTAGGTCTTATTGCTGTTCTTTAGGATTGTTGCTATCCTGCATGCCTTTCTTTGTTTAAAATGTCTCTTTTTCTCCCTTAGGTATGCAGAGCTTCAGTGTGGTGAACTGGCTTGGTTGAGCCCCGCTGGTAAATGATGGCGCATTGAGAGTGCTATGATGCGGTAAGTAAGTGCTATGCACAGAGCTGCAAAGTCTTGCCTTTGCTAACCTGTGTTTTCCTTCCTTGTAGGTCGCGGTGTTCTTCAGCGTGAGTGGAATGTCCGGAGTGGTGCCAGCTGAGAGGCGACCAGCCAAGTAAGCCTTTTGAGCAGTTTGTAATTTGGAAATGTCTCTACTGCTTTCTTTAATGTTGCCTCGATCTTCCTCTTTCAGGTCGTTCTGTCCGGGAAGCATGCAGATTCGAGGAAGATGTTCTCAGTAGCTGCGAGTGTTTAAAGAAGAAGACTGCAGGTAAGATGCTGCTGCTAATGATGTTCTTTTTGTCTCCTTGCAGGTTCTGCTGGTTCGAGGGAATAGCTGGACATGGTGAGAAACACGTTGCAAGCTGCCAAGTAACACAAAACGTGTTGTCTTGCTCGGGTGTGGTTTAAATAGCCCCAACAAAATAGTCCAGGTAAAGTAGTCCCAAGGCTACCACACCCAAAACACTAGACCGCATAGCTTTGTTCCTAGGAACCAAGCTATGTGGATGCCTCCATGTTGGCTGACAGTACAATAAAGTAGTTCCCAAGCACATTGTTTTTCATGGTGTATGAGCCTGGTGCCATAGGCGCCAGGACTGGCCCCATGAGGGCTTTTGAAGAGGATGCCAGGCTCTAAAGGCCCGAGTCCTGACTCCACCTGGCCAATGGGTTTGCCAGAGGGTTTTTGGGCGAGGGTCGTGACAGCACTCCCCCCTAAGGGCCCTCTCACAGTGTTCCTTCTGTCTGGCCCAGGTTTAATTGGGAAGTTCCGTTGGAATTTCCTGATTAGACGTGGTGCGTGGATGTTCTCACTGGGCTCCCAGGATATATCATGTGGTCCAAATCCTTTCCAATCAACGAGATTATATAGCTTGGACCTAGAGTATTTAGAGTCCAAGATATCTTTGACTTCGAATTCTGGTTCTCTGTCAACAAGTATGTGCTTAGGTGGTGTCCCAATACGTATACCGGGTTGCATTGGTTTCAAGAGGGACACATGAAATACCGTGTGGATTTGTAGATTAGGTGGTAAATCCAGTTTCACGGCTACTGGGTTGGTAATTGACTTAATGGTATAGGGTCCTAAGTATCTGGGATGAAAGGTCTGGGTTCCCTTGATGGGTACGAATTTAGCGGCTAACCAAACTTTGTCTCCTACTTGATAATCAGGGGCCTTTTTCCAGTGTTGGTCGGCAAATCTCTTTTGTTTTTCTTTGGCATGAATAAGATGTTCCTTTGCCTTCTTGAAAGCCTGAGTAATGGTTGTGTGTAGAGTCTTTACCACTGGCATTTTCAAGCTGGCTGGAAGGTCTAGTTCAGAGGTACTTGGATGTCTGCCATAAAGGGTATAGAAGGGCGCTTGTCCCGTGCTTGAATGCAAGGAATTGTTATATGCATATTCAGCTATCCATAGTAAGTCTTTCCAATTCCTTTGTTCGTGGTGCAGCATGCACCGTAAATATTGCTCGAACGTCTGATTGGTTCTCTCGGTTTGGCCATCTGTTTGGGGATGGTGACTGGTAGATAGCCGAATGCCGATCTGCGCCATAGCATAACATTTCTTCCAGAAGTTAGAGACAAACTGGCTGCCTCGATCGGAGACCAGAACCAAAGGGAAGCCATGTAGCTTAACAACACCCTCTAGGAATACTTTTGCTAAAGCGGCTGCGTCTGGGAGGCCTTGGAGAGGAATACAATGTGCCATTTTCGTGAATATGTCCACAACTACAAGGATGGTAATGAACCTTTGGCTGGGAGGTAAATCAGTGATGAAGTCAAGAGAAAGAGTGTGCCATGGAACTGGAGCAATGTCCAATGGTTGTAGGAGACCAGATGGTGTTTGTTTCTGTGATTTATTTTGTGCGCAGACACCACAGGACTGAATATACTGAATGATATCCTTACGCCAAGTAGGCCACCAAAAGTTCTCTTTCGCCTTAGCTAGGGTTTTGGAGATTCCAGGATGCCCTTCAATCAGTGAATCGTGATAATTTGAAATAATATGCTGTTGTAATTCCTTCTTGGGTACATATAGGCGATCCCTAAAAAAGGGTAGATGGTGCTTGATGGTATATTGCTCTCCTTGAGTTTGCCATGCAAGGAAAACATCCGGATTCATTGTCCATTGAATTTCTTTTCGTAGTTCTGCTTGTGTTAAGGCTGTCGTGATGCCCAAGAGTGTTTCTTCAGGTATAATAGGTACTGGATCTGGAGTTGTATATACCATTTCATCCATGCCCATGCAAGATAAGGCATCCGCCTTTCCGTTTATGGCCCCTGGTTGAAACGTCATTACGTTATCGTATTCGGAAAAGAAAAGGGCACACCGTAATTGGCATGAGGACTGGGCTTTGGATGTTTTGAGATATTGCAGGTTTCGGTGGTCTGTGATGACTGTAATGGTGTTTCTGGCCCCCAGAAGGTAGTGCCTCCAGGCTTTAATGACAGATTTAATAGCCAGGAGTTCCTTGTCCGTGCCAGCATAATTAATCTCTGGAGGTGAGAACTTTTTTGATCAGAAGGCCACAGGATGTAGTTGGCTGGTCTCCAGGTCTCTCTGTGAAAGGACAGCCCCCATTGCGATACTGGACGCATCATTTTCAATGACATAAGGGAGGTCTGGACGAGGGTGTCGCAGGATTGGAGCAGAGGTAAACCTTTGTTTAAGTTCCTGAAAGGCTTCTTGTGTTTTTTCGGTCCAAGCAAACTTTTTATTGTTTTTTTGTAACAGTACTGTGATTGGGTGCACAACCTGAGAGAAATCTGGGATGAACCGGCGGTAGAAGTTCGCAAAGCCCAGCATGCTTTGTAAACCTTTCAGAGATGTCGGTGAAGGCCATTTCAGAAGGCATCTGCCTTGAGCACGTCCATTCTGATGCCTCCTGGAGTAAGGATAAAAGCAAGAAACTCTAATTCGGGAACATGAAAAAAAGCATTTTTGAAGCTTTGCAAACAAGCAATGTTGACGGAGCTTGGTGAGGACTGAACAAACGTGCCTGATATGATCTTGTTTCGAGGCTGAGTATACTAAGATGTCGTCTATGTACACTAAGGTGCACACATCAATTAACGTCATTCATGAAATATTGGAATGCCGCAGGAGCGTTGAATAACCCGAAGGGCATGACTTGATATTCAAACAAGCCGTACTTATTATGGAAGCCGGTTTTCCATTCATCTCCGTTTCTGACTCGGACCAGGTGGTTCGCTCCTCGAAGGTCCAATTTAGTATAAATCTGGGCATCTTTAACTTGGTATAGCATCTCAGGGATAGGTGGCAAGGGGTAGCGATTCTTCACAGTGACTGGTTCAATGCATGGTAGTCAATACAGGATCTCAAGTCCCCTTCCTTTTTCGGTACAAAGAACAAAGGACTGGCTGCGGGGGACTTCGAAGGACGGATAAATCCGTTTGCAAGGTACTGGTCTAAATGGGATTTCAAATGAAGGTTTTCTGGTTCTGTGAGAGCATCGATCCTGTCGCAAGGGATTTGTGCACGAGGAACAAGGTCGATCTGACAATCATAGGGCCTGTGCGGTGGCAATGTATTGGCTTGGTCCTTTCGGAATACATCCTGAAAATCATGGTACTCACTTGGCAAGGTATTAGTTACTCCCAGGGTTGATACTGTCTCTCCAGGAGTCATGGGGATACAGACATCAGGTTTCTCCTCTTGATAATAGCAGGCAGGGGAGCAGTCATTGGGGAAGGTTAATTTTTGTGCCCGCCAGTCTATAAAAGGGTTGTGAGCAACCAACCATGGCATCCCTGATATTATTCTGAACTGAGGTGCCCTGATATGATCAAACGAAATAGACTCCTGATGACCGTCCTGGCACAGCAAGGTTACCCTGGCTGTGCACTGGGTTACTGGTCCGGAAGCGATTTCTGTCCCATCCACTGTGGTTGCCTTGTCCATAGTTGGCTTAAAACAAAGAAAGCCCCATCTCTGCTGCCAGTTCTTGATCAATATAATTTCCAACTGCTCCGCTGTTGATGTATGCTTCAACGGCATGCCTTCTTGACGACCGTTGGTGGTTGATTAAGATCACTGGTATTGCAAAGTGTGAGGTCAGCAACTCTTTCTTCTCACTCGACAAACTGACCTCTACGTTTGTCGAGCTTGGTAGTTTTCCGATTCCTTAGCTTCATCCTTCTCTGTGGCCCGACTGTTCTTCTTGGGGGTTTTACTGAACAGTTTTTCAGGAAATGTCCTGGTTTCCCACAATACAAAGAAAGTTGTTGTTGTCTTCATTTGTCCCGCTCTTGTTTTGTTAATGGAGGCCATATCCCTCCAATCTGCATGGGTTCTACTGCATTCTCAGGGATACGGGATGTGTCTTCCCTTGGTCGAACATACACGGTCCGAATGTCCGTTTTAGACCAGTCTGCTTTTCGGTCTTGTAACCGTGGTCTAGCTGCATGACCAGATTTATGAATTCGGCACAGTCTCTGGGCGGAACAATCACCTGGGCTAAGATGTCCTTTAATTCGCCTCGTAAGCCTCGATGGAATAACGTGGTTCCTTTGTTTTCTGGCCACCTAGCTTCGGCAACCAGTCTGTTAAAGGTAGCAATGTACGTTAACAAGTCCTGATTCCCCTGTCAGAGGGATAAGAGTTAATTGTCTACTGCTTGTTCCTGGGTATGGCGAGCAAAAAGTTTTTCCATTTCTCTCTGGAAGCCCCCAAAGTCCTGTAAACGAGGATCGTCATGGGTCACCAACGGCACCGACCAATCTGCTGCACTACCACTCAGGTGTGATAAGACAAAAGCTACCCGAGCTTGGTCGTTTGGAAATGCTCCAGGCCTACAAAGAAAATGAAGGCGACACTGATTGAGGAATGCTGCATACTTCCGTGGGTCACCCGAGAACCTTCCTGGTGGTGCCAAGGGAACTTTTCCAGGTAACGTGATCTTTACCAGAGTAGAGGTACTGGATGGTATGGTGGAGTTTTGCATCATTGGATTGCTTCCAGGTAGAGGCGTCTGTCCTGCCTGTGATTGCAAGTATTGCATCCTAATCTCGTCAGTGCGTTCTTTGGTCACTATTAGGTCTCTCTGGAGGGCATTAGTCTCTTGTCGGGCAGAATGAACCTCAGCACAAAGCTCTCCTAGTAATTGGGCCAATTGGTCCATTTCTGATGTTTACATGGGGCCCAGGTGGATTTGTTATGATAGGATTTGCGTTCTGTTACGCTCACCTGGTATCCACAGGGACGCTACCCAGGCGGGTTCCTCGCTGGTATACTTTTCAGCTTTGCACAGATGTGGTCTGCGGCGAAGGTTCTACCTGAAAATACAGGAGGACTGTGTTCAAGACTGACCAACCGGGGTATGTATCCTCTCTCCACCCCTGCATAATTTCAGTCCCTCTGGGGCCCTCTCCTCACCTTGTGGTAGAGTTAGGTGTGCTCTCCGTCCTGCCTTCTTTGCAGGGGTGTGTTTTCTTTCGTGGACGTGTGCGGTCCAGTTACTTCACTGACGCCGGCCCGTTTGATATTGTTTAGGTAGATCATATTGCTGTTCTTTGGTATTGTTGCTATCCGGCATGCCTTTCTTTGTTTAAAATGTCTCTTTTTCTCCCTTAGGTATGAGGAGCTTCAGCGTGGCGAACTGGCTTGGTTGAGCCCCGCTGGTAAATGATGGCGCATTGAGAGCGCTATGATGCGGTAAGTAAGCGCTATGCGCAGCGCTGCAAAGTCTTGCCTTTGCTAAGCTGTGTTTTCCTTCCTTGTAGGTCGCAGCGTTCTTCAGCATGAGTGGAATGTCCGGAGTGGTCCCAGCCAAGAGGCGACCAGCAAAGTAAGCCTTTTGAGCAGTTCGTAATTTGTAAATGTCTCTACTGCTTTCTTTAATGTTGCCTCCATCTTCCTCTTTCAAGTCGTTCTGTCCGGGAGACGTGCCGATTCGAGGAAGATGTTCTCAGTAGCTGCGAGTGTTTAACGATGAAGACTGCAGGTAAGATGCTGCTGCTAATGATGTTCTTTTTGTCTCTTTGCAGGTTCTGCTTCTCCGAGGTTCGAGGTAATAGCTGGACACGGTGAGCATCACGTTGCAAGCTGCAAAGTAACGCGAAGCGTGTTGTCTTGCTCGGGTGTGGTTTAAATAGCCCCAACAAAATAGTCCAGGTAAAGTAGTCCCAAGGCTACCACACCCAAAACACTAGACCACATAGCTTGGTTCCTAGGAACCAAGCTATGTTGATGCCTCCATTTTGGTTGACAGTACAATAAAGTAGTTCCCAAGCATTTTGTTTTTCATGGTGTATTAGCCTGGCGCCTTAGGTGCCAGGACTGGCCCCATGAGGGCTTTTGAAGAGGATGCCAGGCTCTAGAGGCTCGAGTCCAGACTCTACCTGGCCAATGGGTTTGCCAGAGGGGGTTTTGGGCGAGGGTCGTGACACAGTGCTGAACATCATTTTCAACGGAGTGGCTCCTAATCAATTTAATGTGAAGAATTTGCCAGGAGAATTATCAGTCACCAACATGCCCTGAACCCTGAGTTTTGCAATGGGAGAGCCATGGATCTGGTGTTCTTTTCATACCAGCCACTCCAGTGTATGAATGCGCAAGGTTTGTGTACTAGTGTGTGCCCATTCCCAATGAGATATATGTGTGCATAGGCACTGTTGAGGATCGCCGCAGGTCAATGTTGCCTACTATTCTTATGTTTGCCCAGGACTAATTCCAAATACTGGATGTCATTGCTCACTGGGATTCTTGCAACCTGCTGACAAATAATGTTCTGCTGATATTCCCTTAATGTACCTTCTGTTTAAAAAACAAACCACCTGTGATACAAAGAAAATAACATGAATGACGAACTCCAGGTGACAAAATAGAAATGTGGAAAGTCGTGTGAATTAGTCGCACACCAGTAGATATTATGAACAGCTGGCATTAAAAGCATATTTCTATAATTTCCTGATTATAGTTAATATTATTGCTAATTCATTAGGATGAAGAATAGTTTATCAGCTTAATTGATTAAAAGCATTTTCATTCCCTGCTAGTTCTAGAGCTGCATTTGCAAGGTCTTTCTCCATGGAAAGGCTATGCACACTAAACCAAAAAGAGGGAGCGAGTGGATGGCTCTGCATTACATTTTATTTCAGTCATGCTGCCGATTTGTGAACGTGCCCCGCTTTTTTCAGTTCCAATTTCAGAAACAGCTTGACTAAAATTCTCAGTCACCCTAACACTGTCTGTTCCACATTTTATGGTGAGATCACTGATTAAGGTGCCTGATTGTCTCTTCTGTCAACATAACTGCTAACCCAACATGAGCATTTTATATTCCTTCACAATGGAGATGACTTGAAGGTCAACAAAAGCATAATCAATAGCTTTATTTATTTTATTTATTTCATTATAAAGCGCACAAACAAACATTGAGGTGCTGTTGCAGGTACAAGTCAAGGAAACGTACTTTGTCATACATTTAGCGTCTTACATCAGACATAAGAACAATGGAACAGTTCCATAGATGAGATGGTAGTATCATACATGTTTGTGAGCGGAAAGCTAAATATATTTACAAGAATAAGTGATACGTGGGGGGTAGGAGAAAAGCTAGGTTTTGATAGCTCTGCGAAACAACCAGTATGATTTCTCGGCCGTATCTGCCAGGTTGTGGGGGCAGGGGTGTTTCGCAGCAAGGTTAGGGAAGCTTGAGCCTCCGGCTATGCATCTCTTGACTTTTGACACAAGAAGGCGGTCAGTCTAGGGTCGCTGGTGGGTCTGGAGGAATGTGCCTTAGTGATTCTGTGTGTGAGATATGGGGGAGCTGAGTTTGATAAGCACTTTTGTGTAATAGAGAGAGTTTAACATCTAATGCGCTCCTGGTTGGGGAGCCAATGTGCTTCTCTTCTAGCTTTGGAAATGTGATCTCTTTTTGGGATGTGGAGGTCTGCTCTCAAGGCATTGCTTTGGACCACTTGTAATCTGTGTATGTTTCTGACTGAGGTGCCTGTGAAGAGGACATTACAATAGTTGATCTTCGAGCCAATGATGGCACAGTCAATTGTGAGCCAGTTTTTTAGTGTGAGGGATGGTATGGTTGCGTTAAGGACCTTAGTGGAATAGGCAGCTGAGGAGGCAATGGCGCTTTCTTGCCTGGTTTGGTTGGTTTGGTGTATTATTTATATAGCGTGCAAAGCCATGAGGCATCTAAGCACTTGGCATAAGAATATGGTTACAGTAAGTGCAATGATACAATTACTTACCTGGTGTACATAGGCCAGAGAAGTGCATACATAGAATATATACAATGGCAAGCGCACCTCTTGTTACGGGGAGCTTCATCAAGTACATGTAGTCATAATAGGTACACAGGTATATATACCTGGCCAAGCTCACCTCATGTTACGGGGAACTACATTGGGTACATATAGTCATAATAGGTACAAAGGAATATAATTGGGTAAGCTCACCACATGTTACAGTGAACTACATCAGGTACATATACTTATAACAGGTATACAGCTATATGTACTTGGGCAAGCTAACCTCATGTTACGAGGAACTTCATCAGGTACATATAGTCATAATAGGTACACAGGTAAATATTCTTGGGCAAGCTCACCTCATGTTACAGGGAACTACATCAGGTACATATAGTTATGATAGGTACAAAGGAATATATACTTGGGCAAGCAGAGGCTACTATGGTATATATGTCCCTAGAGGGGTGGAGGGTTCATGCAGCACATATGTGACCAAGTGGGTGGGTAGGGGTGCATGCAAACACTCCAGTGACCTGGGGGGTGGGAAGGGGTGCATACATACACACAGGCGACCAAGGGGGTGGGTGGGAGTGCTTACATTTTTGTATTTGTATTTTATTTATTTGTATAGTGCGCCTGGCCCAAATGCATCTGGGTGCATTTCTAGAGGTTACAGTGACATTGTAAACAGCAAGACAACAACAAATCATTCAAAGATATTTACAAGATATTAACAGGATATTACAGAATATTTACAACAGAATAATTCGGAGCATCAAGGCTTAGCAAAGTAGAGCATCAAACAGGCAGTGTGAATTGAAAAGGTCCATGATGCAGGTGGAGGCTTTGACAGTCCTGTGCTATGAGCCACATTTTGGCTTTACTCTTGAATGAGAGAAAGGAGGATTCAGATCTGAGAGGATTAGGTAACGAGTTCCACAGTTTAGTGGCAAGAACTGGGAAACTGCCCCCCCTGCTTTCTGAAGCTTAAATCTCAGTATTGAAAGACAATGAGCTTGGGCTACTCTCTGTGGGCGTGTGGAAGTGTGTGGTGTGAAGCAGTTCGCCCGGTATATTGGAGCCTGGTTGGCCACACATTTGTGTGTAAGAGCGAGAGTTTTAAGGGAGATTCTTTGGGAGACAGAGAAATGATATTTAGTGTAGCCCTGATGGCGTTATTTTGGGTAACCTGTAACTTGCTTAGGTTCTGTTGACTAGTCCCTAGATAAAGCACATTGCAGTAGTCGAGTTTCGTCATGATGAGGGTTCTGGCAAGGATGGAGCAGTTGGCAGTGGCGAGGAATGGGAGACATGCTGTGATAAGTTTACATGTGTAAAATGAGGATGAGATTACGATATTGGTTTGTCTCGTGAGAGATAGTGTTGAATCAAGATAAATGCCAAGGGTTTTGTGTCACTGGATACCTTAATGGTATTACCGTCAATGATGAAAGATTTGAATGCAGGATCTAATCTATTAAGTCTCTGGTGAGAACCACGGATGAGTAGCTCTGTCTTCTCATCATTAAGACAGAGCCTGTGTTGTGGCATCCATGCCTGGATGACCTGATAGACATCATTTAAGGCTTTGGTGTCAGCAGTGTGGTTACCAGTGATAGGGATGAGTATTAGGGTCTCATCTGCGTAGTTAGTGTAGGTGACACCCAAATAGTCAAGAATATCAAAGAGCAGCTTCTTAAACACGTTATAAAGTGTAGGTGAAACGCACGACCCTTGAGGGACCCTGCATAGGACTGGCGAGGGTTCAGCTGAGGCCAAAGGGGCGGAGACCCTCATGTATCTGTTTGCCAGGAAGGATCTAATCCATGTGGTAGCTTTGTTGGAAAAATGGGCTGCAGATTTGAGATGATGGCAAAGAATTTGATGGTTAACTAGATCAAATGCTGCCGATAAGTTTAACAATAGTAAAGGGGCTAGCTTGCTGTTATCTTTAAGGTCCTCGATTTGAGTTTTTAAAATGATAAGGGCAGTTTCCGTTCCGTGTCTCGTTTGGAAACCTGATTGTCTGAGGCCGAGGAGTTTATTTGATTCTAAATAGTCCTGGATCTGAAGATAGACAGCACGATCTAGGATTTTTAGAAGGAAAGGCAACAGTGGTGATGGGCCTATAGTTAGTAGGGGTGCTCAGGCATAAGGAGGGTTTTTTGAGTAGTGGGATAACCCGGTTATCCGGGACGATACCTGTGTCGAAAGAGGAGTTTATTAGGCGGTGATGAAGGGTGCTAATACATGGGTGGACTCCTTAAAGATGGGGCTGGGCATGTGTCACCCTGGTAATTGGAGGGTTTGAGTTAACTCATGATGTTTTCTACCTCTTTAATAGATAAATGTGAAAAACTGAAGGTTGCTGGGTGTGAGGAGGAGTGGTTGTTATTCCCTTAGGAATAGAGTGCTGAGGGTCGGTCAAAAAACTGCTTTTTTGGCATTGATTTTGATTTGTAATGCGGGGATTTTGTCGAGGAGTGCTTTTGTATATTGGTGCACCATGTACTGTCTTTGCTACAGGTTTCAGGTGGGGCTGAAGGTGTTTCCAGTTCTTTAAGTATCTTAAAGAGCTCTTTGGTGTTGGATTCCGCTTGCAGAATTCGCTTTTTATATGTGTCTGTTTTGCCTTGGAGAATTGCCTCCTTGTAATTGAGGTGATGCTAGGATAATGCTGTCTGTTAGGGAGAATTCTCAAAATTTGCTAATTCCTCTATACCTTAGAGACCCACTGCTCTTTTGCTAAACTTTGGGACTCTGTACTTTTTAATTCTATTTGTTTTCTGTGTTTATTTTCTCTAGTCATGGAGTTTTCACCAAATCCATAGGCATCATCTTTTTCTTGTGTGTCACACAGCACCCTCAGTGCAGGGACACAGGGATGTCTTCTAGATTTCCCAAGGTTTAAATACCTTCTCTGGGACTGACTACTGTCTCCCAGTGAATGTAAAGTTAAATTGACTTTGCTAGTCTTTTTAAATTGCTAGACCCAGCACACACTGCCTTACAGCAGAGTGCTGGCGGGAATACCTAGTGTTCCCTATGCCTAGAAAACTCATGTAACCCTCAAAAGCTACCCTTTCCTCTCAGAATGGCTGGTGGCAGTGGTGTTACTATGAATTCCCTGACCGTGACCCGTTTAAAGGCACCGGAACCTGAAATCCACTGGAGCCATGTTTTTCAAGATGGAGTCTGAGCCCCCACTATAAAAACAGGCTCTGATTGACTTTTTTAGCCATTTCCTTTTGGAAAGGTCCTTCTAGTGTTTGTCTCTGTGCGCCAAACCAGGTTTGGTCCCTTTGTTCATTTGACTTTGGTGGGCTTCTGTACTGATACCCCCTCTGGTGCCTGAGTGTCTGGGGTGGACAGGATGTGAGGGAGGTACCCACAACTCCCTGTGCTTAGTCTCCTAGGAGAACTGAATGCACTCTGGCATGATTGACTGGCTGACTGTCCAGCAAGGATAGCCACCCTGCTGGGTGAGTGACAGCTAGGCTGGAATGAATTGGAGAAAACTGTTTAAAAACACGTCCCTGGAACTTGGTTGGCAGAGTCGACCACTGGAACGAAAGAACCGAAGACGAGCTGAAGGAAGAGGACTGCTACAACTGTCCGAATTGCCTGAAACTCCCTCGACAGAGAAGCCCCTTCAAGGACAACTTCTTCCCTTGAGCTGGTGGGAACAGCCAACTCGCAAGCCACCTGGAAACCATCTCCATACTGTTTGAATTTTCTTCAGAGTGCTGTTGAAAACTGGATAGCTAGTGAGAAGGATACCAGATTGTGGACTTTTAGGCACTCAAACCTTAAACCGACCTTTTGCCAAGATTGTGGATCCGTCCCTGTGCAGTGCAGGAACCTCCCGACATCCTCCTTCATACCTGCAGGTAACTGCCAGGAACAACTGCCTCAGCTACAGGTTTTCTTCACCCAAAAGGTACTGTTCAAATGCGGTAGAGAAATCCTCTTTGCCGCAGTGAAAGTTTGTGAAACTTTCCCAACTTTGGAGTGTTCTTCACTCCTGAATTGACCTATATCTATTTTTCATGCAAACTACTTCTAAGAACATTGTCAAAGACTAAACTGTTTACTACCAGTACTGGGCTATCCTATCCAAGACACTGATCCATTGATTTTGGCCCATGCTTATTGAATTGAACTGCCTCTTGTAGTGAACTAAAACTATTTGCCCTACCTATGAAAGTAATTGTGTTTGATTCTTATAACCTTTGCCTTTCTACCCCTTTTGAAAGTTACCCAAGTGCCATTTTGCTCCCACTTAAGGAGAGCCTAACTTGTAAAGTGTATTTTGACGGCCCAAAAATATTTTTTTCAGTGAAAAGTTTGAGCACTCTTCGATTTAGTGCAGTCTCTTCCCAACCCGACTTAGACAGGTGTCTCTATTGAGCCCTCACAAGCTCTTTTTTTCACTCCAAGATTGATGCAATATGTAAGGACATCAGAGATAACTCTGCCTGGGCTACCGTCGAGCAGACTATCTCCGTGCCTCCTATAGATATAACCCCATGGCTCTACTTTCCTGTCTTTTCCGAGCAGGACATCTCTAAAGCAATCCTTGGTTTCAAATCTGCGTCGCCGGCAGATGCTATTCCACTGGATGTACTCAAAGACATCTCTACAGATCTGATTACTCATATGACCTCGGCAGTTAATTTGTCCTTCAAATAGAGGTTAATTCCCAGCTCTTTGAAGCATGCTTGTGTGCTTCTGCTCTTGAAGAAGCCTTCTCTGGACCCAGCTGTACTGGCTAACTTCCATCCCATCTCTCTTCTCCCCTCTCTGATGAAGGTGCTTGATGCTCTGGTCTCCCCCATCCTGTCATCCTTTATGGAAACATCTGGATAATTTGATACCTTTCAGTCTGGTTTCAGACCAGGGAGAGGAACTGAATAAGTTCTGAACTCTGTATTCGACAACCTCACCCACTTAGTTGATCAAGATGGGGTGGGAGCTCTTCTCTTGCTCGACCTTTCGCGTTCGACATGGTAGATCACTCCATTCTGATATCCCGTTTGTCTAGCGCAGGCCTCGGAGGTCAGGTTCTGAACTGGGTCACAGCCTTCCCGGCTGACCGGTCCCAGTCAGTCTTTCTGCCCCCTTTTTGCTCTGAATCCATGTCACTAGGATCTGCGCTTTTGACTATTCACTTTAACATATTCATCCACCCTCTTCTTCTTCTTATCATGTCTCATGGCTTCCGCTTTTACTATTATGTAGACGACACACAGATCTTGGTTCGCCTTGATCTCTCTCACCTTTAGACAGCAACCCAGCTCAGGAATTGCTTTGAGGATCTGGGGACCTGGATGGCAAATAACTCTCTTAAACTTAATGACAGCAAAACTGAGGTCCTTGTTGTAGGAACAACCAGTCCACTTACCTACTGGACCCCTGACTTCTGGCCTACTTCCTTTAGCCCGTTCCCCTCTCCGTCCCCTGTAGTGAAAAATCTGGGGGTAAAGTTTTCATCCTCCCTGGCCATGACCAAGCAGGTGGGTGCAGTCTGCAAATCCGGTCACTTTAAGTTGCGCATCCTATGGAAGGTCCTTCCCTTCATTCCTAGTAACTTTCATACCGGGTGGTAGCAGCATTGGTTATTAGCACTGCTGACTACTGCAATTCACTATACCTTGGCCAACCACGCTACCTAATTAACCGCATGCAAATGCTTCAGCATGTGGTGGCCAGAACATTTCTCTGCCCCCTGGCACGTATGCATATGTCACCTCTCTTGAAACAACTTCAATGGCTTCCAATTGAAAAAGGAATTGAAAACCGAATATTGTTCAAATCCATGTGCCTGGTGCATCTTGCCTTTTACAGGCTAGGTGCTGAATACCTTCAAGAGAAATTTGTCCACGATGTTCCTGCTCGCCCCCTTCGGTCCCAGGCTGCCTTATTATTTTCTGTCCCCCGCATTAGATGGACCAGGACCGGAACCGTACCTTCTCTGTGGCTGCCACCACTGCTTGGAACAAACTGCCAGGGGACAGCATGCAACCACCAACCATCTGGCCTTCCGGTGGGCCTGAAGACCCTTCTCTTCTGAGGTTCTGCTTGATCTGTTGTTCTGGGCCATCCGCCTCTGCTCAGTGCCAAGATGCCCTAGGGCATACGTGCGCTTTATAAGAACATTTAACATAACATAACATATTATAGTGTGATATTGAGCTGCTTATTACTAGTGGAATGTTTTCTAACTTACTGTGTAAATAAATGTATATTGTTTTACCAAGAAACCTTGAGTAAGTGTTTGTTTGAACCACTGTGATTGTAAGTCCTTTGTGTACCACCTTGTACAGCTCACATCCCTCTTTAGATAAGACTGGCTGCTCAGCCCTGCTACCACAAAACTGTGTAGTACAGACTTATACCAAAGGGTAGATTGTGCTTACACCTGTGTCTTAATTGTGTGTAGTGTTCCCAAAGGGTACTGCATGCAATTCTGCCTAACACTGTCCTTATTCACGTCTGAGGGAAGGCTTTTTCAGCGGACCTCAGCAGTTCTCTTCTCCTTGCGTAGTACTCTCAGGTGTGGTGTGAACCAAGTGTTGAGGTGTGCACGCGCTTTGGGTTTCCATAGTTTAATTGGGGCAATGCTATTCATAGCTTTAAGTATGGTTTGATTGAAGGTATCGACTAGGACTGTGGGGTCAGTACATAACACTGAGGCAATGTTAAGTAGAGGTAAAATGAGTGGGAGCAGTTTCTCCTTTTTTATATCCCTTTTATTTCTCGTGCTAATGGATGGAGCAATGTTCTGCTTAGAACATTGGCTATTGGCTTTGATTTTAAAGGTAATCGTGTGATGATCTGACCAGGCGCAAGGTGTGTTTGACAGTACATTGATGCCGCAATTCAGTTCGATCAGCCAATCAAGGGTTCTCCCTTTGTTGTGGATGGGTTCATGAATGCAATTGGAGAAACCCAGATCGGTTAGAGTACTGGCAATGCCCAGTGCTTTGTGGTCATTTGGATCTTGGAAGCCGATATACATACACTCACGCGACCAAGGGGGTGGGTGGGGGTGCATACAAACACTCTGGTGACCAAGAATGAGAATGGGGGTGCATACATACACTCAGGCAACCAAGAGGTTTGTGGGGGTGCATACAAACACACAGGCGACCATGGAGGTGGGTGGGGGTGCAAACATACACTCAGGCGACCATGGGGTGGGTGAGGGAGCATACATACACACATTCGACCAAGGGGGTGGGTGGGGGAGCATACATACACACAGGCGACCAAGGGGGAGGATGGGGTGCATACATACACTCAGGTGTCCATGGGGATGGGTGGGGGTGCATGCATACACTCAGGCAACCAAGAGGTGGGTGGGGGTGCATACAAACACACAGGCCACCATGGAGGTGGGTGGAGGTGCATACATATACTCAGGTGACCAAGGGGGTTGGTGGGGGTGCATACAAACACTCAGGCGACCATGGGGGTGGGCGGGGGAGCATACATACACACATTCGACCAAGGAGGTGGGTGGGGGAGCATACATACACACAGGCAACCAAGTGGGTGGGTTGGGGTGCATACATACATACAGGCGACCATGGGGGTGGGTGGGGGTGCATACATACACTCAGGCGACCAAGGGGGTGAGTGGAGGTGCATACATACTGTCAGGCAACCAAGGGGTGGATGGAGGTGAACACAAACACACAGGCGACCATGGGGGTGGGTGGGGGTGCATGCATACACCCAGGCAGCCATGAGAGTGAGAGGGGGTGCATAAATACACACAGGCGACCATGTCGGTGGGTGGGCATGCATACATACACACAGGCGACCATGGGGTTGGGTGGGGGTGCATACATACACACAAACGACCATTGGGGTGGGTGGGGGTGCATACATACACACAGGCAACCATGTGGGCGGGTGGGGGTGCATACATACACTCAGGCGGCCAAGGGGGTGGGTGGGGGTAAATACATACACACAAGTGACCATGGGGGTGGGTGGGGGTGAATACATACACTCAGGCAACCATGGGGGTGGGTGGGGGTGCATACATACACTCAGGCGGCGGTGTGGTGTACCTTGGTGGACAGGGGTAGACAGGGCCTCAGATTCGGGTCTTCGGCGGAGGGCAGACCAAGACTGCCAGCTTCTCATTGGCAGCTGAAGACTGGTGCCTGGGCCAATGGGGGCACAGCACCAAGTACATACAAATGCAACATAGTGTGCTGGCCGCCATCTTGGAATGGCAGCTCGCCGTTAAAGTATATTGACAAAATGTTAAAGCTGGCGGAAATGCACACACATCTGCAGAAATATCCAAAGTCCAGAAAATTGAAGTATAGAGCCACGATCATCGTTGCTGTGGAGCAATTAGAAAATATGGCAGTTCCCGATGTGCACTTTCCTGTAAACCCCCAGGGGGAGGGCTGCACATGCCGTCATCCAATGGAGGGGAGAGGGCACAGTGCCCATCCAACAACTGCTGCCCAGCTGGTGCGTGAGAGGGTGAAGAAAGGGGAAAGTTGTTCGGGGCCAGGATCGGGCCTTTGGTGGAAGGCCGGCCAAGCCTGCCGGTTTCTATTTGGCAGCTGAAGAGCTGTGCCTGGGCCAATGGGGGCACAGCTCCAAGTACACACAAACACAACACAATGTGTGGGCTGCCATCTTGGAATGGCGGCTCGCTGTTAAAGTATATTGGCAAAATGTTAAAGCTGGCAGAAATGCACACATATGTGCAGAAATATCCAAAGTCCAGAAAATTGAAGTATAGGGCCACGATCATCGTTGCAATGTAGCAAGTTGCAAATATGGCAGTGCCGCTCTTTACTTGCCTGTAAGGGCCCAGTGGGCGCCTACCTTCATCCTCACGAGATATTAGGGCTGAACATGGTGTCATCCGATGGAGGAGAGAGGTTGCAGTACCCATCGGACAACTGCTGCCCAGCTGGTGCGTGGGAGAATGAGGATGCCTGGACATGGTAAGGGAGGCATCAAGGTAGACTTCATGGTTGATAAGACGGGAATTATGCAATTGTCCATCTTGAATGCAGAGTATTGTTTGTTGAGGGACTTCAGAGCATTTGAAGGCCGACAATTAAGATTTCTGTCTTATCACTGTTAAGGCAAAGGTGGTTGGCTGCCACCCATGCTTGTGTGGTTGGGTAGATGTTATTAAGGGAGGTGTAATCCGTGGAGTAGTTCCCTGATAGTGTGATCAAGATTTGAGTATCTTTGGCATAGTTAGTATATGCTATGCCTAATGAGTCAATTCCAAAGCCGCAGAGTTTCCTTCATCTAGGAGGGCAGAGTTTCCTTAATCTCTGATCTTGTCAAGTACATTTTTTAGGTCAAGCACGGCAGATTCAGTCCTGTGTCCTGGGAGGAAGCCTGATTGGCGCATCCCTAAAATTGCGTTATCTTCCAGGAAATCGCTTGACCTGCAGGTAGCTGCCCCGTCTAAGGTTGTCAAGATGAAGGGGACTGTGGTGATTGCCCTATAATTTGAAGGATTTACAGGGGCAAGGTTGTTTTTTTTTTAGGAGCGGAGGACCCAGGCTTCTTTGAGGCTGACTGGGACGTGCTCTTGGAGAACGATGCATTTATGAAGGCTGTGATGGTTGGGGCTAGCACGTCAGCACAGCTTTAAAGAAACTGCTTAGCATCAATAGCCTTTAACTTCCGCTTTGAGTTTCAAACAATGGCACATGGTATTGTAATTGTAATTGTTTATTTGTAAAGCGATATCTACCCCCAAATCTCTGTTTGGTTAAAACGGCTCACCCACAGAGTTGGAAGAGGACGAGCGAAGGGCTCTAGAAGGAGAGTATTTAGGGAGAGCGAGTTGTAGATAGTACAGCCTCCAGCTCCAGAAGTCCTTGAGGACTATGTAGAGGGTCTTGAACTTGATCCTTGCACCCACCGGGAGCCAGTGCAGGGATTTCAGCACTGGAGATCCCTGGACTTGAGGCCAAGGATAACTCTTGCGGTTCTGTTCTAGATGAGTTGTAGAAGTCGGAGGGAAAAAGTAGGTATAGTCCTCACAAAGAGTCCTACTGATATTGTGCCCCATTTGGTAATATTCTGCACTGGGCAGAAACAGACCAAGAAATTGCAACTTGCCTGCAGGGAATCTAGGGTTACTTAGTTTTGCACTGCATGCATGCATCTAATCCAGGGGGGTAGACACTATGTGCACATCTTTGAGTAATTCTTTCGCTGATTTTGGTTTTGGTGCATTTTATTGGCACAAATCATCATCCTGTGTTGCAAAACCTTTGCTACACATAAAGGAGAGGGAGAGAGAAAGGGAGGAGAGATGGTGCTAGGGGTGTAGGAAACACAAATATGTAACTGGCAAGGCTAAAGAGCATTGTTGGTGGCATGAAATGGAAAAAGCACAATTTGTCAATTTAAGTGACCTGCCATTGAAATCAATGTGCATGAAGTTTTCATTAATTGAGCTAATCCAAAATTACTTTTAGACCACAACAACACTCCACTGTTTAAATGTAGACCAACACCACTTTACAGCACAATCCTATATTACCACTTCGAACTAGCACTTTGACCATACCAACAATTCACACTTTAAATTTAAACCCAACTACTCTACATTACCACTACATGCTCCCACTCCACATCACAATTCCACACCACACCCCTACACATCCACAATCCTACAGCTCCACACTGCAAGCTACCACATCCCCAGCCTCCACATCCTTAAAGCACTTCACATCCCCACCCCACTCCACCACTTCCCACAACAACACACCTCTCCACATGACCACACCACTGCACCACTGCTCTACACTAGTGAGCTACACAAACTAATTCAAACCAACACACGCGCACTTCACACTACAATTGCACAACACCGCACTACAGAGCACCACTACTCAACAACAGTACTTTACACCATCTTTTTTTTTAACACTTTATTTTCGGTATTTGCAAAACAGAAAAAATAAAGTCATAACCGAACATACATGGAAGTGACTGTACCTTTGCACCCGCCTCCCCTTCCTCCCGCCCCCACCTCCTCCTGTTCACACCCACGCCTGAGTCAGTAAAATTCCGCCGTTGACTACAGCAGTCGTACTGGGACGTGTGTCTCTGGGACCCTCTTGGGATTCTGGGGTCACACTTCTGGATGAGTTATTGCTTTCGGTGGACAACAAATAAGCAATATATGGGCCCCAGATGTCGGGAGGTCGAGCATGCAGGGGGAGAAGTTTGATGAAGTTCGCCTCTGTGTCCTGACAATATGATACGTCTTGCAGCCATTGCTGAGCTGTCGGTATAGGTCCTTTTCCCCAAGCCATTGCTATTCTTCTACGTGCCAACAATAGCAGCAGCCCTCCCAGCTTGCGTACTGCAGGGGGAGGTATTTAGTGAGCCCTAATAGGGTAATCTTGGGGTCTGGTTCGATGAGTGTGTCTACAATTTCTGATGTTTTTTCCAATATTGAAACCCAGAAGTGTTGTATCGGTGGACAGGTCCATGCGAGATGGATAAAGTCCGCTGACGGATTACCACAACGGCCGCATTGTGGGGGAGTTGCGGGATGGTAGTGATGAATTCTGGCGGGGGTATGGTATGCCTGGTGAATGAATTTCAGATGAATTAGTTTGTATCTCGTGTTTAGTGATACCCTCTGCGTCTGTGTTAAAATATAATCCCAGTCATCATCTGGGATTGGGGCCTGGAGCGCTCTTTCCCATCTCCCCTAGATGCTGTCAGGTTCGGGGTGGTATCTGCTTTGAGGGACTTATATAGCATTGAGACCAGCTTACCTTCCCCCTGTGATTGGATAACCCCATGGAGTAGCTGCCAGGTCTCGGGCTGGTGGGGAAACAAGGGTAGTATGGTTTGTAAGGCGCTTCTGAGGCGGAAGTAGATGAACGTGTCTAGGGCAGTGGAGGCCCCACAAGTTTTGGCCTGTTGGGGGGTAAGGAAATGCCCGTCTATGAAGAGGTCTCCTCTACACTTAAATTTTAGCTTTTAGCAATGAATTTTACCAGAAGTAGGGGAGAAAACCTTGTCTGGACTTTGGATTTCAGCGCTATTTTTTTCCATATGGTAATGGTGGTGAGCATCGGGTTTAGGGAGTAGTGTGGGGTTTGTGTCGTGCCTAAAATCGCAGCTCTGAGCAGATTCGGGGATGCCAAGGCCCGCTCAAGTTGGACATGGGGACGAATTAATTGAGTAGCATACCAGTGCCCCAGAAATTGGTCTTGTGCTGCCCAGTAATATCGTTCTACGTCGGGAAGAGCTACCCCGCCTTTTTTACCTGGCTGAATTAATGTCTTATAGGCTATCCTGGCTGGTTTACCCACCTAGAGCAGTTCGAGAATCATGCTCCGTAGTCATTGGAGATGTTTCTGGCGCACTAGTAGAAGGAGAATTACGAATAGATAAAGAAGTTTGGGGAGTATCCCCATTTTTACCAGCGAAACCCAACTCCATAGAGTGAGTGGTAATGATTTCCACCTCTCCACTTTCACCTGCAATGATTGAAACACTTTGCCGTAGTTATCTTGGAACAGGGTTTGGTGATCCCTGGCTAAGTGGATGCCCAGGTAGCGCACATTAGAGTGTTCCCATTTGAAGCCATAGTCATCTTGGAATTGTTGGGTCTGCGGAGTGAGTGGGAATATGACAGACTTACTGTGATTGAACTTTATTCCGGAGAAGTTGCCGAATTGTATTATATCACGTATTACTGGATTTAAGTTTGATAACCGGTCACATATAAAAAGGGCGATATCATCTGAGTATAGTGAGATTATTAGCCTATGGGGACCGAAGGACAGGCCTCTCTGTATATGCCGAGCCCAAAGATCTGAGGCTATTGGCTCCATCATCAATGCAAAGAGCAGGGCGGACAGTGGACACCCCTGCCTAATCCCCCTCTGGAGGTTGATTGCCCCGATCTAGTTTTCCCTAGGATAATGTGGGAGCGGGGTTGATTATACAGCAAGGCTACAAGTTGGAGGTACCTTTTGCCCAGGCCCATTCTCTGTAGGATTTCAAAAAGGAATGGCCATTTGATGGAATCAAATGCCTTTTCGGCGTCTAAAAGAACTGCCACCGCTTGGTGCGTGGGATCTAATGCCTTCATGACCCCAAACATGCGTCTTATACCAAACGTGGTATTGCGGCCTGGCACAAATCCGGCTTGGTCAGCTAGGACCATTGCTGGCACCAGGGGGATGAGTCTGGAAGCAAGGATCTTGGCCAATATTTTGTTATCTAAGTTGATCAGAGATATTGGCCTGTATGAGCCGCATTTTTCCGGCGGTTTGCCAACTTTATGTAGTAGTATCATGTTGGCTTCACGTCTGATGAGTTTCAGGATTCCTTGTTCTTTGGTAAGACAAATCCCTCTGATGTAGCATTTCAGAGATTCCCACAGGGTCCCGGCGGATGATACTGAGCCCTGGTTGATGTCAAGGAACGATAAAATTTCTGACCGTAGTTCCTCGGACAAAAACCTGATCTTACAGGGACCCTGGCTTGTACCTCCAGTGCCTCCTCCCCCCGAGAGATCTGGCGGGGCGTATTCAACAGTGACGGCCGAGTGGTCGGACAAGGATCTGGCCAGTATTTGGCTGTTTTACCATTGATCTAAACTGCGTGTGGACACTAGGATGTAATCTAGCCTGGAGCTCGTTTGGTGGACCCAGGAGTGGAATAAAAGTCACGAGACTCGCCATGTTGGCGTCTCCAAATGTCCACGAGATCATAGGCCTTGCAAATCTCGCAAACCTGGAGTGCCGCCCTGGAGGGCTCTGTAGAGGTTGGGTGTGATCTATTTTTCTGAGGGTCAAGAGCGGTGTTCAAGTCTCCTGCCCATATGATTGTTGCGGATCTTGTCTCTCCCAGGTGTGTCATTGCCCAATCAAAGTTATTATGACTGTCTGTATTCAGTCCGCAAGAATTTATAATAATAAACTCTGTATTTTCCAGAATGCCATGAACCAGAAGTGACCTCCCTTCTTCATCGCTCTTGGTTGCAATCAGTCTGAATTTCAGTGTTCTGTTTAATAGGATTGCCACTCCCCTGGCGTATGAGGAGTAGGATGCAAAGTACCTGTGGCAGCCCCATTCACGTGACCATCGACTCTCCATTCCGGGGAGGAGGTGTGCTTCCTGAACCAAGGCAATGTCCACTTTGTGCCTCCGGAGGTATGTTCCAGGTGGCAAGCTTGAATGTTGTGGATGGGAAAATTGTGTTTGTTTCTTGTCCAAAATGTCAGACTTAATTTGCTGCGCAGTGACCCAGTTATTTTTTTTGAATCTTGGGGTTTCGAACTGCAGGACTGCTTCGGTGCTTTCTTTAGGTGTCTCCAGGTGGCGGCGGGGGGAGGTACGACCCCCTAACAAGTACGCTTCCATAACATGAACTTTTTCCCCTCCCAATCATGGGCAACCCCCAACTCGCCCAGTAGCTTTCCCCCCCCAAAGTACCCTAACAAAACTTAGCTGCGCCTGGGGTGCTAGGGAACTCCCAAGGTCCAGCGCATCTTAACTCTAATGCAGTTTTCCTGAATCCGGGGGATCATTTCAAACGGCGCGGGGTAGCCGGCCTCCAAGTTTGGATGTGCCTCAGGGTGGGTCGCCATTTGCTCGGTCTCTCCTTGTTGAAAAATTGTGATCTGCCATCGTGTTGAACCCGCAATTTGGCAGGGTAGAGCATGGAGTATGTCAATTTGTTGTCCTGTAGTTGTTGTTTCACTCCTGTGAACGTTCTGTGCAGTGCTTGGACTGAGGGGGAGAAGTCGGGGAAAAATTGGACGTTGTCCCCATCATACTGCAGGTTCCCTTTTTCCCTAGCAAGGTGAAGAATAGTATCTCGGTCCTTGTAATTAAGCAGTCTCGCTATAATCGGGGGGGGGCCCTCCGGGAACAGGTCGGTTGGTTGGTACCCTGTGCGCTCGCTCCACCACAAATAGATTGGAAAGTGCCGGGCTTCCAAATAATTCTCTGCACAGGTTTTCAACAAAGTCTTCCATTTTTCTCGCAGGTTGCTGCTCTCTTACCCCCAGGACCCTAATGTTGTTCCGGCGTGATCACCCTTCTAGGTCCTCATTTTTGGTCATGTCAGCTTTCATTTGTGTTTCCAATGTTGTAACCTTAGTGGACATGGAGGCCATATTAGCCTCTTCGTCGGAGATACGTTGTTCGGCAGTGTCTAGCCTGATCCCATGTTTGGCCAGCCGATGTTGTAGCTGGTCAACTTTGGTGGGAGTCCATCTTACTATCTATTTTGCCGATTCCCGCTTTAAACTCGAGCAAGATTTCTTTAATGTCTATGCTATGCGCGGGTTTGTCATCCCTGGGCATGTTCTCCTCCGGTTGCTCTTGCTGCTCGTGTGCTTTAGGGGCTTTCACTATGGTTCCTGCCTCAAATGTTAGCTTCCGCTGAGACTTGTCTGATTTCCCCCTCTCGTTGTTGGCGGTGTGATTGAGCAGAGTGTGTTGGGGTGATTGCTCCCCGCATGTGACGCTGTTTCAGAGCGGGCTCGAATCACGGGGCCCACTCGAGTGCTAATAATGGCCACCCAACTCCCGCGGACCGGCACAGGAGCCCACCGGCCTTGTCGTGCTGCGTTTCGTTTGTGTTCTCCCCTCAGGTGGAGGCTGCTAAGCGCTGTTGGCACGGACTTCCTTCTCTCCTTTTCACCCACCCTTCAGGCCGCCCCGGGGGAAGCAGGGTTGTCCCAGTATTGACTGGGCCCACTAGGCCACGCTGCTGCTGCCCACTCCGCCTCCGCCGATGGGGCCACTGGATCTGGTCCCTCCCCGCCAGTCTTCATGCGGTCCCGAGCCAAGTCTTCTCGTGCGTGGTCTTCCACAGCGTCAGGCTCCCACGGGCGACCCCGCGGGGGCCGCAGGACTCACCGCCGCTCACTCGAGTGAAAGCTCGGACGCCTGGGCCGCCGTCTTTCCCGCCCGCGGCTCCTCGCATAGAATGCTGCCGTGGGCCTCTCCCTCTCTCCCACTCCGCACCGGCTGGCCGCCGAGGGATTTCCTCTGTCTTCCAGGGGGGGTGTCGGCTGACGCCTCTCATGTTGGTATAGCTGTACCACCGTGGGGGGGGTCAGATGGCCCCCGGATCTGCGTTATTTTACAGGATTAATGCGATGCGCTGGCAGAGCTCACACCAGAGCGGCCATCTTGGTGCGCTCTAGCGCCCTCTATTACTTTACATCATCTTACATCTCCTCACCGCATGTCTCCCCACACCATTACCACATCCACATCCTCATTCCTACCACCAATGCAACCCCACTCCAGACCACCATTCTGTGCCACATCATTCCACACAAACACAACTCTACGGCACTCCATACCATAACTTCACGCTATAGCACCACACAATACAACAACACCTCCACCACTCCTACACTCCACACCACCTGTGACAAAATGACTTCTGGCCTTTAGGAGTTAGGCGAGAATTGCCAGTACCTGCAACTCTTGTCCACTGCATTGCCATTTTCTGCTAAAATTTCCAGTGCTACGCTGATGACACAGAACTCATTTCAAGGCTACCCTGGCCCACCTCCTCTCCCTCTTTCATCTCTGAATGCCTAACTGCCATTCAAGATTGGTGTGTCGCCAATGATCTTTGTCTGAATGCCAGCAAGACGGAGAGCCTCCTCATCGGCACATCTTCACCATTTTTCCCCTCACTCTCTGGCCCGCCTCCCTTGGCCATCCTCCTATCCCTACCTGTGAGGCTTAGAACCTAGGGCTCATCTTTGACACCACACTTTCCTTCTCCGCCCACATCTCTGATGTCTCCAAAAAGTCAAACTTCCTTCTGCACCTCCTCAGAGGTACTCTGCCTTTCCTCTCCTTCCCCCAGAAGCTCACTGTCTCCAGGCTCTGGTTCTCTCTCGGTTGGACTATTGAAACAGCCTCTTTCTAAATCTACCTGTCTCTACTCTCCGCCCTCTGCAACTAATCCAGATCAGAACTGCAAGACTGGTCCTTGGCCTCAAGCCCTGGGATTGTATCTCTTCAGATCTGAAATCTCTGTATTGGCTCCGAGTGGATGCAAGGATTCAATTGAAAACCCTCTGCATTGACCACAAGTCTTTCTGCAGTCTGGGTCCAAAACTCCTTCAACTATCCCTCCGCAAATACCTCCCCTCTTGAGCTCTTCGCTCCTCTACGTCTAACTCCCTCAGGATCAGTCGTTTTTCAAAGAAACAAGCTGGGGGTAGATCTCGGTCTTCAGCTGGGGCCTCCCTCTGGAACAGCCTCCCTGCCACTCTAAAACTACAGGAGAACCATCTCCGGTTCCGGAAGCACCTCAAGACCTGCCTCTTTGCTTCTGACTTTGCCCCCCCTCCCCCCGCTGATCTGTTCTCTCTTGTCACTGTGCACCTGGCCACCCTCTGTCCTCTGGGCGCAGGTACCTGCTCATCCTGTCACCCTCCCACACTGCCTCCAGGCCACCCCTTACACTGGTGTCTGTATCTGTACCCATGCAGCCCCCCCTCCCCTTTTCTTCCTGCACTCATCAAACCAACCCTGTCTGCTGCCTTAAACCCAGCACTTGCCACTTGCTGGCTCCACTACCACTGTTTGTTGCCTTTATTATTTATTTATTATTATGTATCTGTTTCTCCTTTGCTCAGCACTTCCCACTTCTCCCCCTTCCATGCACTTTTCCCCTCCTCCTCTCCCATGCACTTGCACGTTCTCAATGTCACTGGGCCTAGTAAGATCATTGTTTTGTTCTCCCCTGTTCCCCTCCCTTGCCTTGTCGCGCTCTGAAACACTTGTGTACGAGCGAGCGCGATAGAAATAAAATATCAATACAATAGGAGTAGAAGGGTGAGTAGTAGTGAAACCAATCAGCACTCACACTTTTACCAAGCAACAATGATCCCAACCATAAAGATAAAAGAGACACAGTTAAGAGATTGTGATAATATGTGTCGAGGGAAGGCTATACTCTCAAGAGAGGCATTCATGTGATTCAGTATCAACCTAAACAGCACGGTATAAAAGTCCCAAATAAAGGGAATGTCCAATCAAGGCTCTTTAACAATATGTATACTTTAACTAATCATTCCATCTGCAAGAAAACTAATTAAAAAGACACATTCAAAACCCATCCCTGTGAAAAGAAACGACACTGACAATGCAGAACTCTGAGTAATGAGGCAGGGGGAGACCACGCAATATTTAAAGACAACGGGCCTCATTCTGAGGTTGGTGGTAGGGGGTTAACGGCGCCGGTAAAGGTGTCGGAGCTGTCAACCCCTTACCACCCCATTACGAGTCTGCTCATAGGACCCGCAAAGGATGCCTGGTAAACCAGGCACCCTTATCCGGTTCCGCTAGCAGGCCAGGGTGCTAACAACCGGCCCGTTATTAACGGGCCCGTTGTTAGCACCCACCCCATTCCCATTGAGCCCTATGGGGGCTCGAATGGGAATGGGTTCCTTGAATGAGGAATTACCGGGTCCTCCAAGATCAGAATGGCCTGGTAATTCCTCATTCAGGGAACAGGGACCCAGTACCCGGTAAGTGGGTTGCCATCCCGCAAACAGCGGCATGGTTACCTCCTACCTCGGAATGAGGCCCAATGATTGTTAAAAGGATATCTACTTTAGGGAAACAAAATGCGTGGTGACCTAGCCAGCCTCTAGGACCAACGGGGCAGTTACTAGTCATTAGTACCTTTCACTAGTCTTGGCAGTTCAACAACGGTTTCACTATTATCCTATGGGCATAAAGCTACTATCAGATGTTACATCTTCCTACTAAGTGGGAATTCATATATGTCAACAATCAAAATGAAGATCTTCAAATACAAATTAAAATGTGTATCTTTTATTTTAACTAAAGGACTCTCTGTAACAACCTTAAAACAAATATAGGTTGAAGGATCGAGAAGATGTTATATTCAAAAATATTTACAACATTTTATTTACTAATTCATCCAATAGCAAGTGCAATCACCTGCTTTGTCATAACAAAAAATCATTTGCTAAAAACATACCTCAACATACAATGTCAAAACACCACACAATACACGGTATGTCGCTATGACCTGGCTGTACATAGCGATGGTAATTTCCACCCAATAAACCCACTATGACAATCTTAGCCCGATTTATAGAAGGTTCTGTAAAAGACACACATTTTAATTTGTAGTTGAAGGTATTCATTTTGATTGTTGACACAGTTCAACAACGGTGACTAGAGCATCTAGATGCCATTTGTGCGGTTCAAAGCAGCTTGAATGTGGCAGTTGCGCTGTTATAAAAGAGGAGCATTTTCGTGCAGCCATCAAACTGAAGTTTGTTGCAGCTCAAAGTCTAGTCAAGCCACCTTTATTCAACAATAACCCAAAAAAGCCAAAAAAGCCAACAATAAAAGAAATACACTAAAACGAGTAATACAGAGTGGTTACATGTTTACTTATACAATACTATTGTTTATTCTATAGTGATTTCATTTCTATTATAGCGCATCACGCACAGTACGCACAGCGAGGCCTCAGTACGCACAGAGAGAAGATGAACAGGGTACAAACAGACATGAAAAAGTACTAGATCAGTCACAGGCTATCAGATCTATGGTCATAAGAAGGAAACAAATACAACCGTATATGTCATGAGAACTAGGGGAGAAGAATTTCGCAGCCCCTACAAAGTGTACCAATCTTTTAACCAATGTCCTAAGAAGAGTCTTAATGACCAGGAGCCATTTGTCTCATAACAAACACCACGTAGAGTGCACATTCAGATATTAGTAATGTAAGATGCTGCCTTATGCAACAGACCTCCATATGATTACACTGCCACACATTTCCTTCTTAGCAACCAGCTTCGAAGAGTATATTTTGCAATTAGGGATACAGCATACCTATGCTAGTATTCTTACAAAAGGTAATTGCATGAGCTGTTGTACAACTAGCTACAGCGTGTAACATAGGAACACAGTAGCGCTTTCTCAGAATAATTAGGCGAGGACATAAAAACATAAAATGAGTCACTGTGTCTTCAGTTAAACCACACTTGGGACAGGTGATTGTACCAATGTTACTCCATGACTTGGTAAATGCATCAACTCAACTGAGTTGCATCAACTGAAACAGCCAACCTGAAGCTCACAATGAATGCATGCTCATACAGTGCAATAGGAGCATCAAGAACATTCTCCTAGCCTGATTCACGGTTGGAATGCAGATAATCAACTCCCTGTGTAAGGCTACCACAATCGCCCACCATTTTTGCCCCTGTCATTTCAGTGATAGCTCACTTGAACTTAATGACAGTCACCCTATTTACCCTAGAAGGATTCAGCCAAAACGAGGATTCATTAAAAGCGCTCAAGGTTGTTTTCACATGTTTGACCCAGAAGAAGCTCATGCTCCCATTGCAAATTAAAATGGCCCATGTGACAAAGTCTCAACCAGTGTAAAATTTGGCGTTTAGTTAACGCCTTCTCCAATCCGAGGGACATCAGCTTCCAGACACACAATGGGAACCTTGCAGTAACATCAAGAGGTTTTTAAGTAATTTGTTTTCTCTTATAGTCAAATATGTGGTGTTAACATAGCCCCAGATTTCTGCCCTAGAAAAAAAATAACATAAAAGCTTCTTTTTTTATGAATCTCAAGGGCAGGCAACAAAGCTCTTTTAGCATTTAAAGAAGCTCTTAACTGCCCCGCTTTATTTCTCTAGGGTGGTTCCTGCTTTATACAGCTTTCCAGACCAGAAAGCATTCTCACGAAATCTTACCGGTAGATAATTGTAGATGGCCACGTGTATCAATGCCCCCTGGAGCATGTCAAATCAATGCATGAAGTGGGCCGATGGTGGAAAATGCAGCAATCCTGTCTGTCTTAGCTCTTACGTGCTGTGAGACTCTCTCAGGGTCAAGTGTGGTCCATGCTCTCGGGCTGTGAGATACAGGGCTTGTTCCAGCAGCAGGTCACCCAGAATTTGCCCTGGGGATGGGTCGGGAACAGACTCTCCTCTGCATTGGACACACAGTGTTCACCTCACTCCAACAGAGGACCAACATATTTTTCATTTGGTGTTTGTTCCAAAAGTTAATCAGTCGATGACCCTTTCTTTCAAAGTCAGATGTCTTTGTATGAAGCTTTAGGGGTCCAATCCATGTCTTTGGGACAAGCGGACCTTTCCTGACATCATACACACATGTTAGGTTATGTTGTTATGTTATGTAAACTTGGTAAAGCGCACGTACACCCAAAGGCATCTTGGCGCTGGCTACAGCAGGAGGAATCAAAAACAGTATGGTAACAACACCAAGGAGAGAAAGACTTAGAACAGAGTAGTTTTAAGCAGCCGGCGAAATGTGAAGTGGTCTTCAGTAGCACGAAGGGCCATAGGCAACTCATTCCAGGCTCTAGCAACTGCCACCGAAAAGGCATAACCTCCCAGATGAGACAAACAGTAGCGGGGGGTGCTGAGAAGGCATACAGATTGGGAGCACAGCAGACGAGCAGGTGTGTAGTGAGTAAACTTTGCTTGGAGCCATAGAAGGCACGATGCACCAGGCACATCGATTTGAACAAGATCCGACTAGCTACAGGCAGCCAGTGAAGTTTCTTGAGCAACGGGGGGATATGGAATTCAAAGGGGGGCAAAGTATAGAGCGAACAGCAGCATTTTCTAACAATTGAAGCCTTTGGGTCAGATAGCGAGGCTGAGCCAGATAAAGAGAGTTACAATAATCAAGGGTGATGAGAACCAGGGCCGCCACTACCGGAGCCTGGCATTCAGCAGGAATAAAGGGCAAGACTTTCCACAGGATGCGAAGTTTAAAATGACCAGAACTACAAACAGAGGCAACCTGATTGTCAAGAGACAGGGAGGCAGACATTTTAACAACTAGATTGCGGACCGATTGAGCCGGGAGCGGGATAGGGCCCAGGCTCAATTGCCAGAATTGCGAGGTCCAAAAGAGAAGGGGGGAAGAGGTACCCACCACCAGGACCTCGGTCTTACTGCCATTCAGTTTTAGCCAATTAGTCATCATCCAATGACGAAGATCCTCCAGACAATTCCTGAGATGAGCAGCGGTCTCAGCTTGAGTAAGATAAGGCGGACGAGGATCTGTGTGTCGTCCGCGTAAGAATAATAGCGGAAACCATGAGAGTGAATGAGAAGCAGAAGAGATATAATATAGACATTGAAAATGATAGGAGAGAGTGCTGAACCCTGAGGGACACCATAGACAAGTGTAGCCAGCATAGATCGAAAAGGGGGAAGAGAAATAGACGGAGAGCGGTCAGAGAAGAATGAAGTGAACCAGTCAAGAACCTGGCCGGAAAGACCGGCGTTGGAAAGACGTGAAAGCAAGATGGAGTGATCGACGTTGACGAAAGCAGCCGACAGATCCAAAAGTAGGACTGCTCCGACACCACCCTTGTCCACCAAACATACCAGGTCGTCAAGTACCGAGTTCAGGGCGGATTCCGTGCCCCTCCCAGGGTGAAAACCAGACTGAAAAGGGTCGAAGAAATTAGAAGACTCAAGAAAGTTAGAAAGAAGAGGAGACACCAAAGTCTCCATCAATTTCATAAGAAAAGGAGGAAGTGACATAGGACAATAGTTAGACAGTACATCCGGATCAAGGGACAGCTTCTTAAGAAGAGTCTTAACACAGTGCTATGTGTTACAGGAAGAGGAGGGGACAGGAAGGAAGAGAGATGAAGAGAGAAAACAAGATGGTGGAAGCTTCCTCCATATGTTCTGAGCTCCCCTGTCTACACTAACTCTGCCATTTGCATGTCAATAGCATCAAAGGCCCTTTTGATAAGCAGCATCCTGATTCGAGGCTAATCCTTTTGTGGTGGGTGTATCCTTTGATTCTTGATTCCCAGTCCAGCGCCTGCTGGAATGCTGGCTCATTAGAGGGAGGTGTTAACCAAACTCACAAATGCTGAAATGGAGAAGCCTGGTCATCCGGTCTCCTGCCCTGTCACTTGGCAGCACAAATCTGTCTGACCAGAATGCATAAAATGTCCACAGCTGAGCTGGGCTTGCAGTGCTGACACAGGTCTTATATCAAAGTGATGTGGCTGTAATAAGTATGAGAGATGCTACCCGCCATACCCTGACTCAGGGATTGCTTATATTTCATGTTTCTAACTGCCAACAGCATAGAAACCCTCATAGTTATGTGGTTTTGGGAAAAAGGGGTGCAAATCGTAAATGCAGCCCTTGAACTGCAATGAGTTGGCTGGCTGTACAGTTGTCAGTGTACACATGTGCTCACTTAACGTGCTCTGTGCCACAGGGGATAAGGCACTACACAACAGGTCACTGTTTCAGCAAGGCACATGTGAACACTATTCTTTTGCCATCGAGTTTGTGGAGAGGGGGTTCTGGTAAGAACCCCACCCTTTCTGAGTGAATTACCCACAGCCTTTTTTGTATTAAAATAAAATAAAACACAAAGGTCTTCGACACCCTTGGAAGATGGATATCCTTCACACCACTGCTCCTACATATAAAATGCAATAAACAACTGTGAACAACAAAAAAATTGGGTTGCCAATGCTCCCCGTACAAACTCTAGCGGTGGCATTCTGGTCAATCCCCACTGTGATGAATTAGATTCTTCCTCACAGGAGTACAAGGATGAGTAGGGGGGTATACGGCCCACTCAGCCCTGACATTTCTACAAACCAAAACCCAACGCAATCGAACAGATAAAACAGTGACAGCCGAGAGATATACTTCCTTTGGCTTTGTGGTGAAAAGGTCGAAGGAAGGCTGTACTCTCAAGAGCAGTGTGAAGATGAACCATTATTGACCCAAACACCGCAGTATTAGTGTCTAAAATAAAGGGAATGTCCAAACAAGGTTCTATAACAGTATAAACACTTTAATAAACCGCACCATCTCCAGTAGAATGACATCAATCATTGTGCAAAAAGACCCACCCCAAAGGAAAGTACAGAAGTGATGTGACAGGCTACAGAATGTAACACTCTGAGTATAGTTCCAGGGATTGTAGATAAGATACTACCAAAATGGATATTGGTTGAAGACAGTAGCGATCCTGATGTAATCAGTCTCTAGGGCCTAGGTGGGGGCAGATCAGTGTCACAGTAACTGGATTTGGTTATTGGGGACTGACACATCAGACCGTGGATGCCCTGGCAGCAAGCTGGCATCGAGCAGGGTCAAATATAGATTCTCTGTTTAGTCCAACAGTGGTGGTTCAAGTGATGCTGGTTGAGCAGTCCTAAGAATGCTTCCTCGTTGGCCAGGCCGAGTCGCTGGGTGATGGTTATGAAGTGGTGATTGAGGGTGTGTTGATCAGCTATCACTGGGTAAACAGTATTTTGGAAGTGGTTAGGGGACATATCATTCTCTGTCCTGGATGGCTCCTACTTCACCTCCAGCAGTGGGCTTTGGATAGAGCAACTTACGAAAAGGAAGTCCATGTGAGAGCCTTCAGAACTTCTCTTCAGCCTTAAAAGATTCTCAAGAACTGAAGGTGTCTGCCAAAGGAGTGTGATGTGTCCAAATCCTCAGGTGATTGATCTAAAGCTAGCCTGATTTAGGGACCAATCCCTGCTCCTGGCTGGAGTGGACTCTGCCCTTCTGATTGTGTGTACAAGGTGCTTTGCTCCAGAGAAAGGGAAGGAGACAGGAAAGGGAAAGAGGCACTGAGAAACAAGATGGTGGAAGGCTTCTTCCAGTGCCCATAGCACTTCTGCCTACTCTATTCCCACCCTGTTCCCTCCAACTATCAACAAACAATCTTTGGCTATGTAGCACTCTGGTGTGATGCTACTTCTCCTGAATGGGTGTGCTCCTTTGATACATGGGCACAGGGCATCTCCCTGCTGTGTGGCTGTCTCAGGGGGAGGGGATTACCAGCCCTCACAAAGAGAATCAAAGTGAGGCTGGGTCCTCAAGGTTACTGTTTTGCCAGGTGGAAGTATCAACCCATCTGATCCGAATACACAATACCTGCCACAGCAAGGCTGACTAACAGGAGTTGGTAGATGTGCAATATCAATTGAGACACGGTGGCCATGATCATGTAATATGCCGACATTCAGGAATAGCTTCTTCTTAGCTTATTCTGCCACCAGCATGGGGGACTCATGATCATTGTAGTTTGGGAAGACAAGGTTTATCTTAAAGGTCACCCTGGTGCAGCAGTGTATTTGCTGTCACTGCAGCGGTTGAGTGGTATCTTGTGACCTTTGAACCTGCTCTGCACCACAAGCAGAGCATGGGCTGCGGATCAGGCTACCACATGCCCTATGCTTTTGACATGGAGTTTCAACAAAGGGGCATCTGGTTGAAGAAGGAATGACCCGCATAATTGTGTGTACTAAAAAAAAGAAAAGCCCATGCTTTTTACACTTGCTCGATGGCAATTGCTTACACCCACCCTAACTAGTGGGGTAGCATGTTTGTATCAGCTGGGGAAGTGTGGAGTAAGGGGATTCAAGTAAGTCCTTCACTATCTGCAAAGGAAAAATAATGGACTGATGTGTGATGCATTTTTCACCAGCAAAAAAAGTGACACAACAAAACCAAGCAAAAATAGTGGCTTCCATTGTAGAAAAAAACACTGACACTTGACCATTGAAACAACACCCCCAGTACCTTTAATGTAGATTTTGATACATTGTAACGTGATTCTGCCAAATTGCTCCAAGTCAATGGAGCTCAACATCGCTCTGCATCCCCACTTGGATGGTCATCTCATGTGTGGTGTGCTATCTACATATGATATGGTATGTTACTGGGAATTGTATTGTCACTGCCTTCTGCATGCTCTCCATGTCCTCTGGTGGATCTTAAAAAGGAACGCTGGTTCGGAAAGTGTATGGAAAGCGACCGTCTAGCTAGTGTTGCTGTTGTGTTCAGGTGTGTAAATTGGAAGTACTCTAAGTGCTGCATATCGGTGAGTTTCTAGATATACTTTGCCTGGAGCATAGATTCATTTGTGCCCAGAAAGGACATCTCATTTGCCCATAGTTTTAGGAAACCTTGTTATGTTGTTAGGGCTGTGGCATTAAATTGATTGTCGAGGTGTAATTGGTTATATGATGTCTGTTGAGAAGGGTATTAACTTAAGCCATTTAAACTGTTCAAGGTTTCGTTTAATATAACACAAGCTGTGGTCTGATGGCCTTAACTTAAGATACATTGGCACAATGTCTTGTTTGTTCATGAAGTAAGTGTATGTGACCTTGCGTGATGAGCAGGATGTATTTTTTTAAAAAATAATTTTAAATTCCCAATTGCAATGACTCTTCTGTAGTGTAATTCTGCTTTTCAGCCATTTTGAAAAAGTGAATTACATCAGCAGAAAAATGCTGGACTGACCTTTGAACAATCTATGCTATATAAGTGTCATCCCTGTAATTGGCTACACGCTATTTCCATGGTATGAGGTCCTTTCATCGCTTGCAATTGTAGAACCAGGCATTTCAATGTGTATATTAGAACAAAAATGTTCATCAAATTTTTGGGGGGGGGGGGGTGGGAAAGGGCAGATAAGGGGTGGGGGGGTAGGGAATAGGTCAAAACAGGTGGGTAGAGGGAGTTCGGGGGAAAACCCCCCAAAAAATCTTTGATGAACGTTTTCGTTAGAATTCACACGTTCTAAAGCTTGGCGTTACAATGGCAGGTGATGAAAGAACATGGGACCCTTTCCACTGTGTTTTGATCAGAATAAACAATCTAAAGCTTTGGAGAACGAGTTCAGACAGCTGGCAAAGTGTTTGGTTATGGGAGGAGACCCAGAATCCGGACCATGACTTCGCCATGTCAAACAGCTCAACTGTCTTTTCTTAAAGGACAATGTTGAACTATGGAGGAAATGTTTACCTGGCTGGATTAAAAGATCAGAATTAGTATGAGGCTAAGCCACTGTAGACCGGGATTGGCTGGCTGGACACAGGTGAGGTTTACATATAATTCACCCTAAGATGCTACAAAGGCAGTAGTTGCACAGAACTTCCTGACATTTCTGGTGTGCAGGTTGCAAAAGGGGCAGAGTTCGGGCACAGTTGATAAACAACAGATCTGAATCGACGCGCTGGTTTATTATGTATGTATGTATTGCTTAGAGCATGGACATCGTTTGAAAGTAGCACAGTGAGTTAAAACAGTAGTGGTCAACTATTGGTTTTGACGTTTTATACAGTAGTGCATTATATTTGGTGGAGCAAGGGGGGAAGTCGATTCACCCAATTGCCTGAGGTAGCGGAAATTAGTAGTAGTGATGCCACTTTGATAACACCAGTTCCTCTTTAGCCCTGGTGACATCAGCAGGAGTGGCTTGCAGACTTAAAACAAGTACAAGCACATAAACATTGTTTTTAAAAAAAACAAATAGGTACTCAAGCAAACAAGAATATTTGAATTACCACAGGGGCGTGGTATTCCTATAGCCCAACTCCCAGGAAAAGTTATTTATTGTCAGGGTCAAGAAGATTTCATGAACATATTGTCCCCTGGGCAAGTACAGAGAGTAGGTAAAGACTGTATAGATTTTCGGACTTCCAAAATACTTTCTTTTAGCTATTGTGTACCAGGGTGGATCATGGCTACCAAGTGTGTCTGGCAGCTCTGCTGCATGGCACCAACAAGTGTGTTGGTTGCATTGTTGTGGGAGAATTCTATTGTCGGAGCGGGTAAGATTGTTAAAGGTCTACACATTTCAAAATTGAAATCCGTCTCCTTTAACACTGAAATGCTGATCCAACTGCAGTTGCACATTAAGATGCATTGAGCAGGAGACCGACCTTGGGCAGCCAGAGCATGCACAGGTCTGCTTTTACTCTAAGAAGGATTGTAAACGTCGGGTGAATCTAAAGGACATTCATTTGAGTGTTTTAATACTGGCAGAAGTGGCTTTAGTTTAGCAAGCTAGTGAGGCAGGATGAACATAGGTTTGGTCCTGAGCGGCAATTCTCTAGATTAGGTGTCTAGACTTGCCACTGATTAATGGCAGTGAGTAGATGATTCAGGTGGCTACAATTGCTCATTTATATTTTTGTTCAAGTAAATGAGCTGTCATTTGCTTAGAGAATGAATGCACCACCTCAGTTTTTCAAGTAATTGCACACCACCTGAAGTTGCGGTCATGCTAAATGTTGTGAAGGAATAGTGGTTATATTGTAAAGCTTGTTTTCTTTTTATGCAGAACAAATCTTTCAGCTATTTTCAGTTTCAAGACCAGAGGACCATGCACTGTTTTATCACTACGTTTCCAACCTATCAACTTGAACATAAATCTCAATGCCCCTCTTCCTCACTCCCCCCGCGTCCCCTCAAAATGAAGCCCAATTGAAACAGCCCAATATTCTGTAGACGATTGCCTGGATCTGTTAGAAATTGTGAACTGGGAACTTAATTTGTATAGGTTTGGTTTAAAAATGACTTTTAATAGTTTTACTCAACATTGTTTAAGTACTTAATTGTGCTGTCCGAGTCATAGATATCTTTATCTGGCATATGCATTTTTTTTTTATAGTGCATTTTACGCCAAAGCACTGAATAATAAGAGCGGAACAATAAAAATGAAAAGCAATTTGAACAATGAGTTTACATTGGGCAGGAGAGGAAAGCAATGGCTTTTGTTGAGAACTGAAAAGCAGAAGTGAAGTAAAAGGGAAAATAGAAACTGGAAGATCCTTCTAATGTTTAGGAAAAAAGGCAAAAGCAGGACATGGTGAAGGGAAGCATTGGAATAGAAAGGAAGGAGTGTGATTGGGAGTGCAGCAGACTGGCGGAGAGTGAAGGACTATAATGGAGGAAAGATAAGGAGGAGCAAGACTGTTAAAAGATGTAAAGACCATGGAATAAAGGTGAAAGAGAAGGCAGGTTTTAAAAGAGCCAGTATAGTGAGAGCACAGAAGTAGAAATAGACGAGTAAGGGGGAGCAGAAGAGGATACAAATTGAGAAATTATAGATAGTGATGAGTTGTTAAGCAGGGAACGCTGGATGCAAAGTAGAAGAGTTAATGGAAAAGAAAAGCAAAGATAAGTGTTTTTTAGTTGCAGTGAAGATAAGTAGAGTGCATACCTTTGCAAATGTTAAACAATCGGAAATAACATATGATGTATATTGGTGATATGGGAGGAGAAGTTAAGAGTTGAATTGAAGAGGACACCACAATTGAGATCAGGGAAAGACAAGTAGAGTAGAACAGGTTGGAGGAGTTGAGGGGGAAATAGAGGAAGAGGGGAAAAAGAAGGATTTAAATGGAGGCAGCCACGGTGCATACAAGTTTGGAGTTTAAGAAAACAGGTGGTTAGAGACGAGTGAAGATGCCAGAGAAATTGGAGGCAACAGAGATTTGTGCAATTGGCATAAAAGCGTGCTGAGATTTACTGCTTTGCTATTAAAAATGCAGTACAGACATAAGACAATATATCAAAACTGGATGCACAATATAGGCCAGACATCCAATAACACTTACGTCTGCTGTAGCCTTGATGATGCACAGTGTAAAATGCCATGCCACAGTAAGGCAAACCTAGACTGCCTATCATGCTTACTTTATCATAGATGCCCAGAAAAATATACAATGCTACAGTAAGCACTGGCTGCACCCAGGTATAATGGCAAGCCACATTAAGAAATGGCTAGTCTACTACACCAAAAGGCCATTCTAGACAGGTAATAACACTTATCATGCTTACTTTATTACAGATATCCAGTAAAATGTAATTCCACAGTAAGTTATGACTAGACTGGCTCTACCAAAATTTCAGTCTAGCCACTAATAACACATATCATGCCTGCTTCTTCATGGATGCCCATTTTGTTTTAGCACCCTCCTCCTGCTCAATGCTCCTGACATGTCCCCTCTCTCTCCAACTCACCTCCTCCAACCCCCAAACCATCTCCTTTGGCTATCATTAACTCCACATCCCTCTTCCTTGTCCCAGTACTTATGAGGCAAGGTACTTCATAGCCAAGTACTAGGACGAGGAAGAGTAGAACTAAGAGTAAATAGATTTCTGGTAAGTAATATAGGCATTAAACGCATGCACACACATTCACACACCATCCATGTGCTCATTTACAAAGGTATTCGCTCACGATTCACTCACACACGCACACCCAGCAACCCATACATCACACACATTACATACACATATACACACACCCATGCATGCACACACATTTACAAAGAAAAACATATGTTTACATTTTCCTGAATCCACTGTTGCTTCGTGGAACTCCTCTGCAGCAAGCCCTGTCTCCCATGCATCACCTGCACAAGCTCCAGCTCTGGTTGCTGACACGCGCAGAGCAGAGGATCCAGAGCGTTCCATGTCCTGGGGGGAGGGAGGGGGCTTAATTGGTGGTGGTAGCTTTTCGTACAGTCTTGCTCCTCCTTATCTATCAATTCATTGCCAATGGCTGCTGGTGACTATTTTTAAATGGAACGGCATTAACAGTGGTACACTATTCAACTTGCAAGCTTTTAGCCTAGCATAAAAAGCCACTCACCCCCTGCATTGTAGACATGCACACATTAGCATCTCCCCCAAATGTACATGAGCTAGCAAGCCTAGAGAGGAAGCACTAAGCAATGTGAGAGGGTTAGGGAGTGGGGTTGCCCCACATGGACATTTATTTCTGAGGTTAACTGGATAAAAATCCATACAATTTACAACTGACTCTCTAAGGTAACATGACAAACCCCAGTAGTTGCCAGGTCACCAACAGTACACAGGAGCACATTTGTTTCATACCCTGCACTCTTAAATTATGTGGGCACTGCCACTATATATCAATGATGACGTTTCCACAATATATGTCAGTTTGCCACTTTAAATCACTTTCTTGAAGCTGCACCTCCCATCTTTGCCAATGGTATCACTTCCATTAGGCTGTGTGCATAATATGCCCTTACAGACTGAGGGAAGGGTTGTTATCATGGGATAATGACCCAACACTGAGTTATTGCCTGAGGGACATAAGTAGGGGAAGGGTCATTATCCCAAGCCATAAAGACCCCTCCCTAGATCTATAAGGCTATCAGCACATGGTGCAAGCAGCAATGGATGTTTCGGAGTTTTAGTGATACAGTAAACATTTTACTCCAATAGCGAGTAAAGTACATAGACACAATGAGATTGTAAATTAAATGTGGCTTTATTTTGTAGCATTTAAATAACGTGTTTGTCTTCATGAGTTAAGCATTTTGATTGCAAAATGCTCGAACTGGAATAGGTTTTATATAAGCATGCACTTGGTGCAAGGTAAAGTAAATAGTTTCTCTATAAGAAAGTGAAAGCATTTTCCAATGTTATAGCTTTCTCATTTGCATGTTAAATTGCATTTTGTAGCCAAAAAAAGGTCCTTCCAGAACGGAAGTGTATTGTTGAAAACATTCTTGTCTGGATATTGCATTGTTGTTTCCCTGTCTGCTTATGAAGACAGAATGTTCAGAATGCAGTCAATATCGTAGTTATTGACTGCAATCTGAGGATTCTGATTGGCTGAGAGGTGGTCAATAATGAACTTCATGTGCTAACATTTGTTGTTACTTGGCTTCTCTACTGCATCAGTCACTATGGCAGTGGTCTAGCAGCAGTGAGACTTGGTAAACGTGTGACGTATTGTGTCCATAATAAGGTCTCCAGACCTTTGTCTGAGGGAGGAGTGTAAAAGCGAGAAGAATGTAGACAAACAAGAGAGATGTGTAACATCTGTAGGGGGGATGAAAGGAAGGAGCAGAGTTTGTGATACTTTAAATGCATATCAATGCATTGCAAAAAGATCAGGGAAACCAGCTGATCAGAAAAAGTGCCTATGCATAATGTTGCGGGGAGCAAGAGCTTTTAGTATTTTCAAGAAGTACTAAAATATCAGGAAAATATGAGCTTGAGTTCTCCTACAACTCAGCCTTGGAGTATTGTTTGTTTATTTATTTATATAGCACACTGAACCCTCAGGTATCTGGGCGCATTGCAACGTTACATAATACGTACATAGGCATAGGTAACATATACAGCAGTTAAACTACAGAATATTGCATAGTAAGTATAGGCATAGATAGACATATAGAGAAGGTACATTTCAAGATATTACAGATATATTCATGGAAGGCAGGTAAATGCGTTAATTATGCTTCTTGTGAGAAGAGCCAGATTTTAGCATTTTTTCTGAAGCTGTGGTAGGATTTAAGTTAACTGGCAGAGTGTTCCAAAGTTTGGCTGCAAGCACGGGAAAGCTACTATCACCTGCTTTCTGAAGGTAATATTTTGTAACTTTGAGGCAGTGTCAGTGTACCGTTCTAGTAGGTCGGTCTGATGTGTTTCTGGAGAATTTGCATGCCAAGTATTTAGGAGCCGAGTTGGAAAGGCATTTTTGGGTTAGGGTTACAGTTTTCAATGGGATTCTGTTCTTAACTGAGAGATATTGGGTATTTTGTCTAGCAGTGGATATGTGCTGGGTGCTGGGATATTGAGTGTGGTTCTGAACACGTTATTTTGCAAAATGTGTAGTTTTTTTTACATTGTGTTTACCTGTTCCTATGTATAAGGTGTTGCAATAGTCTAATTTAGATATGATTAGTGTTCTTGCCAGTGTAATCCAGCTTGCTGTCGAGAGAAAAGGTTTGCAGGCATTGATTAGTTTGCAGGTGTACGCCATGGCAGAAGCTGTGGCATTGACTTGTCTAATCAAGGGTAAGGCGGAGTCAAGATAAATGCCCAGAGTTTTTCCCTCCTTAGATACTTTTATATTGATGCCGTCTATGTTGAAGGATTTAAATTGGTTACTTAGTTTATTTAGTCTTACTGTGGACCCCATGAGAAGTAGCTCTGTCTTTTCGTCATTAAGACAAAGACCATGAGTGGCCATCCACGCTCGGATAATGAGGTAAATTTTGTTGAGCAGGGTTGAGTCAATGTCACAGTCGCCTGTGATGGGGATGAGAATTTGAGTGTCATCTGCGTAGTTAGTCTAGGTCACACACAGATTATCAAGATCATCGAAGAGTGGCTTGGTAAAAATATTGTACATCATTGGAGAGACACACAATCCCTGTGGTACTCGACAGGTGACTGGTGCTCAGCTGATGTGGTTGGTGCAAATACCTCATGGATCTATTTTCCAAGAAGGATTGTATCCAGGCAGTGGCTTTGGCAGAGAAGTGGGCCGCTGTTATCAGGTGATGGCATTATACTTTCTAATTGACTAAATCAAATGCGGCCGAGAGATCCAGAAGAAGAAGGAGCGCAAGCTTGCCTTTATCCTTGAGATCATCCATTTTTATTTTTTAAAAATCGTTTAAAGCTGATTCAGTACCTTGTTTGGGTCTGAAATCTGACTGTGGCAGACCAAGGAGATTGTTAATTCCAAGGTGAGTCTGATTCTGCAAATATGCCACATTACCTAGGATTTTCAGGAGGAACGGAACAGTAGTTTTTGGCCTGTACTTAGTTGGGATGTTGGGATCATGGCTGTGTTTTATTTAATAGTGGGAGTACCCAGGTATCTTTTAGGTTGGTAGGGATGGTGCATGTTTTGAAGGATGCGTTTAAAAGAGTAGCGATGAAAGGCGCTAGTTCCCTGGCAGCCTGTTTGATCATTGGAGCCAAGCCAGTGTCCCCCTGGCATTCAGACGGTTTAAGGCTTGCTATTATATCCCTTACTTCATGGATGGATACCGGGGCAAATTTAAAGCGGTTACAAGGTATTACAGGGATCACCTGTGACTCCTGCAGCGATGGGTCCCTTGAGAGGCTTATTTTTTATATTTCAATTTTCTTTTGAAAAAGATAGATTTTTTGAGGAGCGCGGGTTGAATATTTGTGCACCAGGTTGTGTCTTTAGTAATGGTTACCACTGTTGTAATGGGGGATTCTAACTCTCTCAGGATGATGAATAGTTCTCTAGTGCTAGAGTTAGCTTTGTTGATTCTGTCATTATAAGTGTCCTTTTTGGTTTGAGGCTTCAATATCAGTTTGGTGTCAATATAATCTTCGAGACCGTAGATGGAAGCAAATAAGGGATTCACTAGGCAACTGTTAGATGTAACAGAGCTGGAATAAAGATTGCAGACCACCACTCACAGTGGCATACGTGGATGGGCAAATACTGGAGTCAAGGCATTATGGGGGGAATTTGTCATTTCACTGTCAGAGAACTTCTTTGAGGTAAGGTTTAAAAGAACGATAAGTCAACTGTCCATTTTCTGAAATATTGTAGTGATCAGAGTATGCCTAAGACTCAATGATGGTCAGGATCTTAGACCTTCCTGCACCACCTGGATGTGTTCAACCAATGTACAACAGGAGAACACACCCTGGTTTACTCCATAAGCCCCAAATGGGCAGGTTCTATAGCCAAGAAAGCTGGGTGGAACTAGGGTGATCTTTAACTAGGGTGTGTTTTAACAGTGACTCCTCTGGGATCCTTGCTTGTGCCTGGGAGTTTATTTCATTAAGCGAACACGGTAGTCTTGGGAGGAGATTTGGTTTGCTACATAACAGAGTTTGGGATTTTCCCGTTACCTGGTCCTGCACCAACTTCCCACTATTACCTAGAATATCTTCACCTACCTCTACCAGCCGATTATTCTGCCCACACAATTGTAAATACATTCCAATTTGGGGTTGTTCATCATATGTACAGACACCAGAGAAATGTTCTTCCCTTGCATGTAGCCCCGAACCTCAGACCAAGATCGGGAACGGCCTCAGTGCTATTTGCCTTTAGTTATCCTGAGCTCAGATTTGAAGAAAAACGTGTTATCCTCATCTACCATTCTTACGCTTCTAATCCTTTCCATTTCCCCTGCATCAATCCTAATCCAATCAGTCCCAAGTGAAAATTGTTCAAGGGCACTTCTAAAGCTTCATGCAGTGCTTGTCCTCTCTCAAATCCACAGTAACAGCAGCCCACTACCACTTGGTTAGCATCCTTAGAATCCAGCCTCACCTCCCTCTTCCATCTACTAAGCTGTTGTTCAAAGATTTGGTCAGTGTTAGGGAGAATTCTCCAGAATGGCTAATTTCCCTTAACTACTGAGTCCCTCAGCAGCTTTGCTGGAATTCTAGGATTTCTTGTTTTCACCTGCTAAGAGTGTAAGACTTTTTTCCCACTCTTACATTTGTTTTTGCTGTGTGTGTTTAACATTTGTGTGTTCATAGACTGTGGAGCCTCACCTACTCCATAGGCATCATCTTTTTACTTTGTGTTACACAGCACCTTTAGTGCAGTGACACAGGGTTGTCTTTTTCAGACTTCCTACTTTAAACTCCATTTTCTGGGACTGACTACTGTCTCCCAGAACATGTAAAGTTGCCATTGACTTTATTAGACTTTTTAAATCTGCAGACCAAGTACAAACTATCTTACATAGAGTTCTGGAAAGCGTTAATAGTTATCCCTTTTTGTCTGATTCTCATGGACCATTATTTCGTTCTCTTTTCATTAGATTTGGCTGGTGGCAGTGGTATCTACCCTATTTTTCCTACCGCGGTCTATTTAAATAGCCTTTATACTGTTTTAGGCTAAGTTAGTAGCCTCGAACTATAGACCGGCTGGACCCCGTTTATTTTATTTCGGTTCCGACTGGGTTTATTCGCAATTTCTTTTTGTAAAAGTCTTTCTTGTGTTTTACTCTGCACGCCAAACCAGGTTTGGATCCTTTGTTCGCCGTCTTTTGGCAGCCATCTGCACAGAAGCCCTCTTTAGGCTCCTGAATGTGTGAGGGGGACAGGATGCGAGGGAGGGGTTTGAGATTCCCTGCACAGGGTCTCCTTGGAGACACATGTCACACTCTGTGTGATTGGCTGTGGTGACTGTCCCGCCGGTAGAGACACCCTGCTGTGTGATTGCTAGCCAGGCTGTGTGAATGGGGGAAATCTGCATAAAAAGCAGGTCTCTGGGACTGAGAAGGCAGAGTCGACACTGGATCGAGAGAACCAAAGATAAGCTAACAGAAGAGGACCTCTACTATGACTAGACCTCCCGGTGAACCCCTGCTGTGGGTCAGAATCCCAAAACTTCGACGACAGGGAATATCTGCAAGGAATCTTCTCCCCTTGAGCTGGTTGGATTAACCAGTTTGCCAAACTGCAAGCCAGGACTCCCTCCTCTGGTGGAATTTGCTGTGCAGAGCTACAGTGAACCGGATAGCCAGGAGGACAGGACCGTGCTTGGGTTTAAAGGAGCACACCTTTTATTTGTTGATTTGCTCCACTGCTGGTTTCCTCCCTGGGCAGTGCAGGATCCTCCAGTCTTCCTACTTCGTGTCAGTCCGACAGTCGCTTCAGGAACCGTGAGCCTGCAAGACCTGCCAGGATCGTCCGCCTCAGCTGCAGCCTTCTTCTCCATTTAAGGTACTGTTCAAATCCTCCGGTCATTCGTTCCGTCCGACTGCAGTAAAAGTGATTGAAATCTTTTGCCAATCTGAGGGCTTGTCCTTCTCTATTCTTTAAAGTAACTTTTTGTCCGACCAACTTCGTTCTGAACTCTTGGCAAAGACTTAACCCCAAACTAATCTGAACTGTGTGATCCTCTGCAAATACTTTGGTCCTTTGACTTTGGCCCTGGCCTCTTGATTTGATTTCCTCACTGTAGTTACTTTTTCTAGATTGCCCTGCTTACTTACTTGTTGATGCTGCTCAACTTTTTTTTAACTTTCTTTTCCTCCCTTTTAAATTACTGGAGTGCCAATTTGCTCACAGTTTATTTTGAGCTTATTTTGTCCAGAATCTATTGGGCGTGGTGTAGTGTATTAAGATTGTAATTTTTCAACTGCTTGATAATAGTGAAATGTTTTATAACTGATGTGTAAATAAATGTATATTCTTTTACTCAGAAACCTTGAGTCAGTGTTTGTTTGAACCATAGTAATTGCTGTCCTTTGTGTAACTGTTGATACTGCTCACTTTACTCTTGAGATACGTCTGGCTGCTCAGCTATCGCTACCACTTTACTGAGTAGTACAGGCGGGAACCAAAGGTGAATTTGTACTGTCACTTGTAGTCTTAATTGTGTGTGGTGTTCTCAAAGGGTACTGCATGTGATTCTGCCTAACACTGGTTTACAGCGGTGAGGATCAAGCATAGTCATTACACTTAGAGTGCTGCTATTTCCTTGGATCAACTAGCCACAAGGCTAAACATCACGAAAAAGCAAGATTAATCATGACTGATAGGACCTTCCTTAGTTACACTGTGGATTATCTGAACAATCTGTGTAGAGAAAGGAATCTCTGTTAAAGGCAAAAGGTCTTAATTGATTGACTGGTTGTTAGCGAAACAAAGTCTGGAGGTTGGGTCTGAAATACCTAACACCTCAGCAAATGTGGAAAATGAAGAAGATGATAATATGTCTATTAATGATGCATTAGATGAGGCAGGTGTGTCACACAATGTAGGCCTCACTGCTCCTCTGCCTGCTCAGCAACCTCAACCTTTTTCAACTGGGATCCCTAAAGGTCCTACATCCAGTCGGAATTTAAATGTTTAAATGCTCAAACTGAACAAAAGCATCAAGAACTTAAACACAGAGAAATGGAGATGAACCGCGCCTTAGAAATGAAAACGTTGTCTATTGAAAATGCTTCTCTCCCAGAGTCTTCTAGGTCTTCCGGTTCTAAGAGACCCTGTATGCTAAAGAAAGTTTGATATTCTGGATTGGTTGGCAATGTTTGAATATAACCATGGGATTCAAGACATTACAGGGAATCAGTTGCTTCCTTGGCTCTTCTCTAGGCTACCCACTGTTGCATCAGATGTTGTTGGGGGATGTGGATAGGATGGATTATGAGTGTGTGAAGCTAGCTTTAATTGCTAGATTTGAGACAACCCCTTCCCAGTACCATAAAGGTTTAGGACCCTCAATAAGCATGATGGTACCCCTTGGGCTACCTGGGTATGTGAATGTTTGAAAAACTTAGATGGTTGGGTTAAGGGTTACAGAGTAAACACTTATGAAGGTATGAGAAATCTGGTTCTGTTGGAGTCATTTTATGATGCCTGCTCTCCTGAGCTCAGACAACACTTGGCTGATTCTAAGGAGATAGATCCAAAAAAGTTAGCTAAGGCTGCTGACTTGTGGGTTGCCAACAGGGCTACTCACAAGGATTCTGGGGCAACTCAGAAGAAGGATGAGGGAAAGCAGTCAATGAAAGATAACAAGGAGAATTCAAATACCTCAAATCCAACAGAGGGCCCCTAATAGCAACATAAGGGTAAACCACAAGGGAAACCGAACCAGGCTAGTGCACAATCTGGGCTCAAACCAGATGGCAGTCAGAACAAACCCCCATTCCTCAAAACATTTGGAAAACGTTATGTTTGTGGGTCAACTGAACATGTGAAAGGGGATCCCAGATGTAAGGGTAAACATTCAGGGGTCCACACTGTCTCATAAGCCTTCTCCCCAGAGGAAGAAGTGCCTATGGCAAGTGGAACCTTTCACCTACTGGCTGATGAACCCATGAGAGTCTCAGCTAGTGTTTCTTTAGTGTCACTGGGCTTGTGGGAACAGCAGAATTTAGATGTCTATGATTCCATCCCAGATAATACTAAAGAGTATTATAAAGATAGTATTCTTGTGAATGGCCAGGAGACTCCTGCCATCAGAGACACTGGTGCCAGCATACCTGTGGTTGATGAATCATTTTTCAAGGTGGAGGATGTTGCTAAGGCACCCAAACGCCTAACCAAGTTAACTGGAGGCCCTGTGCAAATGCTTCCCCAGTTACCAGCTCGCCTCCAGTGTAATGATATGACTGTCAAGATACCTGTTAGTGTGATGAGTCAAGTGCCTGGGAGAGTCCTGTTGGGTAATGACCTGAAAACTCTTGGAGTTGTTTCTTGTACCACCACGTCTCCCAGTAAAAGGAAACAAGAGCAAACAAGGCCTGCAAGGGAGAGGAACTTGAGAGGATCTCCAGGGGAGAAGATAGAAGAAGCTATCACCCCCAATCTACAAGAGTTGCTCACTGCTATTTCTGGAAAGAACGAGTAAAATGGGAAACCCAAGACCTCCAATAAAAAGACAGACAGCACCCCTGTGCTACCAACAAGGACATCCCCAAGTTTGTCCAAAGTCACACCTGTGACTCCTCCACCTGCTGAGGCAGAGTGTGAGGTACAACCCTGTGTGGTTGATACAGTTTCTGAAGAGTCAGACCTGAAGGATGCGATTGTTTTAGTTGGAGATCTCTACCCTGTTGACGATCCTGAGCTTCAATCTTTACTGGCAGAAGGTAAACCCAACAGGGCAGACTTCAGCAAAGGACAAAGAGAGTATCCTAATCTTGAAGGTCTTCGCCTACAGCCAGCTTCTCAGCTCGATGGGCAAGAGCCTGGGAAGCATAGGTTGCACTGTGAAGATGGCCTCTTCTACAGTGAACCGACTGAGTCTATCCCTTGGGACTACAAAAAGCCTGTAATGCCTCTTGCAAACAGACTCCAGTTCCTACAGTTGGCCCATGAGATACCTTTGGCTGGTCATTTAAGTTTCAAAAAGACCAAGGAAAGGCTCTCCTTATACTTCTACTGGCCTAAAATGGGTTCAGAAGTTGAAAAGTTCTGTAGGAGCTGTCACACTTGCCAAACCTCTGGCAAGAGTGGAGCCAAGAAAGTGGCCCCTCTGGTGCTTCTCCCAGTGGTAGGAGTTCCTTTTGAGAGGGTAGGCATCAACATTGTCTGTCCCCTTGTCCCTTCCACATCTTCAGGGAACAGGTTTATACTGGTTGTAGCAGACCATGCTACTAGGTACCCTGAAGCAATACCTATGAGGACTGTTACAGCTCAGGCTGTAGCTGAGGCTCTACTTGGTATTTTTACCAGAGTAGGGTTTCCTAAGGAAGTGCTATCCGACAGGGGATCCAATTTTTTGTCCCACTACATGCAAGCCATGTTGGAAAACTGAAGCCACTTACAAGTTCTCTACAGCCTACCATCCACAGACAAATGGACTGGTAGAGAGGTGTAATCGTACTATGAAGAGCATGATATGTGCTTTAGAGGAACCCCTTAAAAGAAAGTGGGACCTTCTACTGCCATGCCTTCTCTTTGCTTATAGAGAAGTCTGTCTAGAGGGAGTTGTTTACAGTAACTTTGAACTTCTCTATGGCCATCCAGTAAGAGGCCCCTTGGCACTGATAAAGGAAGGGTTGGAGAGTGCTCCTTCCCCCAAGCCAGTCAGAGTGACTGACTATGTGATAGATCTCCGGAGGAGAATGTCACACATGATGGCAGAAGCTAGTGATAACTTAAAAGCAGGTCAGGCTCTGGTCAAACATTGGCATGACCAGAAGGCCAGCATGGTTGAGTTTACTCAAGACCAGTTTGTACTAGTTATGGTGCCAGCAATGCAGAGGGCCTTGCAGGACAAATGGATAGGACCCTTCAAGGTTGTGGGCAAACTTGGAGAGGTGAACTATTTGGTGGACTTAGGCAGGTCTAAGGAGTCACCCAGAGTCTTTCACACCAATCGTTTGAAGGCATATCTCTCGAGACCAGAAGTGGGAGCTTTGCTTATAGCTTCAGCTCAAGAGGAGGAGGCGAGTGAACCTCTACCTGAACTCCTGAGAGGCCAACCTTTAGAAGAGAACATAGAAGGTGTCAATATCTCTTCTCAACTGACATCTGAACAACAGGAGGAGTGCCAAGTTCTGTTAAATCAGTTTGCATCCCTGTTTTCACTTTCACCAGGCCTGACCCCTTGGGACCAGCATGATATTCTCACTGGTGACCGTTTACCTGTGAAAAGCAGAGGTTAAATAATGTCAGAAATTGTGAGATCCCACATCAAAGAAGAGGTCAACAAGATGCTTGATCTCGGGGTTATAGAGCCGTCTACCAGTCCATGGTCTAGTCCAGTTGTTCTAGTACACAAGGCAGGATCCAAGGAGTTGAGCTTCTGTGTGGACTATAGAGCTCTAAATTCAGTCACCAAGACTGATGCCCATCCTTTGCCAAGGACAGATGAACTGGTGGACAAACTTGGTGCAGCCAAGCACCTCAGTACTTTTGATCTGAGGTCAGGCTATTGGCAAATAGCCCTGAATGACCATGCCAAGGAGAAAACTGCATTCTCAACCCCAGCAGGCCTGTACCAGTTTAAGGTTATCCCTTTTGGATTAAAGAATGCACCTGCTACATTCCAAAGGATTGTCAATCAAGTTCTGAATGGGATGGAGGACCTCTGCATGGCATACTTGGATGACATTGCAATGTTCAGCCCTACTTGGAAAGCACATGTAGATCAGTTAGGATATGTTTTGCAGGCTCTTGAGCAGGCCCATCTGACCATCAAGGAAAGCAAATGTCAAATTGGTCAGAGCAAAGTGGTCTACCTTGGTCATGACGTAGGAGGAGCTGAAATAAGGCCATTGCCTAGCAAAATACAAGCTGTACAAAACTGGGCTATCCCTACTACTCAAACCCAAGTGAGAACCTTCCTTGGTCACACTGGGTACTACAGGAATTTAATAGAGAACTATGGGTCCATAGCTTCTCCCTTGAATGTGATCTCCTCTACAAAATTCCCTAAAAAGGTTAGATGGAATGAGGAGTGCCTTTGAAAATCTGAAGAAAACCCTTTGTCAAGTTCCAGTCCTAAGAGCTCCTGATTATCACCAACCCTTCATTGTGCAGACAGATGCATCCAATACAGGTATAGGTGCAGTCCTTAGTCAACTGGATGAGAAAGGTAGGGAGCACCCCATTTGCTTCATCAGTAGGAAACTGAAGGAACCAGAAACAAGGTGGGCAAGCATAGAGTGTGTATGTTTTGCCATTGTGTGGTCTTTGAAGAAGTTTAGACCATACGTGTATGGATCTACTTTTGTGAATCAATCAGACCACCAACCCTTGAGATGGTTAATGCTAATGAAAGGGGAGAACCCACAACTTCCAAGATGGTCATTCTGCCTTGAAGGGTTTGATTTCACCATTGAGCATGAGGATGTCACCACCAATATGCTGATGGTCTCTCTAGGATGTTTATAACCAACTAGAGTGAAGAGATTCATCCAGGAGTGGATTAAATGCTCCTGTCCCTTAGTCTGGGGGTGGGGGGTGAGTGTTAGGGAGAATTCTCCAGAATGGCTAATTTCCCTTACCTACTGAGTCCCTCAGCAGCTTTGCTGGATTTCTAGGATTTATTTTTTTCACCTGATAATAGTGTGAACCTTTTTACCCACTCTTACATGTGTTTTGCTGTGTGTGTTTAACATTGTTGTGTTCGTAGACTGTGGAGCCTCACCTACTCCATAGGCATCATCTTTTTACTGTGTGTTACACAGCACCTTCAGTGCAGTGACACAGGGTTGTATTTTTCAGACTTCCCCTTTAAACTCTATTTTCTGGGACTGACTACTGTCTCCCCGAACATGTAAAGTTGCCATTGACTTTATTAGTCTTTTTAAATCCACAGACCCAGTACAAACTATCTAACATAGAGTTCTGGAAAGGGTTAATAGTTATCCTTTTTTGTATGTTTCTCATTGAACATTATTTCGTTCCCTTTTCATTAAGATCTGGCTTGTGGCAGTGGAATCTACCCTATTTTCCCTACCACTGTCTATTTAAATAGCCTTGGTACTGTTTTAGGCTGAGTTAGTAGCCTCGAACTTAAACCCTCTGGACCCCATTTACTTTTATTTGGTTCCGGCTGGGTTTATTCGCCATTTCTTTTTGTAAAATTCTTTCTCGTGTTTGGTTCCTTTGTTCGCCGTCCTTTGAATTCCTCACTGTAGTTACTTTTTCTAGATTGCCCTGCCTATTTACTTGTTGGTGTTGCTCAACGTTTGTCTAACTTTGTCTTTCCCTCCCTTTTAAATTACTGGAGTGCCATTTTGCTCACACTTCATTTTGAGCTAAACTTGTCCAGAATCTATTGGGTGTTGTGTAGTGTATTAAGATTTTTCAACTGCTTGATAATAGTGAAATGTTTTATAACTGATGTGTAAATAAATGTATATTCTTTTACTCAGAAACCTTGAGTCAGTGTTTGTTTGAACCATAGTCATTGCTGCCCTTTGTGTTACTATTGATACTGCTCACTTTACTCTTGAGATACGTCTGGCTGCTCAGCCATCGCTACCACTTTACAGTGTAGTATGGGCTTGTAGCAAAGGTTAATTTTTACTGTCACTTGTAGTGTTAATTGTGTGTGGTGTTCCCAAAGGATACTGCATATGATTCTGCCTAACAATCAGAACAGAGCCCTATTTCACTCTCATCTTTGCCTTAAAAGCAATCTACAGCCTCACCATCACCGACACAACTAACAGCTGCCATTGCCTTCCGCAGTGCCATCTGTGCTGCATCCGTAAGCTGTATTGCTCTAATAAACCCTCTGTTCTATTCTATTCTATTCTATTCATGCTAACCATAGCTAAATGTATCCGTTCTTAGATCTTCAGATATTTTCTTTTTTTTTTGGTTGTGTCCATTTGGCAAAACGGCAACTGTGGGAAAACGAGACGCCCATAGAACCGCTTTGTGAATATTTAAACATACCAGGCCAATGAAGCGACGTGCCAGCATCATGCCAACATTGCACCAGCATTAGGCATGAAGTACACAAAGCGCATCAATGTCACGCCGTCAGGTGTCCGGGTGGATCTGTGATATGCAGGTAACATGACTAATGCTCAAGCCAGGGCATTGATGGGAAACATGGGGGGCAAGGACCCGGCAGACACAGGCTTGCTCTGCGCTGTGGAGGTGCTGGAGTCATCTCAAGCGCTCCGTTTCATAGTACTACAAGGTCATGCCCACAGAAAACATTCAAGGATGGCCATAAGCGTTTGGCCAAAATTACTAATTTATTTCCAATTCAAGAAGATTCAAATTCCATATTGGAGGCTGTGTTCTCAGAGTTGATGTCTGAGCTGTTGGCCCCTGGTGCCGCGCTTAGGCTCCAAAACAACTGGGCTTACTGTCGACACTACCAAGCCTGTGCAGGATATACACCCTACTGTGAGTGAAACGTGAGGTTTCTCTACTTCTGGCACATCACGGTATGCTCTTAGCCTAGCTCGATGGGGGTGCCTTAGTGGAAAATGTACTAGGGGGATCAGCTCCCATCTCAATCTTGTGACCTTGACAAGGGAATGATAGTGGATAATGCATCAGTGGTGAATTACATAGACATTTTATAAACCAGCAAATGCGGAGCTTCCTAAACATATACATGTCTCGTCACAAACGCTTACCACTGAACTGACACTTAAGACCTATCTTTCTTCCAAGGTATGCAAGACAGTGGTTAAAACCAGAAAATGTAAGGATCTTACAGTTAACAGTTTGGTTGGCCTCCAGGAGGTAACTTTTATTAACAGAACTAGGTTCTTGGAACTTATACATGGGGTAACTCATCTGCATTGCATCAGCGGTGATGACATTAGAATTGTGGACATACGGGAATGTTCTTAATGTGCAGCTTTCTAAATACACATTGGGGAAGATGTTATAAGCTATATTGTACTGTGTAAAGCTGTCCTTGGCTATGACTGCTGCTTGGCCCTGGAGATTGAAGACCTATATAATCAAGCGGGGTGGGCCAACTCTCCAGGGCAGGTGTGATGGTGATGTGTGGAGGGTCAGGAGGTTCACCAGGGTTGGGGAGGTGTGGCAGCTCAACCTGGATGCAATCCGGCAGCAACAGCAGGTACTCAGGCTCCTCCAGTCAGAGAAAGGTGTGATGTGTCTCCTTGTGGAATTGCTCGGGTTAAGGACCGTTGGGAGCGGCTGTTAAAAATGCTAAAGCAAAAAAAGGCTGTCGTTCATAGCTAAGGTCGTATATGCTTAGGCCAAAGAGGATTTTTCTGTCATTGCCTTACAGGAAATTTGGTTCATGAAGCCACTAGTGATTGATGGATGGAACTTGATCACTAGGCTGGCTACTCAGAGTCCTCATGCTAGCCCTGAAGGTGGACTCCTCCTGGGTGTTGAATGCCCATTATAATTAAATGAACTTAGCAGAAACTCAAACTACCTTCTAGCTGGTAGAATTACCCTTGCCAAGAAGGATGCAGGTGTGAAATATGGGAAGGAGTTTATGGTCATCACTGTCTATGATCCCCCTTCTGCAATGGAGCATAGTAATGTTCTAAAAGGATTGGAAACCTTATTTTTTAATCTTGGGAGTTTTGCGGCAACATATACGCAAAGGTTTCCATGACAGCTCAGTGAATTGCTCTGAACTTGAGCGGAATTCAGCACCATTTTCACCTGCGAGGCTACATCTAAAAAGTAAATGAGGATTGAGTGGGGCGATTTTGCAGTACTCTTTTGGTTTAATTATGGTTAATGGTAGTGACCATTTGCCTTTCATTGTGAATCTTGAGCTGGTCTCCTCTACCCCCTACTGCAGAGAACAAGGTGTGCTCACTGTCAAGAATCACCTTAACCATATTTCATGGTCCACTAACAATGTATCATTGGCCAGTAAAGTGGCCAATTGTATACTCACAAAATCCTCATCAGACTGTGAAAAACTCAGCAGCTCTGGTGACTAATTTAATGGCAAATATAAGGATCTCCAGGAATGAGAATTGTATGGAAGTTATTGACACCAGTGCTAAGCCACTTAGGAGAAGGCTACACAATAAGGGGGCTGATATCATAAGGTTTGTACATCGGAGTGAGTACGATAAGGTATTGAGTGTCAGGAAGAGACTTTAGATAGGAGCTGTGAAAGATCACCCATGAGTGCCATCCGCCTATTTCTCATGCTCAATTAGTCAATAAGATCCAACGTGAATATTGTCTTTGGATGAAAAAGCATTAATACACTCTTGAAAGCGATAAATGGCAGAGATTGGCATATTGCGCTTCAGTTAATTACACCAGAAACCTTTGGAGGATTAGAAACTCCACCAAAGATAGTAGTGCAGTTGTTTGTGACGGGCTAGAGGCTGACTGGATTGCACAAATTGAGGCTACACTGGGGGTATCTACTGCTTACAATGCTCCAGAGTTAAACAGACCATGCATACAATGGGAGTACTGTTTAAAACACTCGGACCTATATGAAATCATTGGGACGTGTAAGTCTTTGAGAGCTCATGGCCCGATGGTCTGTGTAGCCAACTCATTAAGGAGGATCCATTTGTCTGGCGGGAGCACTTCACTGGGTCTTCAGATTGATTAGCATTGCTCAGCAGCTTCCTTCAACCTGGAGGCAGAGCACTATAGTACCGGTATTCGAAAAAGGCTGTAGGCACAACACACATAGCTGTTGACTCCTGGCTATGCTCGATGCCCCATTCAAAATCTTCACATCAGTTTTATTGATACAGCTAAATTGTTGGATTACGGCTAACAACATCATATCATTCAATCAAACGGACTTTAGGAGGGGTTTTAACACTACCATCAACTGGCTTGCACTTATGACCATCATATCAGGCCAGGCTAATACATACTCTTCCTATTTATGTGACCCTTCTGGTCTATGGTGAAGCCTCCAATATGGTTGACAGTGACAGGTCGTGGTTTAGGCTATCGAATTGGAATTTACCTCGGGACTGTTAAGTATGATCATTGCCCTACATGAAGACACTAAAGTAAAAGTACGTATGAACTACTTAGAAGCAGTGACAAGGTGGATCTCTACCAACACAGGTCTTACACAAGGCTCTATACTCACCCCATACTCTTTCATCTCTATTTGGCAGATCTGAGAGAGGGAATTATGAATCCTGTTTCCACACCAAAGATATTGGATAAGACCGGCACTAAGTGGCTTGCCTATGCCAATGGCTTGCCACTTTTAGATCTGACACCTAGGGATTCCAGGCTGTCCTGGACATTCTGCACGAATATTCTATGCTTAATATGTTGAAAAGTAACACCAATAGGACTAAAATCATGGTGTTCTCTCCTAAAAGAAGCAGGGCTAAGGTTCGAGAGGCTTGGCACTGGACGCTAAATGGCAATCACATAGAGAGGCAGGGCACCCCAAATACCTGGAATTCCTCTGGATACAAAACAGGTCTTGCCAAAGATCTCTCAGGTTACCAGTGTAATAACATCCTTTTCTCATAAGGTTGGATCATACTCTATTGGGGTGATTATTGGGGTTGTATCTCACGAAAATCCGACCCATAATTTAAAATTGGGTGAAGCTTTGGGTTCTAAAGCTGATAATTCTATTGGCATAATTGGAGAGCGTTACACTGCTGAGTCTGCGTAAATAAAAGCACACTGGCTGAGTTTATTATGTTGAAATTTAACATTATTCATATATCTGCCAGGATATACCTTAGTTGCCTATACATGTTCTGGAAATCAAGAATGCTAATTCTGGAACTTAACAGTGGCACCTAAGGGATGTCTTGGTAGACAAAAAGGATTTTATGAAAAGCAGTGTTTTGCTTAAAATTGAAGAGATTTCAAGGTTGTGGCTCAATGGGACCTCTATGGGTTGTCCTATATTGGGTCGTGGCATAGTTTATGGAAAACCTTTCATAATTATAGTAGGGGACAAAGCTGTGTAGATTCTGCAAGCAAACCTACTGCCAAACTGCATGTGGCATATTATATGGGACATACATGTTAACCTAAGTATGTGAATCATTTTCTTGGCAACCATACTGTCTGGACATATTTGAGAATTCATTTCAATGGGTCATCCAGCTTAGAACAGACAGGCGCGTATTCTGGCATCCCGAGGGCGGAAAGATTTTGTCGGCTATGTGAGGAAATACCACAGAACCCCCAACACATGAGGGGGAAGCAATTAGCGGCTTTGGGTCTATGCTGAGCATGGAACATCACAGAAACGTGGGACATGGTGATGAGTGGGAACAAGGAAGCATGTCTTTTTCACATGACGACATTTTGGAAAGAAATTGAGGACATGTTAAAGATACTTATCTTATTTTAACCGTTTTATTGATGATTATTGATGATTGTAGAAATGAATTGGTGGATGTGAAAAATGTATTGAACGTTGACTTTTGTTTACTCTACAATACTGACAGTAAAACGAAAACGAAATAATTGATGGTCAGTTATCTCTAAGGCTGTTAAACAGAACAGAGAGTTTGCCTGAACCCACCAGCTGCGTAACTGTAAAGGCCACATTTGATGAACCTAAAGTGTTTTTCACTTTAAGGAGGATTGCTGAGATCCACAACCGGTTTCTTCTGTCAAATTTGAAAAGTACTAGACTTTCATATTTTTAGGACTGCATGAAGGAGAGATACACCTCTGCTTTGATACTGATCAGAAGTGCTTCTATATTCCAGCAAAAGACTATCCTCTGTGATGGAAGGGCTGCTGACACTTAGCAACCAAACTGTGCCTGGTCTTACAGAAAGGTTTGCCTCTAAAACACGGAGGCACTTATCAAGTGGTTGACCACAAGCATATTTCCTTTCAAATGCAGATACATGATGCACATTTGCAAATTCTCACAAAATAGAAAATAATCTGTGTTTTGCCAGATACTCCAGGACAATTAAGTTCAACACCTTTGTTTCAAAGCCTTATCCGTGCAGTTCAGTTCTGCAGAGCGTTTGCAGATTATCCAACGCACATCATTTCCCTCCAAGTGCATGATACGAAATACAATCAAATGCTGCGAAATCCTGGAAAGGTTTTCAGTGCCTGCAACAAGGGAGAGAACCTAAAGGCATCAAACAATGACCAGTGCTATTGTTGGGTATCAATTCAAAAGGAAGAGGGCACCATCCAAGCATCTTACATTAGTTTTTATTGCATGTTTGTTTAAAGAAGAGATGTTACACGTAAACAAATATTATATGATAATTAAGATATTTGCCAACTTCCTTTTAAAGGCTTCTAAGGCCATGGCTTCTCTCAAAATAACAGGATAATGGGCTTTCTGCCACACTGACTTAAACATCTCATGTGAGAAGCATTGCGGCTTTATTTCACATTAATGGTGATGTCCCCACTTCACAAAAGCTACGATAGCATTTCGGCAGTAAATCAATTACGATTCAGCGTCGTCCCAGGCCAAAGAAACAAATACCCATCTTTCACCTACAAAACACACACTTGCACAGAATCAATAATCATACGCACAAAGTCACACGTGTGTACACAGACTACATTGCATTTGAACACCCAATTTACTTATCTTTCAAACGTACCTTTGGACTCACGGTACTCGGTATCTTCTTTCTTCTCTGGACAGAGCCGGTCGGCAGTAAGAATGCACAGCACCCGTTGCAGCAGCTCACTTCAACCCTCAGGGCATGCTTTAATTTTCAAGTATTCAACAGAAGCACTGTAAGAAGAATGCGGTGATACAGGCTCAATCGACGAAGTTAACTTAGTACTTTAGTTGGCTAGCAACCTATGTGCCTCCAACCTAAGGTGCCTGTATGCATAGGCTTTCAACTCGTCACTCTGAACTTTTTTCTTTTTTGTTGTTTCACAGAGCAGAAGCACTCAGTCAAATTGGTCTTCTGAATGCATCCCAGCGGGAGTTGGGAGGGCAGCACTGGGTATGGGGGAGAGCTCCAAGGGGGCAACTACTCCTATACACCTCCCCTGGTTCCACCACAAGGGTGGGGGTTCTTTTTCAAGTCAATGTGCCTCATTACGCGGTAGGCGGTAAGTAACGGTTCTTACCGGCATGGCGCAAATAACGTGTCCGTGTAGTAACCAGCCCGCTAATTGCGTGCCATTACGAGTACGCGGGCACGAGCTTTGCGCCATGCCAGTAAGGACACTACCGCCATGCCATTAAAGGCCCCAAAAAGTCCATTAGCGGCATCAAGAAAAGTGCTGATAGCACTTGCACCATCCATGAATCCGGCATTAGCGGTGACCGCTAATAGCAGTGACCGTAAATAAGAGGAACCGGAAGTAGCGTCATCACACAGGAATGGGAAAGAGCATGGCGGCCATCTTTAAAAACACAATCCATTGCCATCCTCTTCCCCCAGGACCTGCAGCAACACTACAGCTGGCCAAGCTTATTCCTACTACACCTGAGAATGTCCAAGGCCCTAACGAAAGGTGCAGCGCGCCAGCACAAGGAACGCTTCTCCAATGAGGAACTGACAATGTTAGCAGACACACTAGCTGCTAACGCAGAGGTTGTTTTTGCAAACAACATGCGGCGTCCCGCACTGATAAAAAAAAGGAGATCTGGGCAGAGGTGGCACGGAAAGTCAGTGCAGTGGGCTCCACCCCCCGCACTGTGAAGGACATACGCAAGCGGTGGGACAGAGTATACTAGCAGCAAACAGGAGCCTGGCCATGGGTACAGGAGGCGGAGGAGGATCCCCAATCAAGATGCAAGAGTGGGAGGAGACATGTGCCAGCACCATTGGCATCGAATCCATTGAGGGAGTGGGTGAAATGGAGCGTGGTGTGCCGTCATCGTCAGATGGAGGTGAGTGTCCACACAAAACACTGCAAAGCAAAGCATGAGGTACTCCCCCAAATGTGACCTGGAAATTAGCTAATGGATGGGGCATCACAACCACATGCATGCATCACCTCAGACACGTGTCACCCAGACTCATGCCTGTATGACCCACCCATCTGGCTAACAACCTGTATGGCCAAACTTGAAGTCCAAATGCATAGAACTGCAGCAACAACAACATATGCATGTTGACCCATCACCGATGCTATTCTTCTCTTGGTCCGCCACAGGCTCACAATCTTACAGTGAGGAGCAGGACTCTGCGACGCAGGCCCCACCACCAACGAAGCAGGCCAAGGACATGGAAGTACACCAGGCCCAGCACATCGAGGGGCACTGGGAAAACTGGACTGCCTCAGAGGGCCAAAGCCACACATGTACCCACGTCACCAAAGCGTGAAAGGCTGTCCGACAATGTGGTAGCACCCACACCAGCCATTCTCACCACGCAGGAGCCAGTTGCAGAAGGATCATGTCTGCTGCAAACAGCTCGATTGGCGAGGCAGCTGCCACGGCACCCATGTCAGATGTCGAGGAAACGTGCATTGCACCCGTGGAACACCACACACCCAGCCCGCAGCAGTCAGCCCAACACAGCCCACGCCCCACATAAAATGCCAGCAGCCATGAGCTGTCTGGTGGTGAGTTTGTGGCAGGGAACTGGAGTCCCATGGAGTCATCACCTCATGGCGGACACATGCCACAAGCTGCGTCGAGAACCACCAAATGTAGGCCCAGAGACCATGGCATCAGCATCATACGACAGCGCCAGGAGGAGCTGACTGCGCTGGTTGGCCAGCACGTGGGCGAGGGTGCCCTGGCGAGGGAGGAGTGCAGGTAACATGCCAAGGGCTTTAAACAAGCTATTGAAGCCAGCACCAACCGCATTTGCGACAAATTATCAGCTGTGAGGCAGGTCCTTACCCGCATTGCATATGCTATGGAGAGCCATCGTCCCGCACAGGGACTGGACCAACCAAGCACCTCCTCCTCTGGCAGCTCAAGGCAGACCAGCCCTCTGCGCAGGTCTGTGCGGGCCATGCGGCGCACAAACTTGCAACCACCCAATGCTGGTAGAGGAGGTGGGAAGTAGGGGCAGCTTGATGTTGGTGACTCGTGTAAACTAATGCTGCACTGAAGTGCAAGCCATGTTTGGGTGAATTGTGGGGGGAGGGGGAAGAGGGTGTTTGGGGAGTTGTGCAGGGAGGGGGGAGAGGTTCTTTGGGTGACTTGTTGGGGGGATGGGGGAAAGGGTGTTTGGGATGGAGGGTCCATGTACTTCATAATCTTATAAAACTTAATACACCCATTGTGTCATGAAAAATCACATGAGTGGACATTCTTCATTGTGTATGTGTGCTTTATTGCCGGACAGTGCACAGTGTTCTTTTCCCCCCAACACCCAGTGCCCTGAGTCCCACATCCTCTTCATCCATGTGTATTAGAAATATTGGTCTATCAGATGCTGGCGCACAGCACGCCCCTCCTGTGCATCACCACCTGCATGACGTGCAGCCCCATCTTCTCCCTCCTCATCCTCACCAGGCGGTTGCAGTTCAATGTCAGGGGGCAGAGGCACATTCCGTCTGATGCACATATTGTGCAGCATGACACATGCCATGGTGATCTTGGCCACCTTCTCATGCCCGTACAGGAGTGCCCCACCCGACCTGCTGAGGCAGCGAAACCATGTCTTCAAAAGGCCAAATGTCTGCTCAATCACCACATGGGTACGGGTATGTGCACGATTGTAGTCCTCTTCGTGCCTGTTCTGTGGGTTCCGGACAGGGGTAAGGAGCCACCTCTTCAAGGGATAGCCAGCATCACCTACATGGGTGCGTCAATGGATATGTGTAAATGATTACATCAAATGGAACCAGTACCTATCACACACAAGTTAACTTTGATTTGTGTATGACATCTACGTATCCCTACATACATGGAGGTAATCAAAGTAACTGCAATGTGGCAAGGTGATCTAGACCTTGCAAGTGTTCATGCACTGTGAATGCCTACGGCAGCTGTTGCCATGAACTAGGTGATGTGTAGTCATTCATATCCTTTGGTCCTGTCACCGTTGGAACCAGACTCCTAGTGATCTGCTATTCCAAACTTGATGTTCCCATGCTGGCATGCAGCACTTCTGTTGTGGAGTACGGGTGAGATTCCGTATGTTAGCTTTAGGTGATCCCTTTGTATGCACTTAAGGTCGCATTCCCGTTGTGATGCTGTTCAGCGGACATTTGCATTGGCCATATTGGCAGCATGTTGCTGCATTGTGTTGTAGAGGGTACGGTCTGATGATGTGCAGTGTACATGTGGATGGATATGGCATGCTTGCAGAAATGGCTTATTGTCATTGTTGTGCAGCTTACGTCTTGCATGTTGTTTTCATGTTTCAGGTTCAGTCTGGCCTGCCTTGGCGGACAGTGGTGTATTTCAGTATGGGCAGTGTTTAGTCCATCAACATATCTCACCAAGTTGGAGTATGCATCTCCCCCCCTATCACACCCAGTTGGAGTATGCATCTCTCCCCCCCAATCACACCCAGTTGGAGTATGCACCCCCCAATCACACCAAGTTGGAGTATGCATCTCCCCCCCCAATCACACCCCGTTGGAGTATGCATCTCTCCCCCCCAATCACACCCAGTTGGAGTATGCATCTCACCCCCCCCAATCACACCAAGTTGGAGTATGCATCTCCCCCCATCACACCCAGTTGGAGTATGCATCTCCCCCCCCAATCACACCCAGCTGGAGTATCCATCTCCCCCCCAATCACACCCAGTTGGAGTATGCATCTCTCCCCCACCCAATCACACCCAGTTGGAGAATGCATCTCTGCCCCCCCCCAATCACACCTAGTTGGAGTATGCATCTCTCCCCCCCCCAAATCTACTCCCCACATCACACTGCCATGTGCTTGCCATGCTACTCACCGAGTAGCCAGGAACGTTGTCCGGCATGTCACTCCATGTAGCGTGGTATCGTTGAGTTCCGCAGGACCATTGAATCATGGGTTGATCCGGGATATCAGGCACAACAATGTGTGATTATCTTGTTAGAGTCACATACCATTTGCACGTTGATGGAGTGGTATTGCTTTCGGTTTCGGTACTCTGCTTCCATGGCATGTGGGACCACCAATTCCACATGGGTGCAGTCGAGGCCCCCGATGCAACTTCGGATGCCTGCCAGTGAATGGAAGCCAACTTTGATGTTAGAGATCTCCTGTGCAGTCCGTGGCAGGGATATGTGTTCACTTGTGTGCTTCAGGAGGTAATCGAGCACCTGGTTCAGCGTGCGTGAGAATACTGGTTGTGATATGCCATGCATCTGCCCTACCGTGTGCTGGTAAGTGCATGTGGCCAGGAAGTGGAGCACAGAGACCAATGCAATCATGTCCTCCAGCCCCAGGATTGCTACTAGTATTGGAATCATTTTGGTGTGTGAATGGATGTGGGAAGGGGTGTGGTGTGCTCCTTTTGTGCTGGCCCAGGCTGCATTGCCTCCACCTGTGCTGATTGTGTGCACCTGTGGCAGTTGGGAACACTGCACATGGCCCTTTACCGGTGGTTCGCGATGGCAGTATTGCCGGCATGAGGGTTAGCGTGCCCGCGCCCATGCCGCTATTAGAGGCACCGTTCTTTGCGGTGCCGCTAATAGCGGGTAGGTGGGTCATAATATACCGGAGCGGTTAGCGATGCCGGTAATCCTTTACCGGCATCGTTTTTCCCTTACCTCCTACCTCGTAATGAGGCCCAATCTGTATGGTAAAACATACAGTAAACTGCAACAGAAATAATGGGCCTCATTACGAGGTTGGAGGTAGCCTTGCCATTAAAACCGGCAAGGCCACCTCCAAACACGCGAAAAAATCCAGCACCCGGTGCCTGTCAGTCTCCATTCCAATTGGAGCCCCATAAGGCTCAATGGGAATGGGGACCTTGGATGCACCGGCACCGTTTACAACAGTGCCGGTGCATCTGACTTGCTATGCTTGCAGGTGCCACTTTGCCCACCAGGTCAGACCTGGCGGGCTAACAGGGACCCACCAGCACAGCTCGTAGTATGGCGGTACGGTAGCAACGGTGCCGGTAGAGCTACCAGCACTGTTGTTACCGTACTGCCATACTTGTAATGAGGCCCAATGTCTTTCTTAAGTCAGAGTCAATTAAAAAAGAAATGAATGTAAAGAGGGCTCTTGACTGAAAGCCCTCTTTTTTTTATTTTTTTTTATTTGATTTAATTGTACAAACAATTTTTTCAAAGGTAAAAATAAAAAAAAGTCCAATATTTCCATAGATTCCAAAGAGGTCCCTTTCAGCCTTAAGTGATCCAAAAGAAAGCACGAAAAGAAAGTCCCTTCCTTGTCCTCCATTTTGACCCATAATGTTTATTTCGCTGCCTGACCTGTTGGATTCTTTGCGTAGTTCTAGTTGTTCTCAAGGTCTTTAACCAATTTCTGTTATCAAGCTTCCTTCCATTTATTTATTTATTTAATCCTTTAAGTCTCTTCGTGTACTCACACATTTTCACACATGAAGTCTTTCACTTCGATGAAATTCTTTTTATTCCCCAGGAAGTTCCTCCTATTACTTTTACTTAGTTGTTAGCATAAGGTTTTCAAAGAAGGATGCTACTGCGATTACATTTTTGTTATTTTCTCCTTCGTTAAAGGCTTGCCACCAGTTATCCTCTGTCAGTGTGGAAAACGATTGCATTATTTTCCCTAGATAAGCTGCTCTCGATGTATTGGTACCTTCACATTCGAGTAGAAGATGTCGACTAGTTTCTACTATCTCCTCTGATTTGCAGTATCTACATTTATTATCTGATGACAATTTCCTTATAGATTGGATTTCGTTAGTATGTAGTTGATTTAATCGAAATCTCAAGTATGTTCTAGCCAGCCTTTTATCCGGGAACTTTTTCAGATAACCTCTTGTATCGTATAGTTTTTTCGGGGCCGTTGGGAAATCTTTCGTCAGTTTATATGATCGCGCTATGTCCTCTGTCCTAATCCAATCTGCTTCAAATAGTTTTTTTGATATTTTGGCTGGGTTTGTTTCAAGTATCTCTTCCGCGACATCTAGATCTTTCAATAGCTTCGTATTTCTCAGCTTCCAATCTTTTAGTGCCCGAATCTTGTTCGTTATCATCTCGTTTTTCACCAACTCCAAAGGTTTTAGTTTATTCTTCAGTTGGAGTTTTCGATATAGCATTAGCATGTTTCTCTCCTGGATCGCTTTTAATGACACGAGACATAGCTCTCTCCTTAACAGTGGCATAGGTGTAGATTGTGCCAGATTAAGCACTTTCTTCCAGAAATAGCTCTCTAGTTTAATCCACAGTATGTCAGGTATTAGGAACATTGCATCCGCTCCATAAAGGATTGCAGGGACCACCTTTGCCTTATAGAAGTTGATAACTGCCAATAATGAAAATTTCCCGTATTTTTTGTCAATCATCGTTGCTTGTGTTGTTAACGTTTTTATTTTTGTCCATAGCAGATTTTGCATTGTTATTTCTGACTCGTTGATTTACATCATGACTCCCAGATATTTGAAGTCTTTTACTTTTTCCAATTTTTGCCCCTCCGCAAACCAGTTCTGTTTGCTTTGGTTCTTCTTTTTCTTGCCTTCCCAGGCCATTATTTTGGTTTTTTCTGGATTTAACTTTAGGTTATTCTGCTTTAGATATATGATCAGATTCGTCAACTGTCTTTGCAGACCTATCGGCGTGTTATCCATCAAAATAATATCGTCTGCATATAACAAGCGCAATATTTTTTCACCACCAATAGCAGGAGGGAAGCGTCTTATTACCTTCTCGTGCTCAGCGTAATCAGCGATGTATGCGTTAAATAAAGCAGGGGCCAGAGGGCAGCCTTGTTTCACCCCCCTGGAAGTTGGAATTTCCCTCGACAATAGACCATCTTGCCCAAGCCTTACTTTAATAGATGTGTCCTGGTACAATGTTTGAATCGGGCCCATAATAGCTGGAGGGCATTTCATAGCGTCCAGCTTTTCCCATAGTTTGTCCCTGTTGACCTGGTCAAACGCCTGTACCAGGTCAACAAATGCCATATATACGGATTGACCGGTCTGCATAGCCTTGGCCTTGATTGTTGTTAGCGTCAGTATATTGATCGATGTTCCTGCATTTTTTACAAATCCTGTCTGGAATGGATCTCCCCCGTTTTTGGCTTTGAGCCAGGCTTGAAATGCTTCCAAGGCGAGCCCGCCGTATATTTTCCCAATGACATCCAACAAGGATATTGGGCGGTAGTGGCATGGGTCTTCTCGATTTCCACGTTTAAAGATTGGAACCACTATCGCTTTTCTCCATGAAGCTGGTATATTTTGCTCCTGGTTGCAGGTTTTAAAGATGTTACTAATCAAGGGAGCCCATATTTCTTGGTGTTGTTTTAGGTCACTATTTGTGATCCCATCCGGCCCCGGGGCCCTTGAGTTGTTAAGTTTTTTGATTTTTGCCAGGATATCTTCTTCCTTTGTTGTGATCTCCCACGGCGAGTCAGTCCCCTTTTTCCTTTTTCGCAGGCAGGCACTCTCTATGTCGGGCAGTGCTGCATATAGGTTGGAGAAGTGGGAGATCCAGCTCCCTTCTCCCACACAGTTTTGTAGGGCGGTGGTAGATGACATCATAGTTCCCTTTATAAGGGTCCAAAAGTCTCTTGATTTTTTCCCGCATAATGTTTTTAACATTAGCTCCGAATCTGCCTGGTAAAGGGAGTGCCTATTTTGTATTATCCAGGATTTATAGTTCCTGTTGGCGCTCTTCCAACTTTCATGCGCCTCTTGTGTATCGGATCTGATCGCCATCCGCTTTAGTTTTCGTACAGTTCTTCTTCTTGTTACTAGTTCCTGGTTATAGGCATGAAGATGATTCATTGGGATCTTTTTGGTTTTGTTTGTCGTCTTCATGTATTTATTTAACAGAAGTGTATAATCCATCGTCTTCTCTGACTTCTTTTTTTTTGTATTAACTTCCCCATCCATTATCCTGGAGTATTTTTCAGAAATCTGCTTTATTGCGTTCTCCGTCAGTTTTAACCTGGAACACAAGAAGGATTTCCAACAAACTACCATTACATATCCTCACCAGGGGTTAACATAACTAGCTCTCACAACAAATCCATGTAATCACAAACCATCAATCTTTTAACAAATATAAAGAGATGGAAGGCTCAATTTTAGCAAAAATAATTCATCAATTTATTCTGTTTTCTAATAAAACAGACCATTGGGTCACATTTGTACAATTCATTATACATACATAAAAAACACAAGAAACAAAACACAGATATAAAAACCTAATCTACAATTTAAATCTTGTGATGTGTTCACCTAATATTTGGTCGTCAGACAATAGTGGTGTTAGTAGCACAGTGGGTGACTTTACAATAGCCTAAATTTATATTGCTACAGCGTCCCCACTCCTTTTGTGTCGACGTGCACAAATACGTTTCCAGCCTTGATATTTTCACACCGACTTCTCCTAAGGTTTTTGTCAATTAGTCGTGTATGTAAGGCTTTCCTCAGGACACAATATTAACAGGTACAGCTTGTTACACAGTCAAGTATACAATGTCTCGAGATATCTAAAAAAAGAAGAAAACAACACAATAAATTACTAAACGAGCCTAATATTATTCTTCACATGTATTTATAGCAGAGAAACTATGTTTCACCCTCTCCATCTACTTTGGTGGGTACGTTTGTATTTCAGAGACACATGCACAGGTACATATCGTGGCATTGGCAACTTAGTATGTGCCAGCCCTACAATTTGGCTTGTCATATCACAGTATCTTTTTTTTGGCACATATTATTCGGCCTAACGTTTCTTAATATAAATAGTGAAGAAAACGTTTCTTATTGTCAAATGGCACCATTCTATAGTTGTGCCATTCGGAGACTATCAAACGGAGATCTTACAGACTAGTGGTGTTGATTCCACATAGATAACTTAATTTGATCCTAAATGTATACTAGGTACTAGTCAGAGCATCACGTACCGGCAAACAGTCAGGAAAAACAAGACCTCTATGTTGTTGTGGCCTTCATATTTTGGATGGACACTTATTCCCACTTCACACAGTGACGTTACAACTCAATCCTGTCTGAATGACAGAAACGAGAAACACAGACCAATCAATGACGGTGTGTTTGTTCTGACACAACAATGGATGTAATACTATTAATGTCGCTAAAATTTAGGTGTGATTACAAACGCTAGAGACAGGGGACGTACCAGCAAGAAATCACTGTGCCGGGCTTTGTGATACCACAAAGATGTTTTTCATCCACATGCAGAAAGACAGACGTTTGTCACTGCTTAGCTTCGCACGTTTACTACAAAGGAAAAAGATCACACGTGCACGAGTGCGGTTACTCCACCGAGTCTATTTGTGCATCAAAGGCTTGTTTTGTATTTTGGCTAGTGAAGTGGGAATAAGTGTCCATCCAAAATATGAAGGCCACAACAACATAGAGGTCTTGTTTTTCCTGACTGTTTGCCGGTACGTGATGCTCTGACTAGTACCTAGTATACATTTAGGATCAAATTAAGTTATCTATGTGGAATCAACACCACTAGTCTGTAAGATCTCCGTTTGATAGTCTCCGAATGGCACAACTATAGAATGGTGCCATTTGACAATAAGAAACGTTTTCTTCACTATTTATATTAAGAAACGTTAGGCCGAATAATATGTGCCAAAAAAAAGATACTGTGATATGACAAGCCAAATTGTAGGGCTGGCACATACTAAGTTGCCAATGCCACGATATGTACCTGTGCATGTGTCTCTGAAATACAAACGTACCCACCAAAGTAGATGGAGAGGGTGAAACATAGGTTCTCTGCTATAAATACATGTGAAGAATAATATTAGGCTCGTTTAGTAATTTATTGTGTTGTTTTCTTCTTTTTTTAGATATCTCGAGACATTGTATACTTGACTGTGTAACAAGCTGTACCTGTTAATATTGTGTCCTGAGGAAAGCCTTACATACACGACTAATTGACAAAAACCTTAGGAGAAGTCGGTGTGAAAATATCAAGGCTGGAAACGTATTTGTGCACGTCGACACAAAAGGAGTGGGGACGCTGTAGCAATATAAATTTAGGCTATTGTAAAGTCACCCACTGTGCTACTAACACCACTATTGTCTGACGACCAAATATTAGGTGAACACATCACAAGATTTAAATTGTAGATTAGGTTTTTATATCTGTGTTTTGTTTCTTGTGTTTTTTATGTATGTATAATGAATTGTACAAATGTGACCCAATGGTCTGTTTTATTAGAAAACATAATAAATTGATGAATTATTTTTGCTAAAATTGAGCCTTCCATCTCTTTATATTTGTTAAAAGATTGATGGTTTGTGATTACATGGATTTGTTGTGAGAGCTAGTTATGTTAACCCCTGGTGAGGATATGTAATGGTAGTTTGTTGGAAATCCTTCTTGTGTTCCGCTGTACATTTGGTCCTCATCCAACAGACCCCAGAAAAAAGAGGACTCATGCTATAAAAGCGTGCTCACTATTTGTGTATAAACAGTTTTAACCTGGATTCCTTGATGTTCACATCTATTTCTTGGTTAAAGAGCTGTTGGGGTTTCTGTGAGTTCGCCCACCTTATATGCTGTAAATTGTGATCACTATTTTGAGTCCTTACTATCGCAAAACTGACTATAGTTCCCAGCAGCTCCTTGGACACAAATGTGTGGTCTAATGTCCCTGATTGTTCCATTCTTTGCCAAGAAGGGATCATCAGGTTTTTATTTGATCGTACCCAATGCAGGTTGTGCAGGTCTCTTGAACTCAGTATTCTTTCGAGTTGTTCACCTCTTTTCAAGATTGGCGCAGATTTTGGTAAATGTGGTCGTTGGTTTCCAATGTTCCAATGTTAAAGCCCTCTTTAGTTTTGGTTTCTTTCTGCCTCTGCAATACTTAACCAGGGGTCACAGAGGCAGAGCAAGGGCTGCACATGAGTTGCCATACCCCTAGTTACTCCCAAATGACGTCATTGGGAGGGAAGTATGGCGGCTTGGGTATGAAGAAACATCAGCTATTCCAATATATTTACCAGAGCTGAGTAAATCAGATTTCTGGTCCTAAGATTTGACACTTTGCCAATGTCTCCAAATTCTAATTCTATGGAGCTTCTATATTCTGAGGCATACATTAATACTTTGTGTACCCATTTTTAGAATGTAGCCTTATTAAAAATCACATTTCCTTTGTCATGGCTTTCAAAAATGTGAGTTTTCATGATATATATGTGTTAGTCTAGCTTCAAACTCTTCTTTGGTATGTGGAGAGTCATTGAACCATGGTTTATGGCAAGTCTACGCAAAGCATTTTTAAACGCCTATTATCCTCCTTGTAGTTCCCCTAGTCAAGATGAGAGGAAATACACATGCACTAGTAGGTAAGGTAGAAGTCCAGCAGGTGGGTTTGGCCAGTTTTTCTGTGTTTTGTAATCTATGGTTTTAGATTATTTTAGGTATTTTCCCTTAGAAACTATGGGCATTTGATAGTTCTCAAGACCTTTACTTTATGTGTTTATAGTGTATGAATTAAAATCACCTGTGTACTGGCTTGCCAAACCTGAAAGCAACATTGTATATCTTTAAGTTTTACAGTACCATATTTGTGATGGTTATACATATTACTGTCTGGTTCCAGGATTTAGATTCCTAGAACTGAATAGCAGAAGAGTAGGATGCTAGATGGTACTTGATACGATATGAAATGATAAGGCATTTATAACGTGCCTATACACAAGTGTTTCAAGGCGCGACGAGGCATGGGAGGGGGAAACAGAGGTAAGATTGACAACAAACCTACTAGGCCAGGTGTCATTCAGATTGCCCAAGTGCATGGTGTAAGCGACTTCAATTCAACACTACAGCTAAGTCAATGCCTAGTCTGGGATGCTGATGGAAGCCCTTATTGATGTATTTTTATGTCCAGTTCATTTACAACCCATATATAACAGCCCTCTCGCAGAATCCCCCCCACCCCGCTGAGCCAAGAAGTAGGTTTATTTTGCGCAATTACGGAGGCAATATAAGGAGTAGGAAGTCGGTTCTAGGTTTGTTGGAAAGCCTACAATCTTAGCTTTAAGATGGCAGTTAAAACTCGCTCAAACAGTTCCAGAGATACGGCCGATTTAGTAAAGGTAGTTTTTCGGATTTGAAATTTTAAAGCTCAGAATGACAGATGACAGTTTTCAGTTTTAAAAATGACAGAGTGACACGATTTTAGGAGGCAGTTCTTTTAGGCTAAAATAGTTTGGATTAGATTATTTTAAACTAAGAGATTGGTTTTGGCACAGTGCTAGCTGGGTACTCACACTAGATTTTGGACAGGAATGTGACTTCGTCACCGATCGGGTCAGGATTGGCTGGACTTCTGCTAGCAGTTCTTCACAGCGATCTGGTCTCTGGTTTTCTCTGGTTCCGGATACAGCACTGCTTTCTGGATACTGCTACAGGTTCTTGCAAAAGTTCTTGGCAAAAAATTCAAACAGCTCGCCCGGCTGTTGAATAGTTTGGTTGGTTTTGAGGCCTGCTAAAGAGGATTCAGCTTGTGGATTCAGGCCTCTCTGCTACAAATTCTGGAGTTAATTTCTGGTCTCTGGAGATTGATGGATTTGAAGTCTGAAGTCTCCCGGCAAAGCGTCCCGCAAGAAAGTGGAAAGTGAATCTCCCTACCTGGGTTCCAGTGTTCCTTTTATGTGTTTTGAAAATGGGTGTGTGCCTGGGCCTAGCTAAGCCTGCCCCTCTCACTTGTCATTGGCCAAGGTTTCCTTTCTCCCTTGATTGGGGGAAAGAAATGGAGTGTCAGAGTGATGCTGTAGGTTTTATGGTCAGATGAACCTCCCCTTGTCAAATTGCACACAAATCTATTTCTGACTCAAATACATATTTATCTAAGTACCATTTTTCTAATATTATAGGTCCAGTTAACATATTTTCTGTAGCACCAAACCATCCGATCCAGGTCTTTGTACGATGTTGTGTCCACTTATGACAGAATTCTCCCCTTTTAATCCAGATAACGACCTATAAACCTTTCCAGATTTTACACAAATGTGCACCAGGGATATGGGTTTCAGATGATAAAGTGTCAGATTTTTAGCATGCATACATTTGGAGTAACAACCTTTTTTCCGCTACTGTCTCCAAGAACATCCCACAGGGTCCTAACACCTCTTAAAATGTGCACAGAAAAATCACAAAAATGATGATGTTATTTATATAATTTTGACAAGTCCAGATTATGAATTATCCATCTTTTTAAAATCATGCTCTGGCCCCAAAGGGGTGTGGTTTTCCAAAGCACATGGTGGAATTTCTGGTTTATCCACTTCCCCCCAAGCTCAGCTGGCTCTCACAGGCACTGCCCCTCCCAGTTTCTCCCAAGAGGAAGCCATTTTACGACCCCCCCCAATATAACATTTGCTGAATCCAGGACAGGGCTTTGTTCAATTTCCTGCAGTCTGCAGGTACCACTCCCCTAATTCAATCAGAGAGGTGTCATCCCCTTTTGGCAGGGGCAGCAGAATGCAGCCAGGCCTGGGAATAGTTGTTGAGCCAGTTCAACTCCTGTTGGGGGTAGTTGTCAGGCAGAATTCATCTAAATGTCACTTTAGTTCCCAGTTTTCTACATTCAAATCCAACATACAATTTTTGCACATGCAGCTAGAATGCTGATTCTAAGTTCAAAACTATGACATTTAAACAATTGCAACCTATGTGACACTCAAAAGTAGGTCACTCATTTATTCTAAACATTTCGATTTTAGTGGCTTTAAACCCAAATTCGCTTAAGCTGCTGACATCCCCAGCTATTTTTTTATATATACATTAAATAATTACTTCCTTCAAGTCATTTCAGAATATAGTTTTACATTGTATCCACCTCTTAGCAAGTCTTTCCTTGGCCTGGTTTGGGTTCATTTGTTCAGTTTTACACAAAAGTCTGGTGGTTTTAAAACACCGGCTTTCTGATAGTGGTGAGCACCAGTATTGCATCCATTTTTGACATTAAGAAAATGAATTCCCCACAGTTCTGGGTTGCTTTTGGCAATCAGCATTGCCATTCCCAATGGTTTCAGGCTACTGTGTGTGTAGCCCAATGGTGGTTTTAGGCAGTGCCCTCCTGTGCTCACAACATAGGCAAAAATGGGTGGCAGCCTATTCTTCATGTTTTCCCTGTGCACTCTCTGGGGAGTTCTGGCCATCATGATGTTTTCAATGCCAGTAATGCAGTTTTATGGTAGGGCTTGGATGCATGGGTAAAAACATCCCACAAGGGGAAGGGGGAAAGTGCGGGGGGAAGGGGAAGGGACAGTGCAGTACATGAATCATTGAATAAATAACAATGAGTAAAGTACAGCCAGCAGGTGGCAAGTGAAGGGGTGAAGGGTAAGTGCAGGCAACAGGTGTCAAGTGCTGGTAGTGGGACTGTAGGGATACAGAAAAAAAAACTGTCCCCAAGTGCAGGGATTGCCAGGAAGGCAGTGCAGGCATGCGACTGGCGGGGGAGGAGTCCTGGGCCCGAGATCAGAGGGTGGCCAGGTAACCAGTGCAATTTCAGTTTCAGCCAGGAAATCCACGAGGGAGAGGAGGAGAAAATGCAGAAGCAAAAGGTTTTGAGGTGCTTCCGGAACTGGAGATGGTTCTCCTCAAGTTTCAAGGGGGCAGGGAGGCTGTTCTAGAGCGAGGCCCCAGCCGAAGAGAGAGACCTACCACCAACTTGTTGCTGGAGAAGCGACTGACCCTGAGGGAGTTGGAGGCGGATGAGCAAAGAGCTTGAGAAAGAAGATATTTAGGAAGAGAGAGGGAAAGGTATTGAGGCCCCAGGGCCCAGAAGGCCTTGTGGACAATGCAGAGGGTTTTTAACTTAATCCTCGCAGCCACTGGGAGCCAGTGCAGAGATTTCAGTCCTGGAGAGATACGATCCCTGGGCTTGAGGCCAAGGACAAGTCTTGCAGTCCTGTTCTGGATGAGTTGCAGAGGGTGGAGTGTAGAAACAGGCAAATTTATAAAGAGGCTGTTGCAGTAGTCCAGCCTAGACAGAACCAGAGCTCTGGAGACAGTGAGATTCTGGGGAAGGCGAGGAAAAGGGAGAATACCTCTGAGGAGGTGCAGCTGATAGTGTGACTGCTTAGAGACGGGTGTGATGTGAGTAGAGAAGGAGAGTGTGGAGTCGAAGATGACCCCAAGGTTTCTAGCCTCGCAGGTGGGAGCAGGAGTAGAGCCAAGAGAGGCCGGCCAGAGAGTGATAGGGAAGGAGGTTGTGGGTGTGCTGATGAGGAGAATCTCGGTCTTACTGGCATTAAGGCAGAGATCATTGGCGGCACACCACTCCTGGATGGCGGACAGACAGTCAGAGATTAGAGAGGGTGAAGAGGTCACCAAGGGTAGCCTTAAAATGAGCTGAGTGTTATCCTCATAGCACTGGAAGTTGGGGGAGAATGTGTTAATTAAGTGGGCGAGCAGTGCAAGGTATTTATTGGTTGAACAGCCAAGGAGAGAGGTTAGACCCCTGGGGAACACCACAGGTAGAGATAGGGATTGAGGAGAGGAGGGACCCAAGTTGAACCTGGGAGGGTAGATCAGAGAGAAAATAAGTCAGCCACGCCAGGGCCTGACCGGTGATCCCCTGGTTATCACAGAGACGGTTGAGCCAGATGACATGGTTGACCATGTCGAAGGCATAGGAGAGATCAAGTAAGATGAGGACACAGGGGGTGTTAGTATCAAGGTTTGAGAGCAGGTCTTCACGGATGTTCAGGAGAGCAGTTTCCGTGCTTCTGGCAGCTCTGAATTCAGACCTATGATCATGGAGACAAGCAACAAGTTTCAATGAGTTACTCATGCAGAGCAAAATGTGCAAAAAAGGAAACACCTGGAGGCACATAAGTGAACCTATGTGAGTTTATCTGTGAAGGGATGGAGAAGAGGCCCCCATATCTTTAAGACTTGCACACCTCCTTATCCTTTATGCTACTTTATGAACTTCACTGTGAATTGTTCCCTCTGAGCAGCCTTGAATGTCCACAGAGGATGTAGGGTATTGTTGAGTGGGTCCAGAGGTTCCTGGTATGCCAGTGGTACTGGAATTACTCCAAGCCAAACTCAATGATGAAGTAGACAAAGTGCAAGGTAAAGTTCAGCTTTATCAATATCCAAATAAAGCAGGCACAGGATACACGCATTGACACCTTGAGTCCCAAACCAAATTCATACAAAACAACACTTAAAGTACTTCTGGTGCATCATCTCAAGCATCATACATCACCACAATTTTACAAAACTTTCAGGAAATTGGGATTGGTTAAGGGACTACACATGGATCATATAAGAGTTACATTGTTAATTGGGTAATGATATCTGATGGCTCCATCTGATGGCTCCTCCTGAGACCATCCCAATATTGATAAAAGTCAAAATTCATCACTTCTAAGAAAACTAATTGGCTGGAATACTACATGGTCGGCAGCATGACACTAAGGGATTTGATTGGTTGGCTTCTTGCTAATCAACCTTGGACATTATGACAGCTTGTCAAGATATGTGCCACACAGGGAGTAGGGCTAGAGAGACTGATGAACTGTCTTTATTCATTAAAGAAATTACCAACTCTCATTCCTTAGACCATGAGCTTGGGCAATCTCTATATTCTTGTGAGTGCTTTTAGCAAGTACCACAGGTGTCCTATTGTCTTCTGGCACCTAATGAATAGCCAGTGTTTTCCAATCACAAGTCATGTGCTAGAGCACAATATATGAAGGGAAATTACCTCCTATTAATGAGACTTTAGCTGTTATTAATGTGTGTGCTGTGTTTTCAGTTGCCTCTGGGGACATTCTGTATTTATTTTCCATGGGGTCCTTTTGGCTCACTGTGCTGTTGCCTTTGGCTAAACAAGATCGGTTGTGCTCTTATAAGCTTGAATTAAAAGGGGAGTCTCCTGTCTATGTCATGGGAATCACTATCTTGTGACTTTGGTCCGCCGTTCCAATTGACCTATCTCCTTTTGACCTTGACACTAACTGCCAATGACTGCCTGAGCTCTGCACAGCTCTGCATTTCTGCATATTCAGACTTTGAGTTCTCTGAAAGCCTCAAGGCTTGCGTCTATTTAAAAGCATGCTGCTGCCTCCATTTTAAAGAAGATATCTGCCCTATTACACTCTTATTTCTATATTATAGAGCTATACTTGTGTGACGTTCATGTTGCATTCAGCTTATAGATTGGTTATGTTAGTGTTATTCATGTCTTGTGGTTGCTATGTTATTGATTTCCATGTGGAAATGCACATTTGACCTAGTGTACATGTTCTTCATGTGGAGATGCAAATCTATGCTGTCTCTAGTGCATGCGCGTATTGATGTTATAATGGCCGTTTGACTGTTTTTGCCATCTTCAACTTATATTGTCTCTATGTCTTGTTGTAATTGCATGGGATAAGGGTGGTATGGTTGTCCGAGTGAGTAATGCTTCATACCTGTATTCTATTGGATTGGGGGCAGAGCACACGCTATGGATGACATATTCATCTGCCGCCCAACAGTATGGTGCTGAGTTGGTTCAGATAAGAGATGCTTTGGTTAAGAAGATTTCTGTAGTGTCTCTACATAAGACTGATTAGAGCAAGGTTTATAATTGTAAGCAGGTGTGAGATTAATCAACTGATTTTCTAGACCGTCTAAAGGGTGTTTTTATGCATCATTCGTAAAGAAACGGTGAAGAAAACAATAGCTGTGGCGTATGTGCAAGGGCTGCTGCCTAAGGTGCAGCAGCAATTTAAATTGGTGTTTATTGGCAGACTAAGCCCTTTCAGAGTTAATTTTAGTTTTACATTAGTGTGCTTCATTTCTAGAGCAAATAAAGGAGGCTAATGTCTGACATGTAATGACCCTTAAGGTAGTATCATTTTTATTTTTGTGACTAATTATTTATTATGTTTTTTGATTATATTCTTAGAGAATCTGAACAACAAAACCTCCAGTACAACAAAACAAAGAGACACCCCCTAGTTCCCCTCCCTCCACTCTTTCCTCATGGCAGCAATGCAATATGACTTGGTCTCTAGCCGTTATGTAGATCAGGCAAAGGGGGTGGGGTAGGGCAGTGTTTGTGAATTTGGGAGGTGGAGGACCAATACCAGAAAAAGGAACTAGGCATTCCCAAGGAAGAGGAAGGGTTTGTAGCAGGTGGTACTTCTGGTAAGGACATTCCAATGGATTATTGACTAAGAACACAGCATGTTACTATTGTAAACAGGAGGGGCATAGGAAGCACAAGTACCTGAATTAGGCTCAGCTGCACGATGCAGACTCTTTCCGCCCCTCCTTTTCCACACATAAACACTGAAACAATCTCAAATACACAACAGAATAATGGTTAGCAACATTAAGGGGTAGCTGACATCATGTTACACGCATTGATTTCAGTAGATCAAGAAGGTCTGCATGTTGATTGCAAGAATAATGGCAAGGAAGCACAATGTGTAATAGGTACAGGTGATTTGCTCTGCAATAAAAGAAAAAGTCTGTAAGGATGGATGATTTACAATAGTTGATCTATGCATAGACTTCTTTTAGCGCCCATGCACACTGACAACCAATATGTGTTCGCTTTACCCCACATAGGTCAACAAATGATGTGATTAAAGGAGTACTCAGAAAGCCCAACCCTTTTTAGCTAAGCTTTAACAAAATACTTGGATGATGTTTCCCAAACGGGGTCTAAATTAGTACTCCACATATGAAACTTACAAGCAAGGTACACCCGTATTATTATCAGCCATAGCCAAAAAGGGGGATAAGGTATCTGAGAAGAAAATTACATGTATGTAAAGTGAAAGGGCATTATTTGGGTCATGACATATCAGCAGATGAACAAAGCATAACAAAATCAAGAGTAGAAGTTATAATAAAAATGCCAAAAACAGTGACGATTAGCCAAATCAGGTAATGTTTGGGTGTTACTCTTACTTTAGTGTCAGTGGATAAAGATCAATGCAAACATAGTGAAGCCGCTGCAAAAAAGGACCAACCTGAAAGCACATGAACAGAGAGAGTGGACAGAGGAGGCACACAGGGCTTTTCTAAAAATATAACATGCTTTAACAAGTTTCCCACCCTCAGACTACAATATTATAAAGGGCCATTTAGTTACACTACTATGAAAAAGAGGGCTATGCACAAGCATTTTGATAAACATTAATGTACTGCATTACCACTGCAGTCATTTTCAGAAATGGTTCTAGCTGTGCAAAGTTTGTAACATATGGAATTAGGAATGCTCCTTATATAGTTGTAGTAAAGTATGCCGTACATCAATTCCCACAGGATGACCTCAGCCAAGGGTATGCCCTCACTGACCAGAATGCAACAGAAGGCTTCCCTTCCCTTTGAAACCTTTGCAGTGAATAAGAAGACTCAGTGGCAACTGCAGTCAGGAAAATCACCACATGAAACACTAAAACAATTGTCAGTATTGCAAGAGCAAGTACCAGATGCTGTAAAGAATGCAGGGAGGAAAGGCACTGTGTTATCTTCACAGTGATAATGTTTGGCGGTCTCCTGAAGGACATTTTGTTGTTTACAAAGCATTGCAAGTGTATTTTACATGAATGCAACCTGGTGTAGCAGACATGTTGAATGGGGAGTGGTAAACAGGGTGAAAAGTGAATGGTTTGTCCAGGTTTTTCACAACTTGCAGAACTGATGTTTAAGAGATGCTGGATATGACAGCATGAACATATTTGAGGAGAGATCAGTAATGTACAACAAGGGATGCACCCTGTTTTATTAACCCCATTTGCATAACTCTGATGAAATTGTAATCAAATGAATGAAGCACACACCTGGAATATGTGATGGCTATAGTAACTTTGTTCCTTAAATATGTATAGGATTAACCCACACATCAGGCAGTTACACACGCAGTTCTGAAAGATTTCATCCAGGATTGGATTCCTATATTTAGGGTACCAGTGAGTATCAATATAGTCATAGTCAAAGTATTCCTTAAATGCAAGGAGCAGTATCACAGTATCACACATGCAGTTCTGAAGGGAACCTGTGGTTTTTGAGACAGTAATTAATTCAAAGTGATTGACTTCGAAGTAATTACTTAAAAAACACTTTGACTATTATAGGGGGTTGTGGGTTAAGGCATTACAAGTGGTGGAGAGGGGTTTGGGTAGGGGTACAAATGGAGGGGAAAGGGAGTCTTGTGGGGGGACCACCAAATTTAAAGTAAAAACAATTTGAAGTGAATGTAAAAAGTAATTACTTCAAAGAAAATGTCATCAAAGTAATTATCATCAGCAAAATCACATGGAACCGTTCTGAAGGCTTTCAGCCAGGATTTTGTTCCTATATTTGGGGCACCATTGAGCATCAACAGTGATAGAGAGATGGACGAATTTCACTGGAAAACTGATTCCGGCTATGCAAAACGGTATCCAGTGATACAAACCATTGAATGCCAAAGCATCGAAAACAAATGCATCAAAAAAAAGTATTGAATGCATGTTTTTGTTAGGTAAAGGTTATTTTAATTATAATGGATTTTAAGGGGTAAAAAAACAGGGGTTGCTGGGACCCCTATTAAAAAAAATGAAAAAAAATGCATTCGATGGTTTTTTGCATTGATTTTTTTTAGATGCTAAGGCATTAAATGCTTCGGCATTCGATGCTATCACTATAAACCATGCAAAACACTGAAAATACAACAGAAGTTTGACTTTCCTTCCCATCCGCAAACTAGTTAGTATAAAGGGATGCTCAAAAGAGAAATGGCTAAAATAGGTGTAGAAACCAGCCACAACTGGCCCGATGCACTCCCACTAGCCTTAATACACATGGCGGGAACTGCCTGTGGAATAATGGGAAGCAGTCCTTATAAGCTACTCACTGGCAGTGCAAGGCATTTGCGTGAAACTCCGCTGGAGCCATACCCAAGACTCTTTATCATGCTTTCCACTGTGGCCAGTAGGTATATAAAAGGAAGCACAAGAGGTTAAAGTGTTTAGACGACACCTGGATGGGACCCTATAAAATTCCTCTGACACCAGAACAGCAGTTCACTGCAGGGAAGTACACGCCTAGACATATGTAGACCCCTGTTGTGGTGTAGCACCACTGGACATTGCTGCACACAGTGTAAACAACACTGATGTGCCTATTCCTTAGCATCATATTCGTGCTTTTGCTTATCTGCGTCTTTTGGTAGGAAAAGATGTTTTAAGAAGACTGTGTCAGTAAGGTTGAATGTAAGGATGGTATAGTGGGTGGTTGTTCAACAACAGTAAACTATGACACACGTCAAGAGTTGATCATGGTGGAAACATACAACCATAAATACCTGGCATGGTGGTATTTGTGGGTCTTATTCATAGGAATGTGACATTGACCATAAACCGGGTTTATCCTCTGAGTGTCTGGGCAAGTTTCCAGATTGTGTACCATCTTATGCGAGTGGGTCCTTAACGAATGGGAGAGGGAGATGTTTACAAATACAGAGCCAGATTCAAAATGGCCAAATGTCAAATCTAGTCTAAAGATCATGCAGAAGCCTCAGACCTACCTACGCAATCAGTGAAAACAAATGTAAAACAACTGAAAGATGAAGAAACACAGAACAGTATTCTGACAGAATATTGTGCTAAACATCTGATTTTCCAGATCATATGTGGACCGGTGCATGTTAAAACATGAAGAATAGGCTGACAGCCATTTTTGCCTATGTTGTGAGCACAGGAGGGCACTGCCTAAAACCACCATTGGGCTACACACACAGTAGCCTGAAACCATTAGGAATGGCAATGCTGATTGCCAAAAAGCAACTCAGTACTGTGGGGAATTCATTTTCTTAATCCCAAAAATGGAGGAAGTACCGGTACTCACCACTATCAGAAAGCCGGCGTTTTAAAACCACCAGACTTTTGTGTAAAACTGAACAAATGAAATGAAACCAGACCAAGGAAAGACTTGCTAAGAGGTGGATACAATGTAAAACTATATTCTGAAATGACTTGAAGGAAGTAATTATTTAATGTAAAAATAAAAATTGTCAGTTTGATTTGAATGTAGAAAACTGGGAACAAAGAGTGACATTTAGCTGAAACCTGGCTTAATGAAACTGGATTCTGCCTGACAACTACCCCCGACAGGAGAAACCTGCTCAGCCACTCTTCCCAGGCCTAGCTGCATCCTGCTGCCCCTTGCCAAAAGGAGTTGACACCTCTATGATTAAATTAGGGGTGGAGCACCTGGGAACTGGAAGGGACAGAACAATGCAACTTCCTTGACTCAGGCAAATGTTATATTGGGGGCGTCGTAAAATAGCTTCCTCTTGGGGGAAACTGGGGGGCAGCTGTGCCTCTGTGAACAAGCTGGCTTGGGGGAAGTGGATAAACCAGTTATTCCACCATGTGATGTGGGAAGCCACACCCCTTTTTGACCAGAGCATGATTTTAAAAAGATAGATAACGCATAGTGCGGACTGGTCAAAATTATAAAATTAATACCATTATTCTTGTGATTTTTCTGTGCACGTTTTAAGAGGCGTTAGGACCCTGTGGTGTATTCTGGGGGGTTGCTAGCGGAAAATAGGGTCTTACTCCAAATGTCTGCATGTAAAAAATCTGACACTTCATCAATTAATGTCCATACTCCTTGCGCACAGGTGTGTAATTTTTGGTAAATATCCGATATTGGTAAACCAGTCAAAAAGCGCAAAATGTTGTCATTTTTTAATGCAAGCCCCCAGGAAGATCAGAGGCGGACAAGCATGTACCATAAGGAATATATAATGTGTACATGTAATTTCAACAAATTGTGTATCGGGGAAATATGTATTTGAATGAAATATAGATTTGTGGGCAAATTAACCAAGGGAGGATCCTCTGACCCATAAACAGACCTCATCATGATGACAATCCATTTCCTTCCCCCAATCATGGGAGAGGGGAGAATTGGGCCAATGACAAGTAGAGAGGGGCAGGCTTAGCTAGGCCCAGGCACAAACCCATTTTCAAAACACATAAAAAGAGACTGCTGGGACAGGTAGAGATTCAATTCCATTTGCTGCGGAGCATGCTGACCGACGACTTCACATCCAGAGAGCCAGACTTCAAATCCATCAATCTCCAGAACCTGTAACAGAAATTAACTCCAGAATTTGTAGCAGAGACGCCTGAATCCACCAGCTGAATCCTCTTCAGCAGGCCTCAAAACCAACCAAACTATTCAACAGCTGGGCGAGCTGTTTGAATTTTTGCCAAGAATTTTTGCAAGAACCTGTAGCAGTATCCAGAAAGCAGTGCTGTATCCGGAACCCGAGAGAACCACAAACCAGACCATTGTGAGCAGATCCGGTGCTTGACAGACCCAGAGAGCAGAGCTGACCCAGATAGCCGGGACTTCAGAACCACCCGCCGGAAGTCCCGTCCAACCTGACCAGACCATGACGAGGCCTATTTCAAATTGATATTGTGAGTACCTAGCAGAACTGTGCAGAACCAATCTCTTAGTTAAAATAATCTAATCCAAACTATTTTAACCTAAGTAGAACAGCCTCCTAGAAATCGTGTCATCTGTCATTTCTAAAGCTGCACAACTGTCACCTGTCAATTCTGCAGCTGCAAGCTGTCACCTGTCATTTTGAGTTTACTTTAAATCCGAAAATCTACCTTTATTAAATCGTCTGTATCTCTGGAACCGTTTGAACGAGATTTAACTTTCCTCTGAAAGCTAAGAATCTAGGCTTTCCAACGAACCTAGAAACAACTTCCTACTCCCTATACTTTTTCCTTAATCGCGAGACACGCACTCGCGAAATTTACCGCAATTTGGTCCGATTTCTTCATCTGTAGAAATCAGCAGCTTTTTGCTTCTCTTTGCTAAAATTCGTTTGCAATCTGCTAATCATTCATAGAGTATTGTTAAAGTGAGCCTGAACTAATATAAAGTAGCCATCACCTACCCTGAACCTCTAGAGGGAATTAAAAGCAATTTTAGCACCTTTTCACTTCCTTGCAAACCACATTAAAGTAATTTGCCTGTGTTTAAAACTCTCCCCTGTTTTCCCTAAACTTGCTGGGAGAACTGGAACTGTGTATTGCATTTTTTTTTTTTTTTTTTTTTTTTTTACTTGATTTAATTGTATAAAACAATTTTTACAAGGTTTTGAGTCCTTGAAGTCAAAAGATGAAAAGAAGAGAAGAAAAAAGAGAAAGACCTTGATGTTAAAGGGATCTCACAGTCAGAAGATAAGACAGAGAACAGCAGACAAAGAGGATAAGGAGAGAAATAAAGGCGGGGAAGACTGCAAAAGTCATGATGTTTCCCTCTGATCTCCCACAATAGTAATAGAGAGAAGATTTTCGAGCCATGATTTCCATTTGCTTTCCCTTCCTTATTGAGTTATTAGGCCAATAGCACGGAAAAAGCCCACCACTGCTATGACCCAGGACGTCTTTTCTCCGCTGATTAGGCGACACCACCATTCCTCTTCATCGTAGAACTGCAGATTTCTGAATAGAGGACCGAGATGTAGTGTGCGTGCTGTCAGCACGGCCGGGCAGTTCATTAACAGGTGCTTAATAGTTTCCACCTCGTCCCCAATTTCGCAGAATCTGCACCCTTTTTCTTCCGACTTGTTCCTTCTTAACAGAACTTCCTTTGTATGAATAATGTTCAATCGAATTCTCAGGAAGGACTCTCGTATTTTTTTGTCAGGACATTTCGACAAGTACTGTTTAGTAGAATTAACTTTCTGCCAAATTGAGGGTAGGTCGGATATCAATTTCGAGGTCGATGCCTTCTCCAATGTGTCAATCCAATCTTGCTCCTTAATGCGCACTTTCACCTTTACCGGATTGTTAATGAGTTCGTCACTGGAGCTGCTTGCCCAATCTAGGAGGGTTGTCATTCTTAGTGACCAGTCCAACAGCATTTTGCACGACCCTGTTATTATTTCTTGACGTATTTCCTTTAGTATCAACGGCGGAGAGGGTAGTAGCATTTTTCGATAGAGCATGATTTCATTTCGAGCCACAATGGAGCTCAGCGATTGCAGTGACAACTCTCTCCTTATTAATACAATTGGGAGCGATTGTGGCAGATTGAGCAGGTGTTTCCAAAAGAGTCCCTCCACTTTTTCCCAAAAGTTCGATGGTAAATTGGGTAGGGCTTCAACTCCATACGTCAAAGTGGGGACTACCTTCGCTCTGTAGAAGGTCAGGACTGGCACTAATGTGAAACGGCCGTATTTGTTCGCTACCGCTCTTGCCTGGGTTACAAGAAGGCGAGTTTTAGTCAGTATGTTATCTTGCATTGGGACTTCTTTTAAGCTTTTGTTTAAGATAATCCCAAGGTACTTGAAGTTAGTCACTTTTTCCAGCTGTTGGTTGTCCACTGCCCGGACGAATTTCTCCGCATCACGAGACGATTTTCCAAACGTCATTATTTTGGTTTTGTCGAAATTCATCTGGAGATGGTTTTCTTTGAGATAGGCATTAAGATTGTTGATCTGTCTCTGGAGGCCTATAGGTGTAAGGTCCATGAGAATAATATCATCTGCATACAGCAGGCGCGCTATTTTGCTTGTTCCCAATGTCGGGGGAAAGCTTCGTACTCTCTCCTCGTGTTCCTTGTAATCCGCTATGTAGGCGTTATACAAGGCCGGAGCCAGAGGGCAGCCTTGCTTAACGCCTCTCTCTGTCTTGATCTCGGAGGAGAGACGGCCCAGATTGTTTAACCGTACACGCATTGAAGTTTCTGAGTACAGGGCCTTTATTGGATCCAGAATCTCAGATGGGCAAGCATGATGATATAATTTCTCCCAGAGTAGTCCTCGATCCACACGGTCGAAGGCCTGGACCAAATCAATGAAAGCCATATATATCTTAGGCCGTCCCTCTGAAACCTTGGCTTTCAGTGTGCTCAAAGCCAATATGTTTACCGTCGTGCCAATGTTTTTCACAAATCCTCCCTGTAAAGGATCATGGAGGGCTGATGTAAGTATCCAAGATTGAAAATTGTCCAACAATAGAGCTCCAAAAACTTTGCCTATGGAGTCTAGCAGCGCTATTGGGCGATAATTCGAGGGAGTGTCTTTAGAGCCCTTTTTAAAAATAGGTACCACTAGAGCTTTCTTCCATGATAGTGGGATCTCAGAGTGCTTGACACATGCCATGAAGACCTCTTTAATGAAGATTGACCATGCTTTCAAATTTTTTTTCAGATCATAGTTCGTGATGCCATCCGGGCCGGCAGCTCTGGAGCTATTAAGTTTTTTAATTTTCCACTCAATCGTCTCGATATCTGTCGGAACCGCCCAAACGATCTTTTTTGTCTGCTGAACTGGAATAGGTAGGTTTTTAGATGATGATGGAACTCCATAGAGGTCTAGGAAGTGAGCTACCCAACTTGCATCGCTTATTGAGTTTTGAAGGGCTTGATTCAGGACTTTCGAGTCCCCCTTAATTAGGGACCAGAAGTCTCGCGCGCTCTTACCACAAATAGTTCGTAGCATGAGCTCAGCATCATCTTGAGCACGCTGGTATTTCGATGACCTTAACCATGATTTGTAGTTGATCGCCGCCCGAGTTGCTTCTTCTTTTTTCCCTGGAGAGTCCGAGATAGCTGCTGCTCGCTTCAATTTTCTCAGCCATTTTCTGCGTTCTACTAATTGCGGGTTGAATACGTGATTAAATGGCTTTGCTATTGGCTGCTTCTTTCCTTTCTTACAGGCAAATGTCGAGAGAACTGAGACGTAATCTGTCGATGCCTTGGCCCCAATAAAGTTCCCATTTTTCTCTTCTTTATACAGACGTGTCAACTGAGCAATTGCAGATACGGACATCTTCAGCCGTATGCCAGTTTGGTTAACTTCTAAATTTGCATTTGTGTAGCGGACTTCTGCTCTTGGAGAGGCCCAAGAAAAACTCACGATGTTATGATCACTGTATTTAGTCCTGGTCACTTCAAAGGATTCCTTTATTGCTAAAAAGCTCCTTGATACCTGGATGTAATCAATGATGGCCGTTTGATTATTTTTCTCCCAAGTTGGAATAGCCTCTGCATTAAGGGCTACTCTTTGTAGCAGATTATGTATGTCTCTAGCCTTTATTAGATTTGTCCATCTGCGAGATCTTTCCGTAGCCGAGTTTAATCCTTTGGTTAAGTCGACGTTCAGGTCGCCAACCAAGATCGTATAGTTGGCAGTGCTCGAGATTAGATAATCATCGATAATCGTCTCCATTTGATTGATGTTATTATCACAGGTCACCCGTTTAGGGTTCCAATAGGTGTTCACCAGTAGAATCTCACGCTGCGGGGCCTTATCACCAACGTTACGGGAAGTGTTCCAAGTAAGGATTACCGCTAATATGAACTCTGTTGTTTTGAGTATCTTTTTCAGGTAAAGGCCACTTCCCGATCTGATGGCGATAATAAGCCCTGATCTGGGTCTGCCCATGTTTTCTTTAAGGGCCGGCGAGTGAATCAGATGGTAACCGTCCAAAGTGGGTTTCTCCCTTAACCAAGTTTCTTGTAAACACAACACATCGAAACCTGTAAGGTCGACGTCTGACTCCACAGTCAGATGTTTGTAGCCTCTAGTGTTCCAAGACCCTAGTTTTAGAGAGGGGGGATCCCATATCGACGGTGCCTTGGTATCCCCAAAGAAGTCCGTGATTAATCCTTGTGGTGGCTACTTGCTTCTTTGTGGACCTCTGCTGGATTCTGGCTTATCTCCGTTTTGATCATTGAAATTCAAGGGCTGCAGATCGCGTGGAGGCATCCTGCGAACCCCTCTATCACTCAATTGATGTTCAACTAGATGGAAAATTCGACGAGTAGAAGGTATCGACTTCTCGTCGGGTTCCCATTCCCTCTCATTTCTGCTTCTTCCGGTAGATAGTTGCTGGAAACTCTTTCTTGCTAGTGGGGTGTCCTCTAACTTGCCAAATTTAGTGAAGCCCCCCTCTTCGCTTCGCGGTTCGTGTCTTCGCGTGATTTGCGAGATCGGCCTTTGGCGACCGTAGTTTCGTTCATTCACCTTATAGTTTGTCGCTTTTCGTGAAGCACCCTCTTGGGATGGTTTGGGCCCCAGAATGCCGTCTGCGACATAGAGCAGCTCGAAGCCCAATTTCAAGAGGTTAGACCTTTCCCCCCAAATCTGTTGCTGTGTATAGTTTGAATCAATGTGGAGATACGAGCTGTCTTTTCTTCCATTAGGATTTGGCTCGAGAATGTTAATCTCCTTTGTGATGTTGATTTGCGAGAGACGAGCCTCGCTAAATAGTTTTGCCAGGGCTCTACGGTTCAGGATCCAACTGTCCTGTTTATCCTGGACCCTTTGGAGTTTGAAGATCCTGGTAGTCTTTTCTTTTTTTCCTGGAGGATCTAGATCCCCAGCTGCTCTTTGTGAGAGCCCCTCCGACCCGGCTCCCCTTTCGTTCCACCTCTGCTCATAGACTCGTGATTTATAATGCGGATTTAGGATTGCTGTGGAAGCTCTTCCAGCCTTTGATCTCTCTTTACGGTCTCTTGCTTCCCTCGGCGACCTCTCTCTTAGAACTACAGGAGCTCTTTTGTTGTCACTATCACACTTTTTCCTGGTAATAGGCCGGGGGGAGCGCCTTTCTTCCGTGGGTTTGTGTGAGAATTTATCCTTCTTGGTTCTCAGTCCCTCTGGACCTGTCTTAGAGGTCTGGCTCAAGTTCCTCTTGTTCTTTGCCCGAGGGGTGCATGTTGACGAGTCCATAAGGAGGGCTTTTGTTTTTGGTTCTTCCGCAGCTCTGTTTTCACGAGTCTCTGGGATTTTTCGTTTTTGCTGGATTGGGGGCGACAGATCTATCTCTTCCTCTTCCACCGAGTATGTGCTTAGGTCGATAAGATCAATTGAGTCTAAGTCGCTAACCGATTCCGAGTCAGGGGGATCCTCCTGATTTTGATCGGCTGGCTTTAGTTTGAACACTTTTCTATTTTGCACAGGTGATGGGTCATTTGCCATCCTTGATTCTCTTGTATTGTTCGGTTTCAGCTTTGCTGTTTTCCTCGACTCAGTTGACACTGGTTTGGCCGCCCTCTGGGCTTTTTTTCTTCCTTGGGCCGGATAGGGAACTCCTACATGCTTAAAGATTTCAAAAGTTGACGGGATCCGGAAAGCTGCAAAATTGGATCCCTTCTCTGCAGGTTGAATCTGACCATCTTCCGGGAGGTCAAGAACTACCACACCGTTTTTCGTGCCTGCTGAGTTCTTTATTTGCGGGTTTGTTGAAACTGCCTCGATCCTAGGGGGCTGGGGGAGGATTGCGTTTTCACTTATGGCCCTCAGATCAGCTGAACTGCAGACATCCTCCGTTGTTTGGGACTCCTGATTACTTAAGGAAACCTGTTTGGGCGCCATCGATGTATCAATCAGGTCCCCGTCCGCATGTTGAGGTCTCTTAATACCCAAGGGATTTTGAAAGTCAAGCCCACAAGTCCTGTGGGCCAGCACGAAGCCCTCCAGATAGATAAGTTTAGAGTGCATCAATGTTATTAGAGTGTTTTGATCTTTAAGAGTTTCATGGATCGATTCGTACAGCTTCCCAAACGGAGCCAATGCTATCGTGACAGTGGACAAGATCGTCATTGGGTCTAGCTTTTTCCCAGGTGTTTCTGGCATCGGTTTGGCAGTAAGTTCGCTCATCCATCGAGGAAGCACAGGGGAGTTCAAATGCGATGCGTTCCCGATGCATTTATCTAAGCCGCTTCCTAACCCTGTCTCCTTGACTCCTTTAAGGGAAGGGGGGAAAATCGAATCAAGAGGCGGCGGAGGGAGGAATGGTTTGAACGAAGAGGCTGCCCCCTCTTCTGAGTCAGGAAGGAGCGAGGGCTTCTCCTTCCTCTCCCGCAAGCCCCTCCTATCCTTATCCTGAACTTCCTGGGGCTGCCGACCGGGGTCCTGGGTTTTAGCAGCTAGAGAGCACTCTTTTTCTCTGGGTGCAACTTCCAGAACGTCACTTATCACTGAAGGACTTCTTCTCGCATCCGGACCAGCCTGAGTGTCTCCTTCCTCGCCAAGCCCAAACTCAAGCCCTGGTAACAACTTACTGGGAAGGACATTTGCCGGCCCGGTGGGTAGCTTCGCTGCCCCCGTCTTGTTGATAACCTCTTCCACCTGAGGTTTACGTTTGGGAGGTAGAATTAAATTTGAGAGATGTAGGGCCGTGTCTTCCATTATGGCCAGCAGCTCCGCGTCAGAGAATTCCTGCTGTCCCCGTCCTTCACGGCGCGATTTTTTGCCAAAAAAGTCTTTGAGGGTGATCATTGCATTTGGGGGATTCTGATGCTGAGTTTTTTTCCCTCCTACTCCCCCCCTCTTATACGGAACTTTTGAGCGCGCTGGTCTTTTGGGGAGCGTTTTCTTTAAGTTCCCCTGTGTCTTTAGGTAAGCAGAGGGTTCCGTCCTCCTTCTGTCAGATAGAGGACTCGATGGTAGGATGATCACTGGAGAAGCGATGGGCAATGGACTTGCGTTCGGCTGGGGCAGCGCTACCGGGCTAAGGGATGCTGTGGTAGCCGAGGCGCTGTAGTCCTGGGGGCTTAAAGAGTCTATTAAACTGGCCTCTCCTTGAGGCGACAATGATCTCACCCTGTCCGCTGGCACCAGACTCTTCAGGGAGGTAGAGGGACTAAGTTCTAGAGCTACGGAGCTAGCCTCTAGATCGATTGATGATGTGGGAGGGGAGATCTCCTCGTCACCTGGCGGTGTTCGCAGGTCGTCCATTTCCCCCATCGTGTGTATCATTATATTCACTTGTTCCCCCCCCATAGAAGGCGTATCGGGTGGGCCTGCCCCCAAGGCCCCCTTCCTCCCGTTGGCGTCCACTGGCTCTCTCTCCGAAACGAGCGGGCATAGATGGTTCTCTAGTCTAATGGGGGGGGGTTCCAACCGTGGGACTTGGCTTGTCTTGGGTGACGCTTGGGGTTCCCTGCTTCCCCCTTTTACCACATGGGGCAAAGTTTTGGGCGTGGGTGTTTCGCTAGTCATAGAGAAGTCTATAACACCCTTCCCCGAGGTGGAGGTTTCCTCCCCCCTCCTCTCAATCGTGAGGAAATTGAAGACACACTCTGAGTGTTGTGATTGAGTCTTTGCATTATTCGAAAATGTTTGTAGGGGGAGGTGATGATGTGTATCCAGCGAAAGGCCAGATTCTGTTACCTGTTCAGCTGCATCGGTAAAACTGCTATTTAGAAGCTCTGGACAAGGCTGCTTCTTGCTCCGTAGATTTCTCGGCTCGAGATCATTCACTGATGGTTTCCTTTTGGCTCTCTGCACCAGCTCAGACATGGTAAGAAAAGCCCTTCCCTCGACATGCGCTGATTGCAGACCTCTCCTTCCTCCTCCCGCCGACCGCGGACTGCTGACTGCCCTTGTCAGTCCCTTCGCGGTCCGCTTCGCGGAGGGAAGTGGTTAAGTGCCAGAGGCTCACCAGAGCACACGCCTCTCAGCACACGCCTCCAAAAGAAAGTGAGGAAATACTGCGCTCTCGAACAGCGCTCACTGCTCACACTGCTGACTGCCCTTGTCAGTCCCTTCGTATTGCATTATAAAGTGTGATTTGTTGGGATTCTTGAAGACTGTGTGCTCTCCTTCCATTTCTTGTATTGCATAGGGGGGGAGTGAATTGTCAAAAGAAAAAGTGATCATATTACCTTTTGCTAAAATCATAACAAGTTATTTCTGTACTGCATTTTATTCCACCTTGCGTTTCCTTGAACCATATAAAGCATTCTTTCCCACCTTATTCTTCTGTTCCTATTCATAAGTTACTCTTGCTGACTACTGCTCATAATCACAAGTGTAATATCCATTATCAATTTATTTATAGAAGTGCGATATATAAATATATTGTTTACATTTTCAAATAAACCTTTTAATTTGCAAAACAAACCTACTTCTTGGCTCAGTGGGGTCAGGGGATTCTAAGAGGGGGGTGTTATACAAGGGTTGTCATCCAGAGTACTGAACTGGATATAAAAATACATCAATAAGGGTTTTCCTCAGCATCCCAGACTAGGCATTGACTTAGCTGTAGTGTTGATTGAATACCACTTACAAAAGTGGGGGCTCGGAGCCGGGATATTCTGGGTTAGATTTACCAATTGTGCAGATTAATACAGTGTGCCAACTGACCAGATACACATATCCGGTTAGATCACCACGCTGTTTTACACTGTGAAAGCATCCCTCAAAGGAACGCTCTAAGGAAACGGTCCGTTTTGCAAAATAAAATACAAACTTCTGTAAGTCAGGAAGGAACTCAAATTCCAGAATGACGACCTTGGTAGATAAGAAAATAGCCAGAGAGCACTTCTTACATACGCTATTTGTGAGAGTTGAGTGGACTCATCAGGACCAAATGGTCTGGTTGCAGGCAATCGCGCAACAGGTCACTGAAACAGGGTCAGATAATTGGAGAGATCACGGTCCATTACATGTGGCCCTGAGTGAATTATATATGGCTTCTAAGGCCAAAGATGAACACAATACGATTGCCTGGATAGCGGCATATTTGTATCTATATATGGGAGCCATGCAGGACAAATGTGCTGAAGGCCAAGACCTGGCAAATAGGCAACAGATGGCGTTAGAAAAGGCCCAATCTGACCTGGTCTCTTCTGAGCAGAAGCTGCAGAGGAGCCAGGAGTCAGAAAATGATAGTAGGCAGTATATCAGTAAAATAAAAGAGGACATGGATATACTGCAACAGGAAAAGACAGACCAGGACACCAGAATTCTGGCTTTGCAGAAGGAGCACCAAGACAGTTTGGACTCTTTACGGCAGAGCCAGAAAAAGCTGGAGCAACAGATCAATTTCAACAGGGCATGCAAAGAGCAGGTAGCCACCCTGCAAATCCAACTAGACAGAGAGAAAGAGGAAAGCAATAAATTGATTTTGAAAGACCTGGATACCCAGGCAGAGTTTGATGAAGAACGCCAGACAGCTGGTGCCTTTCAAAGGCAGAGGGACGACCTGGCATCACAAATGCAGGCTCTTGGTCAGGAAAGGGATACCTTAGGCCAGGAAGTCTGCCATTTAAAAAGAAAAATTGAAGAAAATCACTTGGCCCTCCAGGGGCTGGGTGACCTCCAAAAAGAGCATCAGGGCTTGCTAGATCACACCAGGAGGGTGGAGGAGGCTCTGGCAAGAAAGGGGCAGGCCAGTGGGGATGGGACTGAGGAGGTAACCCTCCTGCAGCAGAGACTGGCCCAGTACTCCAGGACCAATCAGGAGGCACAGAGAGAAAATGAGGCTCTCTGTCAGCACAATGATAGGCTCCAGCAACAGGTAGTGATGCAGGAGAGACTGATAGAGTCTAGTAAGGCCTTAACTGAGGAACTGAAAGCGCAGGCTCTTGCATTGCAACAGGGAAAAGGGCGGATAGAGATGAGGTTCGCTGGGAAAGAGAAACTCCTGAGCATAACCTCAGGAGCCCTAGTGCCAGAGGCCTTCACCTCTACCAGTCCCTGGACTCTGCCACCCCCATGTTCCCTGGCGCACATGAGCACGGGGCCACAGGGATGGCAGATTACTATCCAGCTAAAAGTATGGGGCTCATAGGCCAGTACCACCCAGGAATGGAGGGGCAGACATCCGGGTATGGGCACCCAAGCACAGTGCAATTTAGTCGTGAACCCCAGGAGAGTAGGCCCACTAAGGGCATCCTGAAAACCTCTGCCCAGTTAGGTCAGTGGGGGGATACCCAGCAAATCCTGGTAGCAAGGAGGGATCTGAAGACTCCTCTGAGCGTCACAGGACACAGGAGACCAGGTCCCCACATTCTGCCAGCCATTCCCAGGCTCGCAGAATCTGGGAAAACCTGGAAGATCAGACGGGCACCTCTGGGAGCAGCGCTTCTGAGTCGGAGGATGAATGGACCAGGGTTACCTGAACCAAAAAGGCCAATAAGGCAAAAAGGGCCTTGCTTAAGGACCCCTTAAAGCAGATCAAGGCAATCAGGAGTGTCATCACTCCTTATCATAAGAACGCCAAATATTACGTTTGGGAACACTTGGAGCTCTATTAGCAAATGATGGAGACTTTCCATTTGAAGTATAGCAGTAGCTGCATCCAGTACGTCAAATGGACATTCTCCCCAGAATACTCCAGTTTCTTTGCGGGTCTGGAGGACCAAAATCATTTAAGATGGTCCACCTAAAAGGCGGCCATCTTGAAACATTTTTCTGTTCACAGAAATCCTCAAGAGGCTTGCAAAGCAGCCTACAATTTGCAATGTGGGGAGGATCAGGCCCCACAAGAGTTAGTGCAAGAATTAAAGCGTGCTTTTGTGCAGACCACTAGAAGGGTGCGCATGGATAGCAGAGAATTTATCAATACGTTTTTCCATGCCTTACCCAAATACATAATGACCCAGCTCGTGAGAGATTTTCATGAGAAAAGATCTTTAGACTGGGTCATTGAACAGGCTACCCGGATCTATGAGGTGCAGAAGCCCATCGAAAATAAAAATAATGCGCCGAAAACCCCAAAACCAACAGCACCCCTGCTGCTGCCAAGGTGGCAGAGGTGAAGGTTGCCCCCGTTTTAGATTTGGAGATGGGGGGCCTAAAAACCTGCCTGCACCAAATATTTCACTGCCCAGAAGGCCCTCGGGCCAGTCACAGACAGGGAGTCGAGGAGGTAGTCCCACAAATGGGGTCCCCCGCTCCCCTGACTATGTAAGTCCCCGCTACAAGGGATACCGACCAATCCTGGGTTATGTGTGGACTCCTCCAGCCCAAGGGGGGGGAGCCAGCCAAGCATCTGACCCGGGGAACTTCCCTCCTAACTTCCCCCAGGTGGGCAGGAATTCACCAAATCCTGGGCAGAACTTTTTCCCCAGGTATCCACACAATTTCCAGCACCAAAATCATCCATCCTACTTTCCCCAATTCCCTGAGCCCAGACAACCTAATCAGGGAGAGGGGAGGCCAAGGGTGGAGGGGTACCAAAACCTTCCCAACCAGGGGTACTACCAGAGAAGTGATAGCTACCCTTCCAGGGATCAGCCCAGGGGAGAAAATAGAGCCCCGTATCAGCCTGAGCGGGTTTCACAACTTGAGCGCCAGGTCCAAAATATGGCACGAGATCTGGGTCACATACTGAGGGCTCAACAGAACCCTCAGATGAGCATGCCACCGCAGAATGCCCCAAACTCTTGACCTGGTGCTCCAGAACAATGATGGGGGCAGCACCCCGATAACCCACCGGTTCCCAGGGAGAAGGCACAAGGGGAAGGGGGGTGTAAAGCCTTGGAGGAAGCTTCCTTCCCAACTTGTAAACAGCCCCTGGAAAACCAGGAACCGGAAACAAAATCTCCTGCCCCTGAAAACCTGCCTCCCAAGGAGCAGAGGGGGGGTAGGAGAAACAAAGGACATAAACAGACCCACTTTGTGGAGGAGTTACAGGTCTTCCAATTTGAGGGAGAGGGATCCTCAGAAGATCCTGGGAAAAGGATCTTCTCCTTCAGAGATGGGGGAACTCCTCCCAAGGAAAAATGGGTTCCAAGGGATGTCATTTCAGACTGGGGAGATGTGGAGACTGAGCTACCGCCGCCCATCAGCTCATCCCAGAACCGACAATACCAAAATCCCCTGGACTGCCTCCAAAAAGGGGGGGGGGGCGGCCCAGAACCGGAACCAGGGGAACCCGCAATGGCTCTGATCTCCAGTTGCCAACTTTTTCTTTCAGATTCACAAGGCTCTCCACAGAATTCTGCCCAAATCTCTTCGCTAGCAATGTCCAAAACCAGAAAGTTAGCCCACCAGTTGTCCAAAAATGTGCATTATCTGTGCCCCCTTGAGGAGAAGGAGGGAAGATACTATGCCCCGGTACAAGTACATGGGCAGGGTACAATTTCAGCGCTGGTGGACACTGGATCTCAAGCTACCCTTCTGTCCAGAAGGGCCTTTGACAAACTAAATGCAGGAAGGGGGGAGAATTACCGTATTCCCCTCACCTCTCTTCCTGGACAACTGCAGAACTTTGACGGGAAGGAAATTCCTGTCGAGGGGACTGTAGATTTGGACATCAAAATTGGGAGACACAAGGTGAAACACCCGGTCATAGTAGTGACTCCAGAGGGCACCCCTTGTTTACTAGGGAATGACCTCCTGAGAAGGTTGTCACCCCTAATAGATTGCGTAAACAAGGTCCTCTGGACCCAGACTAGCCGACCAATAAAATTAAAACAGAGTGTCAACCATGTTAGTTTAAACGGCACCTGCCACATGGTTGAACAAAAATCGGACCAAGTAGAATTTCACTTCCAGAACAACCAAATTCCAGACGTGACAGTAATTGCAGTAGGACAACAGACTGGTGATGGAGGGTCTTCTCTCTTTCTGAAAATCAACCTTCCTTCCAGTTTAAGGTGGTATTCCACACTGGAAGGAAACACCCTGAAATTCTTTACTAATCCACAATCAGAAACTCCCACTCCTATAGTCCACAAAGATGTGAAATCAGCTCCGAGCCTGGCTGATATTCAGCAAATTGGAGAGCAGTTGTTCATCCCTGTTCAGTTAAATTATGGGAAGGACTCTGTTCTCGCTCGAGTGTGCATGAACAACGGTAAGAACTTCATCAGCGAAGCCATGTTCCGCCAACTCCCAAAAGATCCAGCCATTCCCACATTCAAACTGCTAGACAAATGGGAAATGGACCTGGAAGCACCTAATGCCAAACATCTCCTGCCCAGCAGGTGTATGCTCAAAATCTCCATTGGCAACAAGAGCATAGTCCATAATTGTTGGGTTGTGCGAGACGGCACTGCCGCCTTTTACTTAGGCAGTGACATTCTCAATCGCTTTGCCATTAGTTTGGACCTAATAAACTTCAAAGCTTGGTCCCGATTAGCGGATAATCCCATGGGCTTTGATGATCCAGAAAAAGCATTTAGGTCAGCTCAATTGCTACCTTATGCAGTTGAAATTCAGATCAAAGAGGAAGTCACCATCCCAGAAAGGACCCGACAATTCTCCCTGGAAGTGAAAGTTAAAAGAGGACAAAAATTGAAAAACCCTGAATCTTAAATTTATCTAAATGCTCCTTTTAAACAGCAAGGGTTAGGGGTAAACCCAACACCATTAGTCAACATAGAACATAACACCATTCCAATAGAGGTGGATAACAGCGACTTAAAGAGTATTACTCTGGCCGCAGGCACCATTATTGGAATGGCGGTTGATGACCGACATTTCTCCATTGATTTAGGAAATTAACTGTTAGGACAAATCCCCAAGGACTGTTTTGACTGACAGTGAGGACAATACAACACCAGACAGGATCTTCACCCGGCATGGGGGGAACTTCCTGGTGTACACTTCCTGCCCTTATGGTAAGGAAGATGTGACTTGTGACTTCAGGAGGGATGAGGTGATTTTCCAGGTCCATGAGGGCTGCCTTTCCCACCTGAAGCCTCCAGCCTAAGTCAGCACTCTGACCAGGGACTTCTCCACCCAGCTGGAGGAGGCCGCTGAGATAGCCAAACCAGAAGTCTTTCCAGGCTTCAGCCAGATGGTGGAAGAGAGAGTCAACCTAGCTGATGCATGTGTGACTCTGGAACAAAAGCAAAAGTTGAAACAAGTTTTCTTGGATTTCCAAGATCTCTTTGCGGTAGACTCATATGACTGTGGTCGCACCGACATCCACACCACAACAATTCCCACGGACCCTGGAATGACTCCAGTGTTTGTGAAGCAATATCGTTTGCCTCTCGCATCCATGGAGTCCCTTACTGAAATAATTAAGAACCTTGAGTCCCGGGGAATAATCCGTCCAGTCCACAGCACTTTCAATAATCCGGTGCTGGGAATATTGAAGCCAAACGGGCAGTGGAGACTCTGCGCCAACCTTAGGGAGCTCAACAAACGGGTCCATACTTCCCGATGGCCTCTGCCCTACATGACCAAGGGCTGGCCCAGATTCAAGGGTCACAAGTATTCACTGCAATAGACCTGACCAATGGATACTGGACCGTGCCTGTCAGTAGGGAGGACCAATACAAACTGGCTTTTACCTTAGGGGGCCAGCAGTACACATGGACCCAGACTACCTTCGGATACCTCAACTCCGGCAATGAATTCAACATTTTCCTACATAAGGCCATGCCCGACCTGGGTGCGAGGGGTTACCTGGCTTATGTAGATGATGTCCTCATCAAAAGTTCATCTGTGGAGGAACACATAGCGGAGATCCGTTATGTTCTGACACAGTTGAGGGCCGCCGGAGCAAAACTTTCCTTTCAGAAAGCACAGTGGTGTAGAACCCGTGTTAATTTCTTAGGGCATGAGATTACTCCTCAGGGTCTCTGTCCCCAGGAAAAGAAAGTGGAAGCACTCCAGAAACTGAAGGATCCCACAACTCTGCAGGTACTAAGGAGCCTCCTTGGACTGACCAATTACAGCAGAAAATTCATTGAAGGCTATGCAGAGATCACTAGACCCCTGATTCATCTCTTGAAGGGGGGTTTCAAGTGGGAATGGGGTCCAGAACAATCCGAGGCAGTAAGACAACTCAAGAGAAGCCTCTCACAAGCGCCTTGCCTAGCTTACCCTGTCAGAAACAAGGAGTTCTTCCTGGAGACAGGGTTCTCTAATAGGTGCTTGACGGCAGTATTATACCAAAATCATGACAAGGTCAATAAAGTAATCTCCTATGCGAGCAAAACTTTATCCTCCGTGGAGGAAAAATTCAACGATTGTGAGAAGGCACTCCTGGCAACGGTGTGGCATTGTAGAATTACCGCCCGTTTATCCAGGGGGAACACATCATAGTGGAGACTCCACACCAGCCTCTGCAATATCTCCAAAGTGACAGAATCCGGGCCGGAAATGTGAGTAATTCCCGAATTACTTCCTGGATTCTGTCAATGCAAGGCTTTCCTGTGAAGGTCAGGTATGGCCAAAACAAGAAGAGTCCCCTCGCGCAAGGTCTGGCTGACTTGCATGATTGTGCCAGCGAAAACTGTCTCGAGGACGAAAGTCTAAAAATCAAGGACAACATGGAGGCATACCTTAATTCCCCACACAAAGTCTTTGAAGAAGACAAGTGTGAGGGAATGCCCTCTGTCTATGTGGATGGATGCTCGTACCATGTTGACGACAACGGGGAGAAAGAACTGGTGGCCGGCGTAGGGAATGCATGGGTGAATGAGTCACCAGAACCCACCGCTGGATACAAAATTGGTCCCCGAAGTAGTCAGGTGGCAGAATTGATGGCTGTGCTTCAGGCCATCCTCACTGCTGTCCAACATCAACTCCACAAACTGGTCATAATCACAGATTCAGATTATGTACGGAACGGGTTAGTGGAGCACCTGGTTAATTGGAAAACCAGAGGCATGTTATGTGCTAATAACAAACCCCTGAAACATGGGAAGTTAATCCAAAACATAGATGATCTGGTCACATCGAATGGGATGACCATCTACTGGAAAAGATCAAGGGTCATTCCAAAGTAGAGGGACCAGACAAAACTGGAAATGACTTAGCTGATCAGCTGGCCAAAACCGGGGCCATCCAAGGGGATCTAATAGAAATAGTGTCCCTGTTGGGGGAAATCCAGGTCACTGCCATCACTAGGTCCCAGACCAATGCTCACAATGATCTTTCAACTGCACAATGGAGTAAGGAGACCCTTGATGCTGATTTGATTACAGCTCAGAAGGGGGATCCAATAATTGGTAAGTTTTACCAACACATTGAGGACCCTGAGAACTTTCCCCTGACGGATACCGATTACATTGGGAAAGAGGACCTAAGAGTGTTGATGAAATGTCCAAAAGGGTTCCGAATCCAAGACGGTTTGCTGGTAAGGAAATCCAAAGCTGGCCACGATCAGTGGGTGGTTCCTACCTCATTCCGAAGCCTGATGTTAAGTCACGCCCATGATGCGGCCACTGCCGGTCATAGGGGGTTTCACACAACACTGGAAATCTTAAGAGAGGTTGCATACTGGCCACACATAGGGCAGGACCTTGACCAATACTTGAAGGGGTGTCTTGTGTGTGCACAATTTCAGCCATCATCCCTCACACACCGTGCGCCTCTCCAAAAGAGGGGGATGATACTGCCAAGGTCAGATTTGCAAATTGACTTTGTAGGCCCTGTGATTCGCTCATCTAGTAGAAACAAGTACATGTTGACCGTTACATGCTTGTTTACCAAGTGGGTGGAATGTCTCCCAGCCCCAAACTGCAAGGCAGAAACAGCAGCTGCCCTGATGATTAACCACATCTTTTCCCGTTTTGGTCTACCTCAAAGGATTGAGTCAGACAGAGGTAGCCACTTCACCAGTGAAGTAATGACAAAGATGTGGGAGATACTGGGGGTTAAGAGGAAGTACACATTGCTTACAGGCCAGCTTCTTCTGGAGCAGTGGAGAGATACAACCAAACCATTGTGAGCATATTAAAAAAGTTTGTGGCAGATTCTGGGTCAAGTTGGGATATCCGATTACCTCTGGTCCTAATGGCCATCAGATCTACCCCTTCATCCGCAACTAAAATGTCACCATTTGAGTTGATGACTGGACGCAAGATGGTGCTTCCCCAGCATTTGCTCTACAGGACTCAAGAGCAGACACTGATAAATGCCTCCACAACTCATGAGTATGTGGAGAACTTAAGGAAACACCTTCAGCATGCTTTTGCCTATGCTCAGCAGAATCTAGAAAGATCAGCTGATAGCATGAAAACCCACTACGACCTGAAGACCACCAGTAAGGAATATACTGTGGGGGACCGGGTCTATCTATACAATTTCCAAAGGAACCAGGCCAAACAGCGAACATTTTTGCCTACATGGAAGGGACCATTTGAAATTATAGAGAAAATATCCCCTGTGGCCTACAAGATCCGCATCCCCAAAGGTGGTTTGGCAGAGGGGGAAGACAAGTGGGTCCATATAAATCAGCTAAAGTGTTGCCATCCCAGACACACTCTGCAACAACTGGAGGAGTCCTCTGCAATACGAGAGGGCACCGCTCCAGAGTAATTCAATTCCAACCCTAAAATATCCCACATATAGTCTCTAAAATATTATGATTTGGAAAAAAAATGTCTTATAATTGTATCTTGTTTTGGTTAAAATAAGAACGCAAATGTTTTGATTATAAAATGTATATGCCACCCCACCATATCAATGGTGGGGAAGAAATGTCTAGGAATGTGTACTGCCGCTTTGCTTTATCATCCTAGGACAGAGGAAACCATGGAGACTGACCAAGGAGGACGACCGGGGACCGGGAGCAGAGACCCAAGGGGCCCGGGGTACCGCCCAATCCTCCCATCAGGACCAGCAAGGAGAACTGATTGATCGACTGGAGGGAGGAAAAGATGCTGAACTGTGCCATCCATGGAATTGGAAGAAGAGGAGGTGAACATCCCAGATCTTGCGAGTTCCATCAGTGAAAGGACAGAATGGCCATCGCAAGAGCGGGGGCTTGTGGGATGTTTTTACCCATGCATCCAAGCCCTACCATAAAACTGTGCAGTACGTGCATGGAAAACATCATGATGGCCAGAACTCCCCAGAGAGTGCACAGGGAAAACATGAAGACTAGGCTGCCACCCATTTTTGCCTATGTTGTGAGCACAGGAGGGCACTGCCTAAAACCACCATTGGGCTACACACACAGTAGCCTGAAACCATTGGGAATGGCAATGCTGATTGCCAAAAAGCAACTCAGTACTGTGGGGAATTCATTTTCTTAATCCCAAAAAGGGAGGAAGTACCGGTACTCACCACTATCAGAAAGCCGGCGTTTTAAAACCACCAGACTTTTGTGTAAAACTGAACAAATGAACCAAAACCAGACCAAGGAAAGACTTGCTAAGAGGTGGATACAATGTAAAACTATATTCTGAAATGACTTGAAGGAAGTAATTATTTAATGTAAAAATAAAAATTGTCAGTTTGATTTGAATGTAGAAAACTGGGAACAAAAAGTGACATTTAGCTGAAACCTGGCTTAATGAAACTGGATTCTGCCTGACAACTACCCCCGACAGGAGAAACTTGCTCAGCCACTTTTCCCAGGCCTAGCTGCATCCTGCTGCCCCTTGCCAAAAGGAGTTGACACCTCTCTGATTAGATTAGGGGTGGAGCACCTGGGAACTGGAAGGGACAGAACAATGCAACTTCCTTGACTCAGGCAAATGTTATATTGGGGGCGTCGTAAAATAGCTTCCTCTTGGGAGAAACTGGGGGGCAGCTGTGCCTCTGTGAACAAGCTGGCTTGGGGGAAGTGGATAAACCAGTTATTCCACCATGTGATGTGGGAAGCCACACCCCTTTTTGACCAGAGCATAATTTTAAAAAGATAGATAACGCATAGTGTGGACTGGTCAAAATTATATAATTAATACCATTATTCTTGTGATTTTTCTGTGCATGTTTTAAGAGGCGTTAGGACCCTGTGGTGTATTCTGGGGGTTTGCTAGCGGAAAATAGGGTCTTACTCCAAATCTCTGCATGTAAAAAATCTGACACTTCATCAATTAATGTCCATACTCCTTGCGCACAGGTGTGTCATTTTTGGTAAATGTCCGATATTGGTAAACCAGTCAAAAAGCGCAAAATGTTGTCATTTTTGAATGCAAGCCCCCAGGAAGAGCAGAGGCAGACAAGCATGGACCATAAGGATTATATAATGTGTACATGTAATTTCAACAAATTGTGTATCGGGGAAATATGTATTTGAATCAAATATAGATTTGTGGGCAAATTGACCAAGGGAGGATCCTCTGACCCATAAACAGACCTCATCATGATGACAATCCATTTCCTTCCCCCAATCATGGGAGAGGGGAGAATTGGGCCAATGACAAGTAGAGAGGGGCAGGCTTAGCTAGGCCCAGGCACACACCCATTTTCAAAACACATAAAAAGAGACTGCTGGGATAGGTAGAGATTCAATTCCATTTGCTGTGGAGCATGCTGACCGACGACTTCACATCCAGAGATCCAGACTTCAAATCCATCAATCTCCAGAACCTGTAACAGAAATTAACTCCAGAATTTGTAGCAGAGAGGCCTGAATCCACCAGCTGAATCCTCTTCAGCAGGCCTCAAAACCAACCAAACTATTCAACAGCAGGGCGAGCCGTTTGAATTTTTGCCAAGAATTTTTGCAAGAACCTGTAGCAGTATCCAGAAAGCAGTGCTGTATCCGGAACCCGAGAGAACCACAAACCAGACCGGTGTGAGCAGATCCGGTGCTTGACAGACCCAGAGAGCAGAGCTGACCCAGATAGCCGGGACTTCAGAACCACCCGCCGGAAGTCCCGTCCAACCTGACCAGACCGTGACGAGGCCTATTTCAAATTGATATTGTGAGTACTTAGCAGAACTGTGCAGAACCAATCTCTTAGTTAAAATAATCTAATCCAAACTATTTTAACCTAAGTAGAACAGCCTCCTAGAAATCGTGTCATCTGTCATTTTAAAAGCTGCACAAATGTCACCTGTCAATTCTGCAGCTGCAAGCTGTCGCCTGTCATTTTGAGTTTACTTTAAATCTGAAAATCTACCTTTATTAAATTGTCTGCATCTCTGGAACCGTTTGTCCTAGGAACGAGATTTAACTTTCCTCTGAAAGCTTAGAATCTAGGCTTTCCAACGAACCTAGAACCTATACATTTTCCGTAATCGCGAGACACACACTCACGGAATTTACCGCGATTTGCGATTTGGTCCGATTTCTTCATCTGTAGAAATCAGCAGCTTTTTGCTTCTCTTTGCTAAAATTCGTTTGCAATCTGCTAATCATTCATAGAGTATTGTTAAAGTGAGCATGAACTAATATAAAGTAGCCATCACCTACCCTGAACCTCTAGAGGGAATTAAAAGCAATTTTAGCACCTTTTCACTTCCTTGCAAACCACATTAAAGTAATTCGTCTGTGTTTAAAACTCATCCCTGTTTTCCCTAAGCTTGCTGGGAGAACTGGAACTGTGTATTGCATTATAGAGTGTGATTTGTTGGGATTCTTGAAGACTGTGTGCTCTCCTTCCATTTCTTGTATTGCATAGGGGGGGAGTGAATTGTCAAAAGAAAAAGTGATCATATTACCTTTTGCTAAAATCATAACAAGTTATTTCTGTACTGCATTTTATTCCACCTTGCGTTTCCTTGAACCATATAAAGCATTCTTTCCCACCTTATTCTTCTGTTCCTATTCATAAGTTACTCTTGCTGACTACTGCTCAAATTCACAAGTGTAATATCCATTATCAATTTATTTATAGAAGTGTGATATATATATTGTTTACATTTTCAAATAAACCTTTTAATTTGCAAAACAAACCTACTTCTTGGCTCAGTGGGGTCAGGGGGATTCTAAGAGGGGGGTGTTATACAAGGGTTGTCATCCAGAGTACTGAACTGGATATAAAAATACATCAATAAGGGTTTTCCTCAGCATCCCAGACTAGGCATTGACTTAGCTGTAGTGTTGATTGAATATTGCTTACAGCGCCCCTCAGTCCGCAGGCACATATACATGCCCAGAACGCCCGCAGAACGGCAGGCCGTGGTCTAGGACTTTTACAGGGTGGCACACTTCCCCAAAGTGCTCGGTGCCATAGATTGCACCCATAATGCCCTAAGTCCACCTAGAGGCCACTGAGCACATCTATTGAAACCACAAGCACTGGCATCCCATCAACGTGCAGGTCGTATGCGATGTAAAGGGAATCCTCACCTCTGTCTATGCAAACTACCCTGGCTCCACCCATGACAGTTTCATATACAGAATTTCCACCCTGAGCCTGGCCCTGGAAGCTGGGCAGCATGGCGACACATGGCTCCTAGGTGAGTACAAATGCCTGTGCACATGCATGCATGTCACACACAGACAAATACACAAACCCTAATAAACACAACCATTAGCACTGCCCATGGGAGGGGATAGGGCACATGGCGAGGCAGCCCGGACCCAGCTTGTGGCCACATTGTTCACCTAAACTCCCACCCCTGCGGAGTGCACACAGGCCTGGCACATACCAGGTGACAATCGATGATGACAAAGAGACAGTCAACTGTCACAACCTTACCACCCTGGAAGTGCTACATTGTGTGCATCCCTAGCTACTTAAACCTAACTAATCCTGTGTGACCAAAAGGAACACATGTAAGGTGTGTATCACCCACCCCCCCTGCAAAACAGGCCATGGCAATCCCTGGTATGTCATCCAAACCCACCCAACACACATCACCCTTGTCTGCCACACCATGACATGGCATGCAATAGCAAAAGCCCAACACATGACCAATAAGATACAAAGTGACATGTGATAAATGGGAAGCGGCTCCAGACAATGACGCTCGACATGGAATCAGATGAAATGACTGACCAACAGCCTCCCACACATACCAAGCCATACACAAATTCTTTCCACCAGTCGTAGCATGAACATAACACTGAATGCCTGTTCATATGCACATTGGGCAAGGCAAAATCCCTACTCCAGAACCTGGTTGCTGTGTGTCTCTCCTGCAACACACTGCTCAGCACACAGCACAGTGAGCAGCCATTGTGTTGCAGATACACCTTGAGCATCACATGAAAAGGACTAATTAAATAAATAACCAATTGACGCATGTACAGGATCCCCAAATGGTCATAGATCATGCGCTGCAGGGACACAGCGGGCCCCAGAAGGCAATCCGTGTGCACCTATGGCCATGGAAGTGTGGTTGTACATGTGGTGGATAATTGTTCAACTGTGTGTGTCAGTAGGGACATGCACTCAATACATGCATGTGAAATCAAGTGACCCTCAGTGTCCTGTACACATCACATGTGAACATTGCCCATGTGTACACCCCAGCATGTCAAACCCCACCAATCCCCTGACACCTGAAAAGTAAAGACAACACAGGAACATGCATTGACCAGCGGAACACATCAGGTACATAGCACCCCACAATTACAGTGTCAGAGTGCCCAAAACACTGTAGCCCAAGCCAACTGTCCAACAACAAAAGGCCCTTCCTCATTCACACATCACCATAACCTACTGAACAACTGTGTCTGGGGTATGTAGCCTTCTTCCTTCAAGTCTACCTGACTACAGGATCACCCTGCCCCTTGATCTCCATGTTCCACCCTGCGTGTAAATAGGGTCCAGCCCCCTGAGAGGCCACCTTGACTGGTAAAAATACCAAATTGCAGAGAACTCCAAGGAGCCGAACCCACAAACCAGGGAAAAAGCCTGTAGGCACCAGAAAACCCTGGAAGAGTCTCCAGTAGATGACTTGAAGTAGCAGAAAATCTCCAAGCACAATGATAGAACAACCAAGGTAGCACAGTTCAACAATGCTCCAACAGGATGGGTACCATGTTCGGTACATAATATACAATGATGATGCAACAACTGATGGGTAGTGTCACAGCCCCGGTGTGCAGACGCAGGAGTGGCACGAACCAACCACCCCCTCCGTGGTCTGGGCGCCTGCAAGGTCAAACTTACACAGGCCTCTGAGACTCCGGCGGGGAAGGAGGGTCAGTGATATGTTCTTCGTACAGGCATTGGTATTCAGGATAACCGGAAAGAGGGGCAGGAGAGGGGAGTAGGATTGTCAAGGGAAAGTAGGCAAAATTCAAAAAACAACTATTGACAATAACACATACTCAATCAGACAAAACATGTTCATCATGCACATTGTACCAAATGAGTCAAATGCAAGCCAAAGAGAGACTTATCTCTGGGGTGAGTGCTGGCCTCCTGCCTGCGCACTCTCAGGTCCGGTAACAGGAGCAGTTCAATGCTGCAAAGAGAGTGTGAGCTACTAATCTGTGTGTGTTTACAACAAACACACACAACACCATTCATGCCCCAAAGTAAGTGACTCCTCCACAAACAAACACTCTTGTCTGCTGCTTAGTACCCATCCGTTAGCTTGCCCCTGTGATGGTTCATACACTGTCAATGCAGTAAGGCAGGCGCACGTGGGCGCGCGGGAAATGGAAGACCAATTCGTCAAGAAACACATCATACAATATTCCCTGGGTGAGCAGCAAGACGCGTATAGCGAGGTTGACTTCAGTACAAGTTGTGTTCTGGCATCCGCAGATTTCAATAGGTAGTGCACGTGTCAATTTGCACATGCCAGTGATATGCACTGTACACAAATCTGTGCCTCGCTGGGTGTCCCTGTGCACTGTATAAGTATCTGGCTAGGAACGCTACTGCGCTAATAACTCTGCTTCTATGTATCAGGGGGGGCCAAAGGATATGTGCGACATCCCTTGCGTGTGCCCCTGACAACCTGGAAAGCAACTTGCCATTTAGCTCCACTGTGCGCTTCAACAACAATATCTGTCCAAGCTCCCCATCAGTGGCGCTACTTAGCATGCATGTGCAAGTGGCCTGGTGGAAGGTTGACTGCGGGGTGGCCCCTTGTGCTGCTCACCTTGCTTGGATCTCCTGGGAACATGTCTGCTTCTGTTGGACGTCTGAGCACAAGCCCTGTGCCACTGCTTGCACACACATGCGCATATCTTCCCCACCAAATGTGGCCAGAAGTCTGTAGTACTATGCCCCATGTTTGCTGGCAAAGGTGGTCTGGAGGCTCATTCTCCTGCAAAAAGGGCACAAAACATATAATTAACGCTGGAAAGTTCCCTGTGTGTGTCTCTTCATGCTGGTTGTGACTGGGCCATGTCAGAGACCTACATCAGAATTCCTCCCACCATCAGTGCGACTTTGACAGGCAAAGGAAGCCGGCCACTTCTGCAGCATGAAGTGCATCAAGTACATGTACAGCAAAGAAAAGAAACATAAATCACAATGTATATCAATTAATGGACACATCAATCATGAACCCACCCAAATCTAATACAACCATGCCGTGGATAAAACCCCCACAATCCCCACTAGGGGTGTTAACACAAGTAGTACAGCAGCAGACAGGACACAGATATGACAGTCCAAAGCCCTTGTGTAAATTTCTGTAACACCGAACCATCCTTGCGAGCCCATGGATGAAGGAAGCAGGAGTGGCCGATGTGAGTCAGGACCCCAAGCTGAAAATACATATACGAGACAAGCTTGAAGGGCCCAGCTGGAACAGACAGTGGATGCTTTCAAAATCCACAACGCACCACACCGTCACATGAATGCACAATAGACAAGCAATTTTAAACTATATTAACTAATTAAACTAACTATAAAAATCCTACATTACCTAATTAAACTAACTATCAAAAACAATTTTAACTAAAATGAAAAATCAAAAATGGCCACATGCGACCCGGGAGGGGAGGCACACAGGAGGGGGGAGCTACAGGGTGCACCTCAACACCCACATGCGATGATGTTGAGATAAAAAATAAACTCCATGGGCTCAACGCCTGCACAGCCCGACCTATGTGGGAGATATCTCGTCGTCCGAGTCAGCCTCTTCCTGAAAAGGTAGACGTGGCACAGGAGCCTGACCACGCCTAGGTGCAGCTTGCCCCTCATCGGCAGCAAGTCTGCCGGACGGGTGAGCCTGGTTCAGTGCGGCGATAACACGTAAGTCAGCATGCAGAACCTCCCGTAATACGTGCACTTCCTCCTGCAAGGTAATACGTGTAACACAGAGTTCTTCCTGTATGGCCTGGCTGGACAACTGATGCACCTCCTGGCAAGCACGTAGCTCAGCCAAGATGGTCACTCAAGCTGCGCAAACCTCTCCTCTGACCGCTCCCTCTGGGACATCAAGAGCACACCCAGAGTGGATCTGAGGGATTCATACTCAACCCTCAGGGCCTCCATGTGTGCCTCTGCGTGAGCAGCAATTGCTTGACGCAAAGACACCATTTCAGCCCGGCAAGCCCTGTCTGAGGCCGCCATGCCCAGCCTGAGCGAGCGGACCGTGGACTGTGCCACCTGCTGTGGAGTCCCACCTGCCTAGCAGGGTGGTAGCACGGATTGGGCCACACGCTCCATGCTCTCATCGATGTTATCAATTGCTGCCCTCTGGTGTTCTGAATTGGCAACCATGGCTTGCTCCCACTCAGTATACCCCAGTGGCGCGTGGCCACCGCGTTGTTGGGCTTGACACCTGTGGGGCCCAAGGCACCGACATCCTTATTGGGTTGGCACCACCCGCGGCTGCAGGACTACATTCCCCTGTCGAAGTGATGCCCCAGGCACATCAGAAACTGGTGTGGAGGGTGACCCTGCATCCCGATCCACCACAGGCAGAGGTCCCACCACTGTCTGGCCCCTCAGTGCAGGTGTCGCGGACAGAGGAGCATCCACATCAGAATCACCCACCCCGATGAATGGACCTGATGCACATCAATCTCAACATTGTCGTCAGAGTGATCATCCAGGCCTGACTCATTGACAGCCACAGACAACATGGTCTGTACACATGTGGGTTCTCGTGGTCTACCACCCAACGACCCCCACTTGTGCTGGGTTGCTGGTGTGATAGCAAACCTGTGTCTGGCATGACAACACCATTCTCTGGCTCCATTGCATCATCATCTGGAAACTGGAGAAAAATGTACACTAGTACACATGCCAGAAGCACATAACACACACACACACATAGACATCAAACAGACAGCCAACACATGAAGCAGACATGTCACACACAAATGTGAACCTGGCATGCATGCCAGGTCACTTTGACATAGCATCAGGGAGCAGGCATGTAGAATGGTGTAACACGGCTCTGAAGTGGGTTGATGTAGTGCAGAACATGTGTATGTTATATACTATCTACATGAACAAGTACATCATGATGTGTATAAGTTAACTTGAAGGCAGTGCAAGGGCAAGTTCAGGCATCACGTGCAATGTGCATGCAATGTGTTGCATGGCTGCAAGCAAACCCCACTAAGTGAAAATGCAGGGATGCATTGCATGGCAGCGAAAGGGCGACCAGAGACCTGAGTATTGGCAGACAGTAGTGGTTAGCATCAATTGCATCATCTGGGTCAACTACCAACACAGCAGATGATGATGGGACAGAAAGCAGGACGCATGATGCACCCTCAGTAGTACAGACATGTGTGCAGAAGCTGCTACACCAGTTGAACAGTCAGTGGGCCTGAAACGGGGGGAGGCCTGTGCCCCGCACAGACTGTGACACCCTAAACATGTGTGTGATGCAGGACTGAGCCAGAGTGGGCATAGAATGGATGATCAAATGCAAAGAAATGTAGGTCATCCGGGACACGTACTACAATGATCATCCAGTCAAGGACACATGGAGGCATGCATGGAATACACATGGAGCATGAATGGGAACTCATGTCCCTGCGGAGCATCTGCCATCTGCACAGTCCAAGTGAGACACCCTCCATGAAGTGCAGAGGATGAACCCCACTGCATGTGTCTGGCTGGTTGGCTGGTGGCAGTTTGCATGTACACAGGAGTCTTGAACAGGCCATTGCAGTACGCCAACATGATGCACACCTGTGCAATGTTGAAATTGGAATGCAGGGGTGGTGGAAGGGCAAGGGAGCATGCCTACGTGGAGTACCCACATTCATGCAGAGGACACATGCACATCAGTCATGCAATGACATAGTCCCAGTGCTGAGAGGAAACACAACCCAGGATACATGCAGAAGGGCCATTGGGCTGGAACACGGACTGTAGGCGCAGCTGGGTCACTAGCATGTGAGTAGGGTGCAAGTGTGGTGGTGAGGACAGTCCCCGTCTGCTGTACATGTCCACTATCCTGCACAGCAGGCACGCATCAGTGAAGCATTGCATGACTTGCACATGAGAACCATGTACACATGACATGCAGTGGCAGTCAAGCACATCACCTCACACAAGCAAAACACACATGTCCTCGACGAACAGGCAACGACACTCACTGTACGGGGCATCAAAGTCCTGCATCTCTCCCACTCCTTCGACCATTCCTGTTCGTATGTACTCCGCAACGAGTGACTTGTGCAGAGTGAGGTCTTCCTCCAGTCACCAGAGTCATGTTTTAATTAGAGGCACGCTTCGCCTTAGTGCTGCGTTTGAGGTCATCCCAACACTTTTTGCACTCTTGCGCTGAGCGCACCTCATGTCTGAATGCACTCACATGATCCACAACTTGCTTCCAGTGGGTATTACGATGGACAGCTGCAGTTTGACAATTCGGCCCCACTAGCATGTCACGGTTGTGTTCCCGCACGTAGTCCACGAGGAAGTCCTGTTCCTTCTTGCAGAAAGGCTTCTTTCTCGACGTGCTGGAGGCCGTAGCTGTGTCTGGGGTCCCAGCCTGTACTGCAGGTGCAACCTTCCTCCTTTTGGACGCTGGTCAATGCCGCCCTGATCAGTATGGGCAGTGGCGCTGGTGGAATGAGCCGAGGGAGTGGCAGGTGGAACATGGAGTGAAGCCCCGACTTGCGTCAGTGGCTGCAGGGTGCCCTGGAATGGACCCTGCGCAGCAACATCTGTGCCAGGGTCATTGACCGGGACTGTCCTGGTTGGTAGACTCACAACCAGGGTGGTGTTGGCTGCATCTGCCCCTGCACTTGCCAACACCCAGCTGGTTGGGGCAGCAGATGACATTACTGCCCCAGGGACACGTGCCTCGGTCAGGGCAGCCCTGCATGCCCCTATGGTGTGCCTCCTGACCTCCTGGAAATCTTCCATGGACTCTTCAAGTGCCAACGCAGCCTGCCCTGGCAGACCCTGAGCCTGGGTGGTGGTGTCCACAGCTGCACCTGCAGCTACCACTACCCTTGGGCCCATGGCAGTCGATGAAACGGACTGCTGGGTCACATGGGTGCCAGTGCCAGATGCAATAACTGCATCTCCCGGAGCCGCAGGGGTTGATGGCATGACTGCACCAACACGTGGCACAACATCGTGCCGAGCTGGTGCACCCCTGCCTCTTCCCCCTCTGCAGCCACCCTGGACAACCTGGAGTCTCCCTAACCTTTCGTGACTTTCCAGACAAGGCACAGATGGAGTAGTGCCCGAACATATGTAGTAGTGCCAATGGGAGGTGTATACGCCAATTGTCACCATCAATTGGGCTGAAGGGGGTGGGATACAAGATGTTAACAGCACCCCTGAACCTGCAAGGCTGTATGTGACCCCGGTGATTAAGTGACGGGTCACGCAATGCTTAGGCACCCCAAACTGCTGTAAAACCATGCACGCAACCCCCCGTAGCCCACGTGTGTGGAATTAACCTCCCGCAGTATGCGGTGGCAACCAGGAACACAAAAAATGCATACACATGGGACATGCAGGCTACTATGACCTCGAAAACGGTACGCGATACACAGGGGGGCCCGCAGTGGGAAAAATAGCGTGCGCGACTCACCGTCTGACTAGCGTGATAATGAAAAACACACGTAGACAATACCCCCGCCAAAAGAATAGATACGTCCTTGATCCGCTGTGAAGTAGTGATGGCACGCGAAACAACACGAAGTAGCAACACACACGTCGGTCTCCACAAAAGGCACGTACATCAAACTGCTGACCCCGCTCACCTTTAACCCGTGCTGAAGGAAAAGCCTGCACGTCAAGTCACTTACGCGCTTAGGCCCTTTCCTCGGATTACACGCATTACCACGGGGACGTGCAGTTTTTTCACGTGCTGATTCACTATGCACCTGTCACGAGGGAAATGCCCGCAGGCGTAATGTCACAGACGTGCTTACGAGCTAAGGGCCTTGCCTCGAATTACACACTGACATGCAGTTTTTTTCACGTGCCACATCACTCCGTTTCAAGCTGGCCACGCAACAACACACAGAAGACCACGCTCCTGCCCAGAAGGCCATTTTCCTGCCCCCAGAGCCCCGAGCAGCCTCCCACAAGCCATCTTATGCTGCCTGCCTGCCTGCTACCACCGTGCCCTGCCATTTGGTGCCAGCACATCTGCCATATGCAGGGGTCCAGTTGTAGTGACCACCCCTGCTGGAACAGAAGACTCCCGGCTGGTGTTCCATCCCTCCACAGCCCAGTCCCAGGACCCAGTTGCCCACCCACACCTGCCTCGGGGTTGCCATGTCCGACACAACACCTTCCGGCACCAGTGGCAACCCCCAGCCAGAGAGGTAGAGGTCTGCCAGCTTCACTTCCGAAGAAGTTGGCATCCTGGTGGAGCAAGTCCTGGGGCAGTATGATGCCCTCTTCACACCATTGTGCACCAACAAGGAAGGACGGAGGAGGATCTGGACAGACATAGTGGGTGCCATCAACGCGGGGGGTATGGCACCCCGCGGCATGAACCATGTCCAGAAGCGCTGGGAGGACTACACGTCCAGGACCCTCAAGAAGGCCCGGGTCCTCTTAGACGCAGAGGATACAGTGGGGCGCCAGAGGCAGATTACCAACCAGCAGATGAGGGTCCTGGAGTGCATTTGCCCAGTGCTTCGCCACCAGATCCTCAGGATGCAGGCCCGTCTGGAGTTGAGCGGTAAGTGGCCATGCATTGCTGTGTGAAAAAGGGCATGTTGCAGTGTGCTGGTAGTCAGCTACCTGCCTGTATGTGTGACATAGGCCATGTATGGATGTGTGTGTGCAGGGACATCATGGTGCTGCATGTGAGACCAGTCATGCGTGAACCACATGGATGGTGCATGTGTTACAATGGAACATGCAGAGCAACATGCAGAATAAACACATGAATGCATACCTGTCTCTGTTGTTGGACATGGATGGGGTGTGAGAGATGGGTGCTGCTGTCAAGGACATGTATGGTGTACATTTCTATGTGTCTGAGTAGCGTGTGTGTGAATTGTAAACGCCATGGATGCATGACACATGTCAGTAACAATGTTCTGATTCACTGATGCAGCCTAGACATCCTTGTCTCCACTGTGTCGGGGGTGTATGAGGCCAGATGGATGAAACTATGGTGATGTGTGTGCATGTGGTCAGTATGACCCATGATGCATGTGAGTTTCAAACCACCATCAATGTTTCAACAGTTCCTTGGACATGTATGCAAATCTTTTTCACATGCGCCATGCCTGTTTCTGCATGTGTGTTGCCTGCACTGACACATGTGTTGTGGAGGAACATAATGGAAGTCACGTTTGACAGTGCCACTCATGTGCTATTGCTTCCTGTCTAGGGGACTATTGTATAGTACCCTGATGGTTGTGTTCTATGTCTCCCTCTACACAGCGGCGAGTGAAGAAGAGGGCGGAGACGGCACTGTGGAGCAAAGCGGCGGCGATGCCTCCACAGGCCGGCGATGCAAGGCCCAGTCACCCTCCCAGGAATTACCATCATCTGGAAGCGAGGGGACTGGTGCCGCGTCTGCCACTACGGCTGCAGCAGAAGGGGTGGGTGAGCCCCCACAGGGGCTTGAAACAGTGGAAGACAGTGTGGAGCCATCCAGGTTGGTGGTTTGCACAGAGGAGGAGGAGGCCGCTACTGAGCTGCACATGGGGCCTGGTGGGGGTGATACCACTGATGCAAGTGGTGCAGTCCAGGGGCAGGGGCAGGAGGCAGCACAGGTCGATGTGGAGTGGCCTGTGCATGTCACTGTCCCTGACACTGTGACTGCAGCACCATGCACCAGCAGGGATGCCCCATCCAATGCCCGTCCGCAGGTAGGGGGGAGGTACACATGATCTGACACTCCTCTACCTGCAGACGAGGGGACCCGTGACCGTATGGAGACCGTCCTGATTGTTGTCGCCTTGCGCACCCATGATATTCGTGATGACGTGCGTACCTCCTGGGGGGAGAACGCACGTCATCACGAAGAGCTGCGTGCCAACGTGGCCCAGTTGGGAGGGGCCTTGGTCGGGGGTTTCGTACATGTGTCGGGCACTCTGGCGGCCCTCTCCTCCTCTGTGGAGACTATGCGCCAGTCGTTCTCCATGCCGTCTTCCAGGCCAGATGCCACCAGGGCCCCCTGTGGACCGGCCACGACCAACGCAGTCAGCTCGGTGGAGATCCCATCCCTGATGGAGGATGTGCCGGCATCATCGGGCAGGGCACATGCACAACAGCGCCAGTGGATTCCATCAGCCTGGATGCCGTCATGCTGGCAGAGGCAGCTGCATGCACAGGGCGCTGAGGCGGACTGAGTGCCTCAAGAGAATTCGCAGGGAGTTGGAGGTGGACATGGCGTTATCCCTGCGAGACCTCTTGGCCAGGGAACAGGCCCGCCTCCAGGACGTTGAACAGGAGTTCAATGATGCCCTGGCCCGGGAAATCAACTAGTGAGCCGTAGGACTTGTCCGCCGCCATTGTATACAGTTAATTAGTGTTAGGTTTCATTTATGTTTTTCTTTCATTTGGGGCACTTGGACTATGCCCAACCTTTTTGTAGATAGTTCTTTATTAGGTAGGGTTTTTGTAGGTTTCCTTTCAATAGTTGGGCTTATGGACCCTGGATTTGTTCTTTGTATATTGTTGAAGACTGCATTTCTCATCATTCTTTTTTTTTGTTCACCATGGAGCAATGGATTATTCTTATTTTTTTTCATTGGATTTGGTTTGCTGGGTGGACACTTTGGACCCATTTTCATTTGGATTTCTTTGGATTCTGCTTTCATATTTTTTTATTTCGTATTTTTAGAACATGCTGCATTTTCTTTATTATTTCCATTATTGTGTGATTTCATTAAATCCCCTTGCTTTTGGGTTCAATAAATTTATTTTTCATACTTCAATGTGTGGTCTTCTCTCAACGGTTTTATGCATGTCACGTTATGGGTTTTCTCATTAACTTGCACCCATTGTTTGTGTGTAACAGACACGTGTTGATGTGCATACTTGCCATTCGGGTTGTATCATGTAATGGGCATTTCTATGTGGGGTGGATGGAATACTTGGTTGGGTGTTTGGACAGGGGTGGCGTGAGCTGTGATTTGGGTGGCCATAAGGCCCATGATTGTGGATTTTGATAACGTGTTGGGGAGGACATGAGTTGGGGCCTGCTGGCAGGTGCCCGTCAATGCTGGGGGATTGGGAAAAGGGGGACATGAGTCGGGGCCTGCTGGCAGGTGCCCGTCAATGCCAGGGGGGTGGGGGACCAGGGGGACATGAGTCGGGCCTGCTGGCAGGTGCCCGTCAATGCCGAGGGGGTGGGGGTGCAGGGGGACATGATTCGGGGCCTGAGGTGCCCGTCAATGCTGGGGGGGTGGGGCGGCAGGGGGACATGAGTTGGGGCTTGCTGACAGGTGCCCGTCAATGCTGTGGGAGAGGGGGTGCAGGGGGACATGATTCGGGGCCTGCTGGCAGGTGCCCGTCAATGCTGGGGGGTGGGGGTGCAGGGGAACATAAGTCGGGGCTTGCTGGCAGGTGCCCGTCAATGCTGGGTGGGTGGGGGATTGGGGGACATGAGACGGGGCCTGCTGGCAGGTGCCCGTCAATGCTGGGGGGGTGGGGAGTCAGGGGGACATGAGTTGGGTCCTGCTGGCAGGTGCCTGTCAATGCTGGGGGGGGTGGGGGTGCAGGGGGACATGAGTCAGGGCCTGCTGGCAGGTGTCCGTCAATGTTGGGGGGTTGGGGGTGCATGCGGACATGCGTCGGGGTCTGCTGGCAGGTGCCTGTCAATGCTGGGAGGGTGGGGACCCGGGGGACATGAGTCGGGGCCTGCTGGCAGGTGCCCGTCATTGCTGGGGGTGTGGGGGGGCAGGGGGACATGAATCGGGGCCTGCTGGCAGGAGCCTGTCAATGCTGGGAGGGTGGGGGTGCATGGGGACATGAGTCGGGGTCTGCTGACAGGTGCCTGTCAATGCTGGGAGGGTGGGGCCCCGGGGGACATGAATCGGGGCCTGCTGGCAGGTGCCCGTCAATGCTGGGAGGGTGGGGGTGCAGGGGGACATGAGTCGGGGCCTGCTGGCAGGTGCCCATCAATGATGGGGGGTGGGGTGCATGGGGACATGAGTCGGGGCCTGCTGGCAGGTGCCTGTCAATGCTAGGAGGGTGGGGGGGCCAGGGGGACATCAGTCGGGCCCTGCTGGCAGGTGCCCATCAATGCTGGGTGGGTTGGGGGGCAGGGGGACATGAGTCGGGGCCTGCTCGCAGGTGCCCATCAATGATGGGGGGTGGGGTGCATGGGGACATGAGTCGGGGCCTGCTGGCAGGTACCCATCAATGCTTTCAGGGAGACATGAGTCGGGGCTCACTAGTGCATGATGCTATGTGTGCTGGATGCGGGCCATGGTCAGGGTGTATGGGCTGCCTGCGGGGCATGGCCAGGGGAGCAGGGTAGTCCCCTGTGATGTGGGCTGACTGCGGCCCATGGCCAGGGTGGATGGGCTGCTTGGAGTGCAGGGGTGGTGGAAGGGCAAGGGAGCATGCCTACGTGGAGTACCCACATTCATGCAGAGGACACATGCACACCAGTCATGCAATGACATAGTCCCAGTGCTGAGAGGAAACACACCCCAGGCTACATGCAGAAGGGCCATTGGGCTGGAACATGGACTGTAGGCGCAGCTGGGTCACTAGCATGTGAGTAGGGTGCAAGTGTGGTGGTGAGGACAGTCCCCGTCTGCTCTACATGTCCACTATCCTGCACAGCAGGCACGCATCAGTGAAGCATTGCATGATTTGCACATGAGAACCATGTACACATGACATGCAGTGGCAGTCAAGCACATCACCTCACACAAGCAAAACACACACGTCCTCGACGAACAGGCAACGACACTCACTGTACGGGGCATCAAAGTCCTGCATCTCTCCCACTCCTTCGACCATTCCTGTTCGTATGTACTCCGCAACGAGTGACTTGTGCAGAGTGAGGTCTTCCTCCAGTCACCAGAGTCATGTTTTAATTAGAGGCACGCTTTGCCTTAGTGCTGCGTTTGAGGTCATCAACACTTTTTGCACTCTTGCGCTGAGCGCACCTCATGTCCGAATGCACTCACATGATCCACAACTTGCTTCCAGTGGGTATTACGATGGACAGCTGCAGTTTGACAATTCGGCCCCACTAGCATGTCACGGTTGTGTTCCCGCACGTAGTCCACGAGGAAGTCCTGTTCCTGCTTGCAGAAAGGCTTCTTCCTCGACGTGCTGGAGGCCGTAGCTGTGTCTGGGGTCCCAGCCTGTACTGCAGGTGCAACCTTCCTCCTCTTGGACGCTGGTCAATGCCGCCCTGATCAGTATGGGCAGTGGCGCTGGTGGAATGAGCCGAGGGAGTGGCAGGTGGAACATGGAGTGAAGCCCCGACTTGCGTCAGTGGCTGCAGGGTGCCTTGGAATGGACCCTGCACAGCAACATCTGTGCCAGGGTCATTGACCGGGACTGCCCTGGTTGGTAGACTCACAACCAGGGTGGTGTTAACAGCACCCCTGAACCTGCAAGGCTGTATGTGACCCCGGTGATTAAGTGACGGGTCACGCAATGCTTAGGCACCCCAAACTGCTGTAAAACCATGCACGCAACCCCCCGTAGCCCACGTGTGTGGAATTAACCTCCCGCAGTATGCGGTGGCACCCAGGAACACAGAAAATGCATACACATTGTAAGAGGATTCAATTCAGCACTACAGCTAAGTTAACGCCTAGTCTAGAATACTGAATGAAAACCCTTATTGATATATCTTTAGGTCCAGTTCATGCGTTCTGGATGACTACCCCTGTATAACACCCCTCTCTTGGAATCCCCCTGACCCCACTGAGCCAAGAAGTAATTCTGTTTTGCAAGTTTAAAAGGTTTATTTGATAATTTAAAATAGATATATATATATCACGCTTTATAATAAATTAATAATTGAATATCACACTTAATCTGATATGGTAAATATTAACAACGGAGAATCTGGCACTAACACGCTTCTCTATAATCAATAAGGAGTTGACAAGAAATGGATAAGGTAGCACACTGGTAAATAGGAACAAAAGTATAATGTGGTAGAGGATGCTTTATGTAAGCTCAGGTGGATGCAATATTCAATGAATGCAGTACAGAAAATACGCAATATGATTCAACCAGACAATGTAATCACTTTTCTCGGGCTATTCCCTCCCCCCCTCTTTATGCAATGCAAGGAAATGGAAGGAAAACACACAGTCCTCAGAAATGCAATCAACTGTAATTCAGTTCAATCCCAGCAAGCTTAAACAGAAGTTTGAAAACACAGGCAAATGCTTTGATAGGTGCTAGCAATGAATGAGAAATATGCTGGAAACGCTCTTAATTCCCTTTTAGAGGTTCAGGATGAGTGGTATCTAGTTAATATTAGTCCAGGCTCACACTAGCAATGATGCAGGGATAGTTAGCAGGTTAAACGAATTTCTGGCAAATGAAATCAGGCAGCAGCAGTTTTTTTACATGTGAAGAAATTGCAAATCGCGGCAAAATTCGCGGATGCGCCGAGCGCTATTACAAAGGAACCGCAAGGACTATCTCTACCGTTTTGGGGTCCTAGAAAAGCCTGGGATCTCAGCTTCCAAATGAAAGTTATTGCAAGTCTCTAGCCCAAACGGTTGCGGAGATATGAGTAATTTAGTAAAGGTCGTTTTTGGTTTTGTAAATTTTAAACGCACACTTTTTCAAAATGACAAGTGACAAATTTTTGCAGCTAGAATGACAGGTGACAGCTAGGAGGCAGTTCTACTTAGGTTAAATAGATTGAATTAGATGAATTTAAACTAAGAGATGTGTTCTGAGTTTTGCTAAGTACTCACAAGAGATTTTGAACAGGAAAGCGACTTGGTCACGGACTTCAGTCTGGTCAGGTCTTTCCGGGTTCTGCTCACAGCGCCTGGCCTCTGGAACTGCTCACAGGGGTCTGGTCTCTGCTAGGCACCGGTTCTTTGGGTCTCTCTCTGGGCACAGCACTGCTTTCTCTCTGGGTACAGCACTGCTTTCTCCCTCTGGTCTGGTCTCTAGTTCTGGATAGATTGAAGTCTCTAGTTTGGCTTTCTGGAGGTTGATGGAGGTAAGTATGGATTTTTCCGGCAGAGCGTCCCGCTGCAAATGGATTTGGAAAGTCCCTATCTGTCCTGTCTGTCTGCTTTTATGTGTTTAGAATGTGGGTGTGTTCTAGCATCACTGACCCTACCTCTCTCTCAGCTTCTAATTGGTCAAACTTCCATTCCTCCGCTTGATTGGCAAACTGAACTGTGAGTCAGATTGATGTCATTTTACAGCCTGCAGAAAGTCCACTCCTCCTGTCAACTTACACACAAATCTAGATTTGAAACAAATACATATTTGCAGAGGTACATATTGTTTTAAAATCATATGCACCCATCATGCATTACAGGAGGTATCCCCTGTTCAAACTCTGCTCTTCCTGGGAGCTTGCATTCAGAACTGGCACATATTTCACTTTTTAACTGCTTTTTCAATTTCCGACATGGACCCAACTTTACATACATGTGTGCAGGGGGTAGGGACATTAACTGATGAAGTTTCAGATTTTTAACATGCACACATTTAGAGTAATATCCACTTTTCCGCTAAAACCCCCCTGAACATACCACCGGTTCCTACCACGTCTTAAACTGTGGGCAGAAAAATCACAAGAATTATGGTATCATTTATAAAATTTTCACATGTCCGCTCTATGAATTATCCCCCTTTTTATAAAACCATATCCTTGCTGCAGGGGTGTGTCTTTTCAGGTCACATGGTACAGAAACCAGTCTTTCCAGTTTCTGCCAAGCCAGCTTGCTTCTCACAGGCAGTGCTCCTCCCAGCTTCTCCAGGAGGAAGCCACTTTTTACGACGTCTGTAATAAAAAACCTTTGCCTGAGTGGAGAGGGCTTTGTTCACTCTCTGGCAGAGCACAGGAAATTCAATTATCAGATAGATGGCATATCCTTAGCCTGGGCAGCAAAAGGAAGGTTGGCCTGGGAACACAGTGGTGACTCAAGTTTCACTGCTGATGGGGGTTAGTTGCTAGGCAAAATCAAGTTCCTTAAGCCAGACCTTCAGCTAACTTTTGTTGCTTTTAAAATAACTTGTAATTTTACACATGCAGCTAGAATGCTGATTCTAAGTGCAAAACTATGACATTTCAACAGTTACAAAGGCATGTGACACCAAACATAGGTCACTCATTTAATTTAACATTTTCGATTTTGGTGGTTTTAAATCCAGTTGCAGTTAGGCTTAAGCTGCTGACTCCATAGCATTTTTGTTATAAGCATTGTTTTTGGGCTCTTCATTTCCCAGATTTTGTAGGCACACAAAACTCCATTCTGCCAAATGTCTGCTGGTGTTCAGTGAATATTTTGCACATGTTGCAAGGTTTGAAATAGGCATTTTGCTTGCCTTCAGAAAAACACACAGAGTGGTTTTAAAACGCCGGCTTTTGGATAGTGGTGAGTACTGGTACTGCACTCATTTTTGGGATTTAAGAAATGAATTCCCCACACTTCTAGGTTGCATTTGGCAATCAGCATTGCCATTCCCAATGGTTTCAGACTACTGTGCGGGTAGTCCAATGGTGGTTTTAAAGCGCTTTGAAGCTAACCGGCGCTACTGTTTTTCCTTTGGCAACCCATTTCCCTCATGGCAACCCGGCCTTTCATTCTCGCACTGGTGGGTGGCAAGTGAGGCAACCATTTTGGTGGGCGCACAAACTGCGCAGCTTTCCTGGATTTCAGCGCACATGTGGGTTTTCCGCCATCTTGAATTTTCTAAGCCCACAGCACCAAATGTTGTAGCAGGGTAGCTTAAACGTGGGTCAGGACACCCTACAAGCCCCCCCCACGCGACTGCACTTTGAATTTGAGTCGATGGGGAGTCGCGTGCACAAGGGTTTTGACCCATGCACCGGTCTGTCCGCATAATCTTCTTCCTCTTCTGTAGATGGCACAGTTCAGCATCTTCTTCTCCATCCGGTACTGATCGATCGGTTCTCCTCGCCGGTCCTGATGGGAGTATTGGGCGGTCCACTGGGCCCATTGGATCTCCGTTCCCGGTCTCCGGATCGTCCTTCTTGGTCATCCTTCATGGTTTCATCTCTCCTAGGATGATAAAGCAAAAGCGGCAATATCTACTCATAGGCGATTTTTTCCACCACTGTTGAGATAGTGGGGCAGCATATGCATTTTATCATAACGAAACATTACATTCTTATTTTAATAAAAACAGTATGACTAAGAGACAGTTTCATACAATCACAGTATGTTAGAGACTAGATGTGGTATGTTTTATGATTGGAACTGAATTAGTCTGATACAGTACCCGCTAGGATTCCAGAGGATTCCTCCAGTTGTTGCAGAGTGTGCCTGGGATGGCAACATTTCAACTGGTTTATGTGGACCCACTTGTCTTCCCCCTCTGCCGAACCGCCTTTGGGGATGTGGATTTTGTAGGCCACAGGGGAGATCTTGTCGATGATCTCAAAGGGTCCCTTCCATGTAGGCAAAAATTTGCGCTGCTTGGCCTGGTTTCTTTGGAAGTTGTATAGATAGACCCGGTCCCCCACCTGATATTCCTTCCTGGAAGTTTTCAGGTCATAGTGGGTCTTCATGCTATCAGCCGATCTTTCTAGATTCCGCTGAGCATAAGCAAAAGCATGTTGGAGGTGTTTCCTTAAATTCTCTACATACTCATGAGTAGTGGAGGCATTTATCAGTGTCTGCTCTTGGGTCCTGTAGAGCAAATGCTGAGGAAGCACCATCTTGCGCCCAGTCATCAACTCAAATGGTGACATTTTGGTTGCAGATGAAGGGGTAGATCTGATAGCCATTAGGACCAGAGGTAATCGTATATCCCAACTTGGCCCAGAATCTGCCACAAACTTCTTTAATATGCTCACAATTGTCCGGTTATATCTCTCTACTGCCCCAGAAGAAGCTGGCCGGTAAGCAATATGCAACTTCCTTTTGACCCCCAGTATCTCCCACATCTTTGTCATTACTTCACTGGTGAAGTGGCTACCTCTGTCTGACTCAATCCTTTGAGGTAGACCAAAACGGGAAAAGATGTGGTTAATCATCAAGGCAGCTGCAGTTTCTGCCTTGCAGTTTGGGGCTGGGAGACATTCCACCCACTTGGTAAACAAGCATGTCACAGTCAACATGTACTTATTCCCCCTAGCCGAGCGAATCACAGGGCCTACAAAGTCGATTTGTAAATCTGACCATGGCAGTGTCATTCCCCTCTTTTGTAAAGGCGCCCGGTGTGTGAGGGATGTCGGCTGAAATTGTGCACACACAAGACAACCCTTCAAATATTGGTCGAGGTCCTGCCCCATGTGTGGCCAGTATGCAACCTCTCTTAAGATTTCCAATGTTGTGTGAAACCCCCTATGACCGGCGGTGGCCGCATCATGGGCGTGACTTAACATCAGGCTTCGGAATGAGGTAGGAACCACCCACTGATCGTGGCCAGCTTTGGATTTCCTTACCAACAAACCGTCTTGGATCCGGAACATTTTTGGACATTTCATCAACACTCTTAGGTCCTCTTTCCCAATGTAATCGGTATCCGTCAGGGGAAAGTTCTCAGGGTCCTCAAGGTGCTGGTAAAATTTACCAATTATTGGATCCCCCTTCTGAGCGGTAATCAAATCAGCATCAGGGGTCTCCTTACTCCATTGTGCAATTGAAAGGTCGTTGTGAGCATTTGTCTGGGACCTAGTGATAGCAGTGACCTGGATTTCCCCCAACAGGGACTCAATCTCAATTAGATCTCCTTGGATGGCCCCGGTTTTGGCCAGCTGATCAGCTAAGTCATTTCCAGTTTTGTCTGGTCCCTCTACTTTGGAATGACCCTTGATCTTTTTCCAGTAGATGGTCATCCCATTCGATGTGACCAGATCATCAATGTTTTGGATCAACTTCCCATGTTTCAAGGGTTTGTTGTTAGCACATAACATGCCTCTGGTTTTCCAATTAACCAGGTGTTCCACGAACCCGTTCCGTACATAATCCGAATCTGTGATTATGACCAGTTTGTGGAGTTGATGCTGGACAGCAGTGAGGATGGCCTGATGCACAGCCATCAATTCTGCCACCTGACTACTTCGGGGACCAATTTTGTATCCAGCGGAGGGTTCTGGGGACTCATTCACCCATGCATTCCCTACGCCGGCCACCAGTTCTTTCTCCCCGTTGTTGTCAACATGGTAAGAGCATCCATCCACATACACAGTGGGCATTCCCTCACACTTGTCTTCTTCAAAGACTTTGTGGGGGGAATTAAGGTATGCCTCCATGTTGTCCTTTATTTTTAGACTTTCGTCCTCGAGACAGTTTTCTCTGGCACAATCATGCAAGTCAGCCAGACCTTGCGCGAGGGGACTCTTCTTGTTTTGGCCATATCGGACCTCCACAGGAAAGCCTTGCATTGACAGAATCCAGGAAGTAATTCGGGAATTACTCACATTTCCGGCCCGGATTCTGTCACTTTGGAGATATTGCAGAGGCTGGTGTGGAGTCTCCACTATGATGTGTTCCCCCTGGATAAACGGGCGGTAATTCTTCAATGCCCACACCGTTGCCAGGAGTGCCTTCTCACAATCGTTGAATTTTTCCTCCACAGAGGATAAAGTTTTGCTCGCATAGGAGATTACTTTATTGACCTTGTCATGCTTTTGGTATAATACTGCCGTCAAGCACGTATCAGAGAACCCCGTCTCCAGGAAGAACTCCTTGTTTCTGACAGGGTAAGCTAGGCAAGGAGCTTGTGAGAGGCTTCTTTTGAGTTGTTTTACTGCCTCGGCTTGTTCTGGACCCCATTCCCACTTGACCCCCCCCTTCAGGAGATGAATCAGGGGTCTGGTGATCTCTGCGTAGCCCTCAATGAACTTTCTGCTGTAATTAGTCAGTCCAAGGAGGCTCCTTAGTTCCCGCAGAGTTGTGGGGTCTTTCAGTTTCTGAAGTGCTTCCACTTTCTTTTCCTGGGGACAGAGACCCTGAGGAGTAATCTCATGCCCCAAGAAATTAACACGGGTTCTACACCACTGTGCTTTCTGAAAGGAAAGTTTTGCTCCGGCGGCCCTCAACTGTGTCAGAACATAACGGATCTCTGCTATGTGTTCCTCCACAGATGAACTTTTGATGAGGACATCATCTACATAAGCCAGGTTACCCCTCGTACCCAGGTCGGGCATGGCCTTATGTAGGAAAATATTGAACTCATTACCGGAGTTAAGGTATCCGAAGGGAGTCCGGGTCCATGTGTACTGCTGGCCCCCAAAGGTAAAAGCCAGTTTGTATTGGTCCTCCCTGCTGACAGGCACGGTCCAGTATCCATTGGTCAGGTCTATTGCAGTGAATACCTGTGACCCCTGGATCTGGGCCAGCCCTTGGTCAATGTAGGGCAGAGGCCATCGGGAAGTATGGACCCGTTTGTTGAGCTCCCTGAGGTCAGCGCAGAGTCTCCACTGGCCGTTTGGCTTCAATATTCCCAGCACCGGATTATTGAAGGTGCTGTGGACTGGACGAATTATTCCCCGGGACTCAAGGTTCTTAATTATTTCAGTAAGGGACTCCATTGATGCGAGAGGCAAGCGATATTGCTTCACAAACACTGGAGTCATGCCAGGGTCCGTGGGGATTGTTGTGGTGTGGATGTCGGTGCGACCACAGTCATATGAGTCTACCGCAAAGAGATCTTGGAAATCCAAGAAAACTTGTTTCAACTTTTGCTTTTGTTCCAGGGTCACACAGGCATCAGCTAGGTTGACTCTCTCTTCCACCATCTGCCTGAAGCCTGGAAAGACTTCTGGTTTGGCTATCTCCGCGGCCTCCTCCAGCTGGGTGGAGAAGTCCCTGGTCAGAGTGCTGATTTGGACCGGAGGCTTCAGGTGGGAAAGGCAGCCCTCATGGACCTGGAAAATCACCTCATCCCTCCTGAAGTCACAGGTCACATCTTCCTTACCATAGGGGCAGGAAGTGTACACCAGGAAGTTCCCCCCATGCCGGGTAAAAATCCTGTCTGGTGTTGCGTTGTCATCACTGTCACTGTCAAAACAGTCCTTGGGGATGGGTCCTAACAGTTCATTTACAAGATCAATGGAGAAATGTCGGTCATCAACCGCCATTCCAATAATGGTGCCTGCGGCTAGAGTAATACTCTTTAAGTCGCTGTTATCCACCTCTATTAGAATGGGGTCATGTTCTATGTTGACTAATGGAGTCGGGTTTACCCCCAACCCTTGCTGTTGGAGAGAAGCATTTAGATGTATGTAAGCATCAGGGTTTTTCAACTCTTGTCCCCTTTTAACTTTCACTTCCAGGGAGAATTGTCGGGTCCTTTCTGGGATGGTGACTTCCTCTTTAACCTGAATTTCAACTGCATAAGGTAGCAATTGAGCTGACCTAAATGCTTTTTCTGGATCATCAAAGCCCATGGGATTATCCGCTAATCGGGACCAAGCTTTGAAGTTTATTAGGTCCAAACTAATGGCAAAGCGATTGAGAATGTCACTGCCTAAGTAAAAGGCGGCAGTGACGTCTCGCACGACCCAACAATTATGGACTATGCTCTTGTTGCCAATGGAGATTTTGAGCATACACCTGCTTGGCAGGAGATGTTTGGAGTCAGGTGCTTCCAGGTCCATTTCCCATTTGTCTATCAGTTTGAAGGTGGGAATGGCTGGATCTTTTGGGAGTTGGCGGAACATGGCTTCGCTGATGAAGCTCTTACCGTTGTTCACACACACTCGAGCGAGAACAGAGTCCTTCCCATCATTTAACTGAACAGGGATGAACAACTGCTCTCCAATTTGCTGAATCTCAGCCAGGCTTTGAGCTGATTTCACATCTTTCTGGACTATAGGAGTGGGGGTTTCTGATTGTGGATTGGTATAGAATTTCAGAGTGTTTCCTTCCAGCGTGGAATACCACCTTAAACTGGAAGGAAGGTTGATTTTCAGAAATAGAGAGGACCCCCCATCACCAGTCTGTTGTCCTACTGCTATTACTGTCACGTCTGGAATTTGGCTATTCTGGAAGTGAAATTCTACTTGGTCAGATTTTTGTTCAACCATGTGGCATGTGCCGTTTAAACTAACATGGTTGACACTCTGTTTTAATTTTATTGGTCGGCTAGTCTGGGTCCAGAGGACCTTGTTTACACAATCTATTAGGGGTGACAACCTTCTCAGGAGGTCATTCCCTAGTAAACAAGGGGTGCCCTCTGGGGTCACAACTATGACCGGGTGTTTCAACTTGTGTCGCCCGATCTTAATGTCCAAGTCTGCCGTCCCCTCGACGGGAATTTCCTTCCCGTCAAAGTTCTGCAGTTGTCCAGGAAGAGAGGTGAGAGGAATTTGGTAATTCTCTCCCCTTCCTGCATTCAGTTCATCAAAGGCCCTTCTGGACAGAAGGGTAGCTTGAGATCCAGTGTCCACCAGTGCCGAGATTGTACCCTGCCCCTGTACTTGTACCGGGGCATAATATCTTCCCTCCTTCTCCTCAAGGGGGCACAGATAATGTACATTTTTGGACAACTGGTGGGCTAACTTTCTGGTTTTGGACATCGATAGCGAAGAGATTTGGGCAGAATTCTGTGGAGAGTCTTGGGAATCTGAAAGAAAAAGTTGGCAACTGGAGATCAGAGCCATTGTGGGTTCCCCTGGTTCCGGTTCTGGGCCGCCCCCCCCTTTTTGGAGGCAGTCCCCAGGATGGGTTTGAACCAGGGGATTTTCTTGCGGTTGGTTCTGGGATGAGATGGTGGGCGGCGGTAGCTCAGTCTCCACATCTCCCCAGTCTGGATTTGCATCCCTAGGGACCCATTTTTCTTTGGGAGGAGTTCCCCCCTCTCTGAAGGAGAAGATCCTTTTCCCAGGATCCTCTGCGGATCCCTCTCCCTCAAATTGGAAGATCTGTACCTCCTCCTCAAACTGAGTCTGTTTGGGTCTTTTGTTTCTCCTACCCCCCCTCTGCTCCTTAGGAGGCAGACTTTCAGGGGCAAGAGATTTTGTTTCCGGTTCCTGGGTTTCCAGGGGCTGTTTACAAGTGAGGAAGGAAGCTTCCTCCAAGGCTTTACACCCCCCTTCCCCTTGTGCCTCCTCCCTGGGAACCGGTGAGTTATCGGGGTGCTGCCCCCGTCATTGTTCTGGAGCACCAGGTCCAGAGTTGGGTGCGTTCTGCGCCGGCATGCTGATCTGAGGGTTCTGCTGTGCCCTCAGTATATGACCCATATCCCGCGCCATGTTTTGAACCTGGCGCTCTAACTGGGAAACCCGCTCAGGCTGATACGGGGCCCTGTTTTCTCCCCTGGGCTGATCCCGGGAAGGGTAGCTGTCCCTCCTCTGGTAGTACCCCTGGTTGGGAAGATTTTGGTACCCCTCCACCCTTGGCCTCCCCTCTCCCGGATTCAGTGGTCTGGGCTCAGGGAATTGAGGAAAGAAGGATGGATGATTTTGGGGTTGGAAGTCGGGTGGATATCTGGGGAAAAAGTTCTGCCCAGGGTTTGGTAAATTTCTGCCCTCCTGTGGGAAGTTTGGAGGGAAGTTCCCTGGGTTAGGTGCTTGTCTGGATCCCCCCCCTTGGGCTGGAGGAGTCCACACATAACCCAGGATGGGTCGATTACCTTTGTAGCGAGGACTTACATAGTCAGGAGAGCGAGGGACCCCATTTGTGGGGCTGCCTCCCTGGCTCCCTGTCTGCGACTGGCCCGAGGACCTTCTGGGCCTAGCATTATTAGGTGCAGGTAGGTTTTTAGGCCCCCCCATCTCCAAATCCAAAACGGGGGTGACCTTTACCTCTGCCACCTTGGCAGCAGCAGGGGTGCTGTTGGCTTTGGGGTTTTTCTGGGCATTGCTTTTATTTTCTATGGGCTTCTGCACCTCATAGATGCGGGTAGCCTGTTCAATGACCCAGTCTAAAGATCTTTTCTCGTGAAAATCCCTCACGAGCTGGGTCATGATATATTTGGGCAAGGCATGGAAAAACGTGTTTATAAATTCACGGCTATCCGTGCGCACCCTTCTTGTGGTCTGTGCCAAAGCCCGCTTTAACTCCTGCACAAATTCTTGTGGGGCCTGATCCTCCCCACATTGCAAATTGTAGGCTGCCTTGCGAGCCTCTTGAGGATTTCTGTGAACAGAAAAATGTTTCAGGATGGCCGCCTTATAGGTGGACCATCTTAAATGATTTTGGTCCTCCAGCCCCGCAAAGAAACTGGAGTATTCCGGGGAGAAGGTCCACTTTACATATTGAATGCAGCTTTGGCTGTCCTTCAAATGGAAAGTCTCCATCATTTGTTCAAACAACTCTAAGTGCTCCCAAACAGAATACTTAGCGTTCTTATGGTAAGGCGTAATGACGCTCCTGATCGCCTTAATCTGCTTTAAGGGGTCCTTGAGCAAGGCCCTTTTTGCCTTATTGGCCTTTTTGGTTCGGGTAACCCTTGTCCATTCTTCGTCGGACTCAGAGGCACTGCTCCCAGAGGTTCCCGTCTGTTCTTCCAGGTTTTCCCGGATTCTGCGAGCCTGGGAATGGCTGGCAGAATGTGGGGACCTGGTCTCCTGTGTCCTGCGCAGTTCAGAGGAGTCTTCAGATTCCTCCTTGCTGTCAGGATTTGATGGGTACCCCCTCCACTGACCTAACTGGGCAGAGGTTTTCAGGATGCCCTTAATGGGCCTACTCTCCCGGGGTTCCCCATTGAACTGTACTGTACTTGGGTGCCCATACCCGGATGCCCACCCCTCCATTCCTGAGTGGTACTGGCCTATGAGCCCCATACTCTTAGCTGGATAGTAATCTGCCATCCCTGTGGCCCTGTGCTCATGTGCGCCAGGGGACATGGGGGTGGCAGAGTCCAGGGACTGAGAGGTATGAGGGCCTCTGGTACTAGGGCTCCTGAGGTTATGCTCCGGAGTTTCCATTTCCCAGCGAACCTCATCTCTATCCGCCCCTGCTCCCTGTTGCAATGCAAGAGCCTGCATTTGTGCCTTCAGTTCCTCTGTTAAGGCCTTACTCGACTCTATCAGTTTCTCCTGCATCGCTACCTGTTGCTGGAGCCTATCATTGTGTTGACAGAGGGCCTCATTCTCCCTCTGTGCTTCCTGGTTGGTCCTGGAGAACTGGGCCAGTCTTTGCTGCAGGAGGTTTACCTCCTGGGCAATGTCCCTATTGGCCTGCTCCTTTCTTGCTAGAGCATCTTCCACCCTTCTGGTGTGCTCTACCAAGTTCTGGTTTTCTTTTTGGAGATCTCCCAGCCCCTGGAGGGCCAGGTGATTTTCTTCCATTTTCCTTTTTAAATGGCAGACTTCCTGGCCTAAGGCGTCTCTTTCCTGACTAAGAGCCTGCATTTGTGCCGCCAGGTCGTCCCTTTGCCTTTGGAAGGCACCAGCTTTTTGGCGCTCCTCATCAAACTCTGCCTGGGTATCCAGGTCTTTCAAGATCAGCTTGTTGCTCTCTACCTTCACTCTATCTAGATGACTTTGCAGGGTGGCTACCTGCTCCGTGCATGCCCTGTTAAAGTCTAATTGTTGCTCCAGCTTTTTCTGGCTCTGCAGTAAGGAGTCCAAACTGTCTTGGTGCTCCTTCTGCAGGGCCAGAAATCGGGTATCCTGGTCTGTCTTTTCCTGTTGTAGGATGCCTATATCCTCTTTTATTTTAATGATATATTGCCTACTATTATTTTCTGCCTCCTGGCTCCTCTGCAGCCTCTGCTCAGAAGAGTCCAGATCAGATTGGGCCTTCTGTAATGCCATCTGTTGCCTATTTGCCAGATTTTGGCTTTCAGCACATCTATCCTGCATGTCTCCCATATATAGGTACAGGTATGCTGCTATCCTGGCAATCTTATTGTGTTCCTCTTTGGCTTTAGGAGCCATATATAGTTCACTCAGGGCCACATGTAAGGGACCCTGATCTCTATATATATCTGACCCTGTTTCAGTGACCTGTTGTGTGATGGCCTGCAACCACACATCCTGGCCCTGTTCGGTCCATTCACCTCTCACAAATAGCTTATGCAAGAGGTGCTCTCTGGCTATTTTCATGTCTACTAAGGTCGTCATTCTAGAGATTGGTCTCTGTCCTGACTTACAGAAGTTTGTATTTTATTTTTGCAGAACAGAACTTTTCTTGGAGTGTCCCTTTTGAGGAATGCTTCACAGCGTAATGCAGCGTGGTGATCCGACTGGATGTATGTATCCCGTCAGTTAGCACACTGTATTAATCTGCACAAATGGTAAATCTAACCCAACGTCTCGGCTCGAGCCCCCACTTTGTAAGAGGATTCAATTCAGCACTACAGCTAAGTTAACGCCTAGTCTAGAATACTGAATGAAAACCCTTATTGATATATCTTTAGGTCCAGTTCATGCGTTCTGGATGACTACCCCTGTATAACACCCCTCTCTTGGAATCCCCCTGACCCCACTGAGCCAAGAAGTAATTCTGTTTTGCAAGTTTAAAAGGTTTATTTGATAATTTAAAATAGATATATATATATCACGCTTTATAATAAATTAATAATTGAATATCACACTTAATCTGATATGGTAAATATTAACAACGGAGAATCTGGCACTAACACGCTTCTCTATAATCAATAAGGAGTTGACAAGAAATGGATAAGGTAGCACACTGGTAAATAGGAACAAAAGTATAATGTGGTAGAGGATGCTTTATGTAAGCTCAGGTGGATGCAATATTCAATGAATGCAGTACAGAAAATACGCAATATGATTCAACCAGACAATGTAATCACTTTTCTCGGGCTATTCCCTCCCCCCCTCTTTATGCAATGCAAGGAAATGGAAGGAAAACACACAGTCCTCAGAAATGCAATCAACTGTAATTCAGTTCAATCCCAGCAAGCTTAAACAGAAGTTTGAAAACACAGGCAAATGCTTTGATAGGTGCTAGCAATGAATGAGAAATATGCTGGAAACGCTCTTAATTCCCTTTTAGAGGTTCAGGATGAGTGGTATCTAGTTAATATTAGTCCAGGCTCACACTAGCAATGATGCAGGGATAGTTAGCAGGTTAAACGAATTTCTGGCAAATGAAATCAGGCAGCAGCAGTTTTTTTACATGTGAAGAAATTGCAAATCGCGGCAAAATTCGCGGATGCGCCGAGCGCTATTACAAAGGAACCGCAAGGACTATCTCTACCGTTTTGGGGTCCTAGAAAAGCCTGGGATCTCAGCTTCCAAATGAAAGTTATTGCAAGTCTCTAGCCCAAACGGTTGCGGAGATATGAGTAATTTAGTAAAGGTCGTTTTTGGTTTTGTAAATTTTAAACGCACACTTTTTCAAAATGACAAGTGACAAATTTTTGCAGCTAGAATGACAGGTGACAGCTAGGAGGCAGTTCTACTTAGGTTAAATAGATTGAATTAGATGAATTTAAACTAAGAGATGTGTTCTGAGTTTTGCTAAGTACTCACAAGAGATTTTGAACAGGAAAGCGACTTGGTCACGGACTTCAGTCTGGTCAGGTCTTTCCGGGTTCTGCTCACAGCGCCTGGCCTCTGGAACTGCTCACAGGGGTCTGGTCTCTGCTAGGCACCGGTTCTTTGGGTCTCTCTCTGGGCACAGCACTGCTTTCTCTCTGGGTACAGCACTGCTTTCTCCCTCTGGTCTGGTCTCTAGTTCTGGATAGATTGAAGTCTCTAGTTTGGCTTTCTGGAGGTTGATGGAGGTAAGTATGGATTTTTCCGGCAGAGCGTCCCGCTGCAAATGGATTTGGAAAGTCCCTATCTGTCCTGTCTGTCTGCTTTTATGTGTTTAGAATGTGGGTGTGTTCTAGCATCACTGACCCTACCTCTCTCTCAGCTTCTAATTGGTCAAACTTCCATTCCTCCGCTTGATTGGCAAACTGAACTGTGAGTCAGATTGATGTCATTTTACAGCCTGCAGAAAGTCCACTCCTCCTGTCAACTTACACACAAATCTAGATTTGAAACAAATACATATTTGCAGAGGTACATATTGTTTTAAAATCATATGCACCCATCATGCATTACAGGAGGTATCCCCTGTTCAAACTCTGCTCTTCCTGGGAGCTTGCATTCAGAACTGGCACATATTTCACTTTTTAACTGCTTTTTCAATTTCCGACATGGACCCAACTTTACATACATGTGTGCAGGGGGTAGGGACATTAACTGATGAAGTTTCAGATTTTTAACATGCACACATTTAGAGTAATATCCACTTTTCCGCTAAAACCCCCCTGAACATACCACCGGTTCCTACCACGTCTTAAACTGTGGGCAGAAAAATCACAAGAATTATGGTATCATTTATAAAATTTTCACATGTCCGCTCTATGAATTATCCCCCTTTTTATAAAACCATATCCTTGCTGCAGGGGTGTGTCTTTTCAGGTCACATGGTACAGAAACCAGTCTTTCCAGTTTCTGCCAAGCCAGCTTGCTTCTCACAGGCAGTGCTCCTCCCAGCTTCTCCAGGAGGAAGCCACTTTTTACGACGTCTGTAATAAAAAACCTTTGCCTGAGTGGAGAGGGCTTTGTTCACTCTCTGGCAGAGCACAGGAAATTCAATTATCAGATAGATGGCATATCCTTAGCCTGGGCAGCAAAAGGAAGGTTGGCCTGGGAACACAGTGGTGACTCAAGTTTCACTGCTGATGGGGGTTAGTTGCTAGGCAAAATCAAGTTCCTTAAGCCAGACCTTCAGCTAACTTTTGTTGCTTTTAAAATAACTTGTAATTTTACACATGCAGCTAGAATGCTGATTCTAAGTGCAAAACTATGACATTTCAACAGTTACAAAGGCATGTGACACCAAACATAGGTCACTCATTTAATTTAACATTTTCGATTTTGGTGGTTTTAAATCCAGTTGCAGTTAGGCTTAAGCTGCTGACTCCATAGCATTTTTGTTATAAGCATTGTTTTTGGGCTCTTCATTTCCCAGATTTTGTAGGCACACAAAACTCCATTCTGCCAAATGTCTGCTGGTGTTCAGTGAATATTTTGCACATGTTGCAAGGTTTGAAATAGGCATTTTGCTTGCCTTCAGAAAAACACACAGAGTGGTTTTAAAACGCCGGCTTTTGGATAGTGGTGAGTACTGGTACTGCACTCATTTTTGGGATTTAAGAAATGAATTCCCCACACTTCTAGGTTGCATTTGGCAATCAGCATTGCCATTCCCAATGGTTTCAGACTACTGTGCGGGTAGTCCAATGGTGGTTTTAAAGCGCTTTGAAGCTAACCGGCGCTACTGTTTTTCCTTTGGCAACCCATTTCCCTCATGGCAACCCGGCCTTTCATTCTCGCACTGGTGGGTGGCAAGTGAGGCAACCATTTTGGTGGGCGCACAAACTGCGCAGCTTTCCTGGATTTCAGCGCACATGTGGGTTTTCCGCCATCTTGAATTTTCTAAGCCCACAGCACCAAATGTTGTAGCAGGGTAGCTTAAACGTGGGTCAGGACACCCTACAACATGGGACACGCAGGCTACCATGACCTCGAAAACGGTACGCGATACACAGTGGGGCCCGCAGTGGGAAAAATAGCGTGCGCGACTCACCGTCTGACTAGCGTGATAATGAAAAACACACGTAGACAATACCCCCCCCAAAAGAATAGCTACGTCCTTGATCCGCTGTGAACTAGTGATGGCACGCGAAACAACACGAAGTAGCAACACACACGTCGGTCTCCACAAAAGGCACGTACATCAAACTGCTGACCCCGCTCACCTTTAACCCGTGCTGAAGGAAAAGCCTGCACGTCAAGTCACTTACGCGCTTAGGCCCTTTCCTCGGATTACACGCATTAACACGGGGACGTGCAGTTTTTTCACGTGCTGATTCACTATGCACCCGTCACGAGGGAAATGCCCGCAGGCGTAATGTCACAGACGCGCTTACGAGCTAAGGGCCTTTCCTCGAATTACACACTGACATGCAGTTTTTTCACGTGCCACATCACTCCGTTTCAAGCTGGCCACACAACAACACACAGAAGACCACGCTCCTGCCCAGAAGGCCATTTTCCTGCCCCCAGAGCCCCGAGCAGCCTCCCACAAGCCATCTTATGCTGCCTGCCTGCTACCACCGTGCCCTGCCATTTGGTGCCAGCACATCTGCCATCTGCAGGGGTCCAGTTGTAGTGACCACCCCTGCTGGAACAGAAGACTCCCGGCTGGTGTTCCATCCCTCCACAGCCCAGTCCCAGGACCCAGTTGCCCACCCACACCTGCCTCGGGGTTGCCATGTCTGACACAACACCTTCCGGCACCAGTGGCAACCCCCAGCCAGAGAGGCAGAGGTCTGCCAGCTTCACTTCCGAAGAAGTTGGCATCCTGGTGGAGCAAGTCCTGGGGCAGTATGATGCCCTCTTCACACCATTGTGCACCAACAAGGAAGGACGGAGGAGGATCTGGACAGACATAGTGGGTGCCATCAACGCGGGGGGTATGGCACCCCGCGGCATGAACCATGTCCAGAAGCGCTGGGAGGACTACACATCCAGGACCCTCAAGAAGGCCCGGGTCCTCTTAGACACAGAGGATACAGTGGGGCGCCAGAGGCAGATTACCAACCAGCAGATGAGGGTCCTGGAGTGCATTTGCCCAGTGCTTCGCCACCAGATCCTCAGGATGCAGGCCCATCTGGAGTTGAGCGGTAAGTGGCCATGCATTGCTGTGTGAAAAAGGGCATGTTGCAGTGTGCTGGTAGTCAGCTACCTGCCTGTATGTGTGACATAGGCCATGTATGGATGTGTGTGTGCAGGGACATCATGGTGCTGCATGTGAGACCAGTCATGCGTGAACCACATGGATGGTGCATGTGTTACAATGCAACATGCAGAGCAACATGCAGAATACACACATGAATGCATACCTGTCTCTGTTGTTGGACATGGATGGGGTGTGAGAGATGGGTGCTGCAGTCAAGGACATGTATGGTGTACATTTCTATGTGTCTGAGTAGCGTGTGTGTGAATTGTAAACGCCATGGATGCATGACACATGTCAGTAACAATGTTCTGAATCACTGATGCAGCCTAGTCATCCTTGTCTCCACTGTGTCTGGGGTGTATGAGAGCAACAGAAAGTGATAGGTCGCCTACCCCTACCTATAGACCCTGAGTGACAACAAGGTTAAGTCCAAGGAAACCTCATGTAATTTTGAGGTTATAGAAAACACACAACCCTCATTCACATATTTAAGTTATTATACAATTTTCAATTTATTATTCACAAGATTGATAAAAAAACATTAGTATAAAAAACAACACCTAAGCCAATATAAAAACAAACTGTGCTAATCACTTACAGTCTTGCTAGTGCGAGTGTACCAGGCCTTACAAGAAGGTCATAAACCATAGTGAAAAGATAAAAATAACAGGAAAAACAGTATATCTTACTGTTCAAGTGTACATGTGTACTTGCAGGGGAGAGTCAACATATATTGTAGTCTCCCAACTACTGATGTATACCTCAAAGGTTTATACACTGAGTGAATGATCTAATATTGTGTGTTTAATTTATTGATCACTCAGTTTCAGATAACTTGCATCGATATAGGGTAGCACAGGGGTATATGATATGCACCAGCTATCCTATTATAAATTATTTAATATGAGAGGTAGGAATCGGCTAATACACACGTTCTTCTTAACACGTCTAAGCTAGTGAGCCGTAGGACTTGTCTGCCGCCATTGTATACAGTTAATTAGTGTTAGGTTTCATTTATGTTTTTCTTTCATTTGGAGCACTCGGACTATGCCCAACCTTTTTGTAGATAGTTCTTTATTAGGTAGGGTTTTTGTAGGTTTCCTTTCAATAGTTGGGCTTATGGACCCTGGATTTGTTCTTTGTATATTGTTGAAGACTGCATTTCTCATCATTCTTTTTTTTGTTCACCATGGAGCAATGGATTATTCTTATTTTTTTTCATTGGATTTGGTTTGCTGGGTGGACACTTTGGACCCATTTTCATTTGGATTTCTTTGGATTCTGCTTTCATATTTTTTTATTTCGTATTTTTAGAACATGCTGCATTTTCTTTATTATTTCCATTATTGTGTGATTTCATTTAATCCCCTTGCTTTTGTGTTCAATAAATTTATTTTTATACTTCAATGTATGGTCTTCTCTCAACGGTTGTATGCATGTCACGTTATGGGTTTTCTCATTAACTTGCACCCATTGTTTGTGTGTAACAGACACGTGTTGATGTGCATACTTGCCATTCGGGTTGTATCATGTAATGGGCATTTCTATGTGGGGTGGATGGAATACTTGGTTGGGTGTTTGGACAGGGGTGGCGTGAGCTGTGATTTGGGTGGCCATAAGGCCCATGATTGTGGATTGTGATAACGTGTTGGGGAGGACATGAGTTGGGGCCTGCTGGCAGGTGCCCGTCAATGCCGGGGGATTGGGAAAAGGGGGACATGAGTCGGGGCCTGCTGGCAGGTGCCCGTCAATGCCAGGGGGGTGGGGGGGCAGGGGGACATGAGTCGGGCCTGCTGGCAGGTGCCCGTCAATGCCGAGGGGGTGGGGGTGCAGGGGGACATGATTCGGGGCCTGCTGGCAGGTGCCCGTCAATGCTGGGGGGTGGGGCAGCAGGGGGACATGAGTTGGGGCTTGCTGGCAGGTGCCCGTCAATGCTGTGGGAGTGGGGGTGCAGGGGGACATGATTCGGGGCCTGCTGGCAGGTGCCCGTCAATGCTGGGGGGTGGGGGTGCAGGGGGACATAAGACGGGGCCTGCTGGCAGGTGCCCGTCAATGCTGGGGGGGTGGGGAGTCAGGGGGATATGAGTTGGGTCCTGCTGGCAGGTGCCTGTCAATGCTGGGGGGGTGGGGGTGCAGGGGGACATGAGTCAGGGCCTGCTGGCAGGTGTCCGTCAATGCTGGGGGGTTGGGGGTGCATGGGGACATGCGTCGGGGTCTGCTGGCAGGTGCCTGTCAATGCTGGGAGGGTGGGGACCCGGGGGACATGAGTCGGGGCCTGCTGGCAGGTGCCCGTCATTGCTGGGGATTTGGGGGGGCAGGGGGACATGAATCGGGGCCTGCTGGCAGGAGCCCGTCAATGCTGGGAGGGTGGGGGTGCATGGGGACATGAGTCGGGGTCTGCTGACAGGTGCCTGTCAATGCTGGGAGGTTGGGGACCCGGGGGACATGAGTCAGGGCCTGCTGGCAGGTGCCCGTCATTGCTGGGGATGTGGGGGGGCAGGGGGACATGAGTCAGGGCCTGCTGGCAGGTGCCCGTCAATGCTGGGAGGGTGGGGGTGCAGGGGGACATGAGTCGGGGCCTGCTGGCAGGTGCCCATCAATGATGGGGGGTGGGGTGCATGGGGACATGAGTCGGGGCCTGCTGGCAGGTGCCTGTCAATGCTAGGAGGGTGGGGGGGCCAGGGGGACATCAGTCGGGGCCTGCTGGCAGGTGCCCATCAATGCTGGGTGGGTTGGGGGACAGGGGGACATGAGTCAGGGCCTGCTGGCAGGTACCCATCAATGCTTTCAGGGAGACATGAGTCGGGGCTCACTAGTGCATGATGCTATGTGTGCTGGATGCGGGCCATGGCCAGGGTGTATGGACTGCCTGCGGGGCATGGCCAGGGGAGCAGGGTAGTCCCTTGTGGTGTGGGCTGACTGCGGCCCATGGCCAGGGTGGATGGGCTGCCTGTGGGGCATGGCCAGGGGTGCAGGGTAGTCCCCTGTGGTGTGGGCTGCCTGCAGGGCCTGGGGACGGGGGGAGAGGGCACACCTGGGAGGACGCACACTGCCAATTTGCGTGTGGTACTCCCCGCGCACCCCAGGAATACATTTACCCCTCCCGGGCTAGCGAAATCGCATGTAAAACTCCCCTTGCATCCCTCAGATTCACGTACCCCTCTCATGCTAGCGAAATCACGTGAAGTCACTTATGCGCCGAATTCTATGAATTACCCCCTAAGTCTCAGGAGGGTTTAGAGTGATCGGAAAGCCCACAATGAGCACACACAGTAATACTCCACAGATTGCTCTTAGACAGGTGTATATCAAAAATATTTTTATTATAGGCCTTTATAACTAAACACAAATAAACTACAGTCATAATAAAACAGTTACCACACACACTTTTCACTATGTAACATTTAGACAAAATGTGTTTAGCCTAACGCAGACGAAAGGCTAGGAAATAACCACAACCTGCAACAGAAGAGTTAAGTACCACACAGATTTCACATTTGGCAGTTCTTCAAAGTCAATCCCTATCGTATGCAGTCCAGCCCTAAGAAGTGAGGAGACTTATGCTCAAAGTACAGCAGTGCGTTAACAACGCACGGTCATTCGTAAATTAAAAAGCGGTTCTCTTCAGGGTTCTGTAGCTGTTCAGGAAGTGGGTAGAGGCAATGAAGACTAAAGCCCTACTTACGCCTGGAGGAGGGTCTACCCTTGTAGACAGAGCGACTTCTGGGGTGCGCAGGCTAGCCCATCTAAGGTGAGCATCTTTTCTGGGATTGTTGTGTGGAAAACAGATGGATGTGCCAGGGGGCCATCGGTAAGTGATGCAAGTACTCACCGACCCTCAACACAGTCCAGGCCAAACTTCCCAGTCAAGTCCAGATCACTAATAGGTTTCACCCCTGCAGTTACAAGTCACTCAGGCACTCAGTGGCTTGCGGGACAGGACGATCGCCTGTAGTGGGAGAGTAGCCTTTTCTCAGCTCTCAAAGAAAGGTGAAGGATAGTTCCTGTGCAGTACATCTCAGGACATGGTGGGGCAGGTCTGCAGGCACTTAAACCGACAGTCACTAAAGCGGGCCGACACAGGGACTGCCAATGCTTGTGGCATGGTGCATCTCATAAATCACAAACCAGAGAGGTGGCAGAGTGACCAGAAACACAAGTAAGCGATTCCCAAAGTCTCTAGTCTCAACTTGGGATGGCAGCACTCCTGTATGATACCCCAGGTTTGAGCTGGTCAGTTCACTGGATGCCCAGGACACACCTCAAAAGAAGAGACTCTTTGCGAGGGTAAGCAGGAGGTGCTGCAAATAGTTGGTCCCTCTACTCCAAAGGGTCGAAGCACCCTGGCAGGCCTTCTTGGTACGATATAAAAGCAGGGGTCCAACAGCACAACAGCAGGGTCAGGGTGCCAAAACTTCCTTGCATGTCTCTGGTGGTTCCAGCGGTCTGCTCTTTTGTCAGGATACTTGGCTCCTTCTGTAGTTTGGTGTGAACTTCAGGTGATCGACCTGGAATGGATCCAGTGCCCCTTCTCTTAGCCACGATTCAGTTTGTGCTCAAATCTAGGGTAACCAATTGAAGACCTGCTCTATTGCACACCAGGTGTGGGCTAACTGTGCCCCATAGTGTTTCCAGTCATTCAGGCCTACCAGACATACTGCACCAGTGTGGATTGGGACCAGACAGACCCAACCCTCTTCTTGGGCACTAGCACACGTAACATGCAGGAGTCCCTGAAAGATGCGGTTTCTGCGGGAGGCTGCATGCCCAAATAAGGAATACCCGGGTCTCTCGATCTGGGTGAAAGCAAAGGGACAAAATGGCCAAAGGAAAGAACAAAAGACTTTGTGACACGTCCATTTTCGGGGCTGGCCACAGTATGGGGACAAAAGCAGCAAACACTGTATGGTCCATAAAAGCGAAAAAATATACTTTCTAAGTATACTGCTGCCACCAGTTTGTCCTAGGCACACTTGTACAAACACCAACAAATCCTTAGGGGGTGGCTAGGGCCATAAAACAAAAGAACCCATATGTGTGGTAGGCACTTGGCTCATAGATAAAAAGTTACCAAGAAATGGAAACATAGTCGAAGACTAAAGGAACATAGATTCCCAGTACTGACAGCCTGAAGGATGTGTCAGTTTCCCCAACTCTTATTAGCAAAAGCCCATAGGAGCACAGCTGAAGGATGTGCTACATTGGTAAAAGTCAGGTTAGGTAAGCCATACAAAAGCAAGTTTGGGGGGATCAATAAATGGAGGGAAAATTGCACCTAAGGGAAATCTTTCCTAACAGTGGACATCAGTATCCACTAGCACGAAGATGTGAAATACAGTATATGATATGATATGATATGGCATTTGTAACGCGCCTATACACAAGTGTTTCAAGACGCGATACACAAGTGTTTCAAGGCGCGATAAGCCTCAGCATTCAGCATGGTGGACTGTGTAAAAGTGAATCTGGTCACTTATTTCAGAACAGAAGCTCTGCAGCTTGAGGATAGGCCTGGAGCAAAGATTATTGTGAGGATACCAGTAGAGTAAATCTCATATGGCGTATTGGCTAACACTAAAATTAATGGCGGTCCCACGTACTGAGAATAGAGGATGACACATTAAAAATGAATCTACTCTCATATTTACTTCTCACTATAAAAGGTCCCATGAAAATACCCCCAGTGCATTCAACTCATATGGAAAATGTAAGATAACAATTTCTATGTAGCTCCTTAGGAAATGCATCATGCGAAAAATCATTTTCCGAACTAGATTAAACAAATTAAGTTTGCTTTTAAATGTAGGAAATCAGATAAGGATTATTCCTAAAGTTTCATCCTTTTCTCATTTACATATTTATAAAGCCAACATTACTTCAAAAGTTGCATCTGTGCTTGTAAGTGGACAAATATGAACAAGGACGTCATTTCACGAAATTGCCATGGGTAGCGGAAGTGACATCACACGACCCTTAACCACTGATGACATCACAGGACGTGATTTCATTTAACCCCACCCATGAAGTGATATCACGGGAAGTAATGGAACATGACCTTTCACCCCTTGACAAAACAGGAAGTGGCATCACATACCATTGTTCCAAAGCACACTACGAAAAATATGATTACAATATCACTATAATGTGATATATATTTCATACAAGAATGGATCGCCATACGTATCATTAAGATCAATGTGTATTGATCCATATTACCAAATAACTGTGAATGCAAGCAGACGTCCATGCCAAAGGATAATGATGTGCTGTTATATAGCGCTTACGCTGAAGCGTTTTATATAGAACAAATATAAATACAATATCACCCAACCTGTGTTGGTACTCATTCATCGATCTCAGAAGGATGAAAGGCTGAATTGAGGTGTTTAAGAAAAGACTAAATCAGTGACTCATCCCCTGAAGTGTGCCTGAAATAAACCTTTAATGAGTCTAGCAATTATTGTATAGAATTCTAGAAATACAAATTATTTGATAGTCCCATTCTTTCTTATTTAGGGTCACTGCTGAAACCCCTTTTGTTTTTTTTTTAAGAGGGATGAACTAGATAGCCAGCCACTTCAGAAACAAAGAGCCCTATGGTACTTTCCACAACCCAGGAAATTCCATTAAAAAAAATATATATATATTTTTTTTAACATTATTTTTTAGAAGCAATGGAGACCACAACAATAGCAAGGGAGACCTCAGGGATCGCAGTTGCAACCCCTGGCAACCCCAAATTGATGTCCCTGAATATGAACTAATGCATTTTGGTTTCACACAGATTAATTGTATATGGGACAATGTACCCTCACCGTACATTATAAGGGTACAGCAAGTGACCAAGGAGTTTTGTGAGCAAATAGAGGAATGAAAATGAAGGCTGAGTACATTCATAAGGTCACAGAGCTCCAAGATGCAATATCCTTTGGATGTATGGTACGGGTATTGTATTCCTTATAATACCTGGCACACACTGTCATTCCCTTTAATACTTTGTCCCTTGATTAATATGATGTAAGAGATCTTGCATTTGTTGATCCATATCATTAATATAGAATCTGTTTGGAATTAAATGTGCAAAAATGTAGCTCCTAATATGTTTTAATGAAATATTTTGAACATTCTGTAATTCTGTTCTTCCAAATAAGCAATATCATGCAGATTCTAGCTCACATACATTAAACTCCAGCAGTGAAAAAATTAAACATTCTCTCATAAACAGTTCCTGTCCATTACCGGCATATGTCATATCATATCAGATTCTACAAGAAAAGGAATGTGAACAGCCTTTCACAGTGTTAATTAAATGCTGCAGTAACAGCTGAAATTATCTCTGCTGGCTCAAGCAGGAGGCAATGTGATGTAACAGTTTAACCCTAACAACTCAATAAAGATCTGTTGTGATGCCTTTTTCTTATTTCAGATCAGTCATGATGTCACAAATGGAGTGTAATTGGACAATAATATCCAGTTTTTTTATAGAGATATGGTAGGCTGCCATATATTATAGTGAAATAAAACACACATAGACGAGACAGCCTCATAGACACACACTTTGCAGTATTTTGAAGACGGGATTGCTTGCTAGTAGGCGTTGAACTGCATTCCTCTTCAGGCTCTGTATCCTGGCAGACACCATTCTAATTTCTTTTCAGGATTGGGCCTGCTTGGTCCTTGCCTCTAGCCTTTTAGGCAGACTCAGGGATAAGTTCAATTTATGATACCGCTATCCTGCCAAGTTTGGTGGAATTTGTTTTTGAGGAGACATCTCGGGACCAGCCTTCATGTATTGGGGTGCTAGGACATCTTCCATTGGATGTGTGCAATCCGTGGCAGGAAGTCTCGTGGACACTCACTGGTTTGCCTGTGAGGGTGCTATGGACTCAGCAGGCTACAGATAAATGGTGGAGTAGGGCCGGCAGAAAATAAAGGCCATTTGCAGACCTTGTTTCGGCTGCTGTGATGGTGGATAAGCTTTGGGAAGTGCAGTTTCTCTCAACAATTGCGGGGATTCATACACAAATGAGGGGAGACTGAGCTAATTAGCCAATGCGGGATATCAACTGTATTATTAAGAATATTGAAGAAGCCAAACTAGTCCCTTCATGAAATACAATTTGTTCAGCAAGCTCAGATAAATATTGGATATCAGAGCCCACGGGACTGAACCTGGTCTCTGCTGGTCCCAGTGCTGGTTTCTTTTGAAAAATTGCTGACAAAGTTGCTATTTAATCTTTAGTGGACGACTGTTTCAAAATGACATCTACTAACTGCTCGATCAATGCAAATTTCATTGCAATAGTGGTCAGTGAGAGCAATTGTCAATTATAAAATTCTATGTACAGTTGCAAAACCACCATCACTGGTGCATAGCTGCCAAGTACCAGAGCAACACGTTTACTTTGTGCAAAGTTATTTTTGTCATGTGTACACACAGCACTAATTTATTGAATTCAGAAAAAACAAACACCTTGGTATATCTAGTTTACTTTTAGGATATCTCTCAATAAGGTTCAGAGGATATGTGTAAATTCCATCACTCTAATTGCATGCGCTCTTTGCTCATTACTGACGGTATTCTGAACATCGGACAGGTTTGCGGCCCTCGAGGACTGGAGCGGTACACAACATTCTTTCTCAGACCGCTGGGACTAATCAGTGTTATGACAAGTGCGTTGATGTGCAGTTTCTTTGCTGCAGCTGCACATAACAAGATGTGATCAATACTCGATTGTTTCCAGTAAAAATCAATCTTACCCAGAGTACTGATTTCAAAACAGTAGGCAGTGATTGTATTTGGGGAAACACGTTCAGAAATTCTGAAAAAGCAGAACTTAGCCAGCGTAGAAATGTGCCCAGAAATCCAGTCTGATCTGGAAAGGAATGATTTGCAGAGAATGATTCTACACACAGCTCCAGATGGCAGAGTGCAGTGGAGCAGGCCTGAGGGAGCCCTAAGCAAACACAATTAATTCGAAGGGGGTATAATTTGCCAACATTGAGAGACAAACAAGGACCCCTGAGCGGCCAGAGAAAAGCCTATTAAGCTGCGTGGATGTTGGCTTTGGCAACAAGGCGTGCCATTTTGCTAATTGGGCATATCTTCAAACCCGGTTTTACTCATTATTTACTAAAGCATATGTGTATGGTAGGGAAAGCATTATGCACCATTCTTAAGGGTTATTGGCCCTGGCAGCTCTCCAGGTGCAACACCTGCAACATGTGTTACGCCTTTTATTTGGGCACCCTTTCTGTTTGTCTGGTTTAGAGTCCCCCCCCTTCCCCCCTAAAATCTTTCATATAGACAAGCATGAGCGTTCAATGTCCGAGAAAATGGATCCAGCACCATAACAAGGGCCTGGCAGTTCCCCAGTTAATGAGTATCTCTTAGCAGCAGAGCTGTTTCTAAAATGTAACCATGTCGCTGAGTTACACGGTGATGTGGCCTTTCCGTCTGAAAGATTGAGGAGAGCTCCAGGAACTTAAAAAATATGTGCGGGAGTGAAAAAGACAATCTTCTTGTGTAACGATTTGTGCATATCCACGTCTGCTAGTTTTACACACAAGAAAGGATCGCTGTTTTAGATCATACCGAGCTCTCACGTTTCCGGTGTTTTTGTTTGGAATTCCGGGACTTGTATTTTTCCTAAATTTAAAATGGAAAAACAGATTCCAGAATCCAAAGGGGGAGAAACAGGACTGGATGACAATCGAGAAAGTAGGGATTCTGAGCATATATCCGTATTTTCTTCACGCTAGGCTTATCAGGAAGCTAAATGTTTGTGTTAAGCAATTACTATAAGAAATTGCATTATGTGTCTGAGTGCTGAACTTATTGTGGTGTAAAGCAGAGAAGACGCTTCCATTCTTGAAATGTTAGTCAGCCACTGGGCCTCATTACGACCCAGGCGGTAAGTTACCGCCTGGGCCGTGACTTTACCACCATGGCGTAAACTACGTTTACGCCATGGTGGTTGGCGGACTTACCGCCCCATTCCGAGGTCGGCGGGGCGGTAAGTCCCCAATCCCCATTTACCCTTCCCCATTCCCATTTTTGCCCCATAGGGCATAATGGGAGTGGGGAAGGCGTTAATTACGCCACCGTAAATTACGGTGGCGTAATTAACTCCATGGTCCCTTAGCGCCATGGATTTTAACACCCACGAAAAGCGGGTGTTAAAACCTCCATGGCGCTAAGGGACCTCGTAATTGGCGGTAAGGGGTCGGCGCAGCTAACGCTGGCGTTAACCCCTTACCGCCAGGGTCGTAATGAGGCCCACTGTCTTTTGGATAATAATTACGCCAGAGGCGGCTGCCTCAATGTGCGCTTCTGTGCAAACCGCCCCCTCCGTGAAATGTTCCTCCTTCCTACTAAGTGGTGGAAAAGGGAGGAGGGAAACGCAGGCAAATTTGCCTTTGCTTTTCATTAATCCACCACGTTAGTGGAAAAGAGTAAATTCTGCCTACAAAGCTTGATGTGGAGGCAGCAGCTACAATGGATTCCTGTGGAATTCACCAACTTTTACCGGGTGGTAATTTCTAGGCAGATTCAATAGAAATACATTACATTAAAGCCAGAATATAAATGTGTGCTTTCTTTAATGCACCCACATTTGTATGGTGGAAGGAGACATGTTATGTCTGCCCGATTCTTTAACTTTACAAATTTGACTCAATGAGGCAGACTGGAAAAAACGGTAGTAACTCATTTACCGCCATTGTTTCTGATTTCCATCAGAACGAACATGACCCCATTAGTCTTCCATTCAGGATGCAAAACATAAAGCTACACAAATTCTCTTCTGGCTAAAAATAGATGCATAAGGAATTATGCATTTTAAGTTGCTTTACTGTATGGTGTGTATGATTTGCATTCTCTATAGAGCAGTATTATTATTATTGTATGTATTGGGAGCCAGAACTAGAGCTCTGAATGTATGTGGTCAAGTGGTAAATTGCAGAGCAGGATACATTATTGGCTTAGCTACTTCAAGTGTCTGATTCATAAAATGCCTCCCTTACAGTGGGGGTGCATTTAATGTTTCAGGAGTAAACCCTGGTCCCCCCTGGTGCCCTTCTCCCGGAGGCCCCGAAAGGCTGTTGCCTAGAATTGAGTTACTGCAGCTCTAAGCCTGCCTATGTCCCAAATAACCTGATTTTGCAGGAGCATATCTACTGTCACCATTCAGTTAGGGCACCCGAGGTTCCACTATAGCAGACTGGGTGCAACAAAACCAACAATTGCGTTCTACTGCCGGTCACCAGAGTAACGTGGACAGGGAAGAGCTATATCCCACAGAAGAATGAGAAACGTGCCTGTATGTTGTTACTGGGTCTCGTATAGCTCAAATGGTACCATTTAATTGTCCTTTGGAGCATACATATCTGCAAGCACAAGAGGTGTGGTAGGGCTCTAGTGTAGAAGTAACACGGCAAGATTGCTTTACCGCTGCGTTAACATGTGCATGCTTGAAAAAGGTGTGGCTCAGTTTGGTGTTTACATTTCAGGGATTCTGCAACCTATTTGGATCAGTGGTTGATGTGTACTACAGGTTGGTATAGTAATATGAATTGTGTTTGATTGTGGCCCTGACGCAGTGGTATTTGAGGAGATTGTGAAGAGTTGTGTCACTGTGTTTGTTGTGAGTTGGTGTGGTGCTTAGGGAAATTGAGTGAAGACACTTGTGTTGGGGTGGTTTATGTTCCTTAGTGCTATCATAAATAGGGGATGCCCAAGCCCTTTTTGGGTCCATCATGCATCCATGTTCCACTTATAGCCCAAACACTTCTCTATGAGGTTTCAGAGAACTGCCTTTGAGTGACAATATGTGTTTCTGTGAGCAAACATGTTTTACTTTCCTTTAATCGTGAACATTCTTCCAACATTGTCCAATAAATATTTATAATCACATAAAACTACCTCTTCCCCCAACGTGCGCAATCCCTTATGCCTCAATGTATCTCGACACCTCATTATTCCTGTTTCTATTGTTTTGTTTCGCCTTCCTACCCTCATTTACTCTAGAATATGGCCCAGGTATCTCTGGTGGGTCACACTGTTTTATTTGTTGGACAAAGTCTTGGTGCCATAGGTCCACTACGGTGATGATTGCTGTGGCATAACACTTAACATCATTTGTGGTGTTTCATTCTTGGAGTTATGTGTAAAGGTGTGTTGTCGGTTAGGGTGAGATATATTTATATATATATATAACATTCAGTGAAAAAACGATGATAAAGGAACATTATGTTTAAAGTGCCCTGATAACACCTATGAAATTCCGCGAACAAAACATTGTTAAAGGTTTAGCTGCCCTTGTAAAAAGCTATCACATTCAGTGGAAAAGCTTTCTTAAAGAAACATTGAAGTTACTTTGCACTAATAACAACATACCCCTATTATGGTTACTACTAAAATTGAAAACCCCCAGAAATTCACCAGTATGGTAAGCTAAGCAACCATAACTCGCGCCACTACTGAGCACGGCAAGGACTACCACCCATGACATCATCAAACATGACATCACAAATGTTATTGATGGCATCACTGCCTTGTGAGCAATTCCGCTCTGCTATATTACCTTTGCAACTAATAGCAGCCATGGCTGCTGCTATTGCCTCCAACTCAGCAGCACGCACACCATCACCCTCACCAGCACCACTACCACCTCCTTCTGAAGGGCCTGGACAAGGGAACAGGCGTGGTAATGTAGATAGAGATCAAGAGGAAAACCAGGAGAAAGTAGAGGAGTTCCCCATTGCCTGCAGCCAGTGTGAGTTGTGGGTGTGGAAACTATTACCACTGTAGGAGACATGCCCAAATCTAATGCGAACCAGGTGAGATGCACTGAGTGCAAGACGGCATCCAGTCGCGGGAAACCTGTACAGCTACGGCACCACCTCCATGTGGCAGCACCTTAAGTCGAACCACAAGGCAGCAGTTCGGAGGGTTGTCCCCTTCCAACAAAGCAGTAGGTTAATTTCCTCTACAGCATCCTCAGGATCTGCTCCTGCCACCACTAGGGACACTCAAGTGGGGCAATGGATCCCTAAACCAGCCTTGCAGGCCATACGCACTGCGGCAGACCTGTACCTTTCAAAGGTGACTGTATTTTGCATGTACTGTGATGCGGTACTCTGCAGGGGAGAGCAACTTCAAAGTGCTTTCAAGGCTTCGGTCTGGGAGCATGGCAAGGAGTGCCCCCTACCTAAGTAAGGACCACCATCTTCCTGTCTTCACTTGCCCTTTCTTATCCCTGTGGTTGGTGCCCTTTTCTGAACCACCCTTCCCTTCCTTTCCTTCTGTGCCGTTTGTTATAAGAACTAGAGAAAAGCAAAACCAACCAGAAAAGAAAAAAACATAGAGCCACCTTTCACAGTTCAAATATAGAATGCTAATTCTATTTTGCTAATGAAAACAATCCACGTCACCGCGTAACCTATACGCTCCACGGACAGCATGACAAACAATGTGAGGCGTGTATACATCACAAACATTTAAAACAGCTTTTTTATGCTGTTGGGGTTTGGGAGGTTTGAAGTAGTGAACACCTACTGAGGAAATGTTTGCTATACTGGCAAGAAGCGCTGCACTGCATTTTGTATATTAGCCAGACACAGCTCATTGCCAGCATCGGTAAGAAAATGTTGGTACGAAACGTAATATTTTCATTGTGGAAGTAAAACATGCCAATGTCGCGCAAAAAGGCGCAAACAGCCTTGTTCACATTGTGCTTCACTTTCTCCATTTGTGGCCCAAATGAGGAAGAAAGCAGCCACACCTGTCTCTAGGTAATGTGAGAAAAAACTTACTTGTGACTTTGGAAACCTTTCCATGACTTGCCAAAGTGTCTCCTTTATCGCAAACTGCAGTGAGATGTAGGTAACATGTCCTAAACTGTTGTCTCCACAATGAATAATAATAATGTGTGGATGATTGTGCATCACCAAAGTGGCAGACAGAGGAGCCACATGCAACCACTGCATCCCACGTACTCCATTCCATTGGACCTCCACATTATGAAACCCAAGGTGTGCAGTCAATCCACAGCATTCTGCATACACTTTCACCCAATGTAGCCAGGAATCGCCCCAAAAGCCATACACTCTGCCTCCTGCATGGCATAGCCATAGCCATGGGCACTCCTATTTGCAAACACACCTTCTGGCAAAATATCTCCTTACACACACACCCCCAAGAAACCTTATTTACCAACGCCCACGCCTGCACAGACCCATTTTCATGTCAGCCACTCCAAATAAATGCTGCATTGCCACCGGATATATTTTCCTCTGTACGCGGGTGCGGGAACACATTTTAAGATGGGTAGAGTATCCCCTCTTTATTGGTAGCTCTGAAAAGGGTTTTCTTTTTCTTCTAAAGGTGCTTCTAAACAAAAAAAGGTTCTCTTGGCCCACAAAGAACATCCCTGCATCGAACAGAAAAACAGACATGCCACCGTTTACAAGTCACCTTTCTTCTCTACCTTGGAAGAAAGTACATCGAGATTGTTTCACACTAGTTTTGGTGGTATGTATGAGAAAATCACTGTTGCAGTCGGAAAAAGGCGCCTCACTGCTTTCAGCACCTCCTTAAGTTCACCGAGCAAACTTGCAGTGGTGCGAAAAGCCACATGCAGTGCTCCAAAGTGCTGAGCTACTACGTCAACAGTAATCCAAGTGGCCACATCTCTGCACTGTGCAAGCACAGTTTGCAAATTCGGAAGAGCCACACTGTACCACAAAACGTGCACTCCTTCCACATCAAAATTGTGACCAACGCCACTACACCGGGCATATGTGTGCAGGTGACACACATACAAATCACTGACGATGAGCACTTGCACTCTATCCATCCCTGTCATCATCACGGGACAAAGCAATACAACATTTATGTTTACTACCCCTTCTTGTTATGCACACCCTCAACACCTGGTCCCATTTCCATGCCAAGCATAGTAAGAAGGACAGCATGTAGCGTGTGCGCTTCCCCAACTACCATGAGGGCCACACCCCAGTGAACCAGGGGGAGTCCTTCTTCCCTTTCTAGTACTCTTTTTCTAGCACTCCCTTATTGGGTACTGTTAAACAGTCACACACACATCCACCAATCACATCCAAGACCTCTGCATCTAACAGTATCATCTCTGTTCAACACTACATACTAAGCGTTAAAAACTCAGGGGGTAATTCATAGAATTCAGTGCACAAGTGGCGCACGCAGCTGGCACACAGTGTGCGCGTGCGAATCTCTGTGCCAGCCGCTTGCACTAAAATCCATTTCCGCGCACAGCGTATTCATGGATTTTACCTACCAAAACCAGCCATGGCGCACAGTGGCGCAGCGACCCTGAAGCAGAGCCAGTTACGCCCCCAAGAATGCCCCTCGTGCAAGGAAAAGCCATCAAAATCCCCAATTCAGCGCAAAGGGCCGTGCTAACCCTGGACCAGTTTACATGGCCGCCAAACAGCAAAGCCAAGCGGGTAACGTGTGAAGTTTCACACGCAAAAGGGCCTGTGCGAGTGAGGTACGTGTATTCCTGGGGTTTGGGTGAAGTTTGACACGCAAAAGGGCCCTGTCCGAGCGGGGTACGTATATTATGGGGTTCGCGGGAAGTCTCACACGCGATTTCAGCAGGGTACGTGTATTATGGGGTTCGCGGGAAGTCTCACACGCGAAAGTGCCCTGTGCGATTGGGGTACGTGTATTTCAGGGGTGCGCGGGGAGTTTCACATGCGATTTCAGCAGGGTACGTGTATTTCAGGGGTGCACGGGAAGTTTCACACACGATTGACCTGTGTATGTGTATTTCAGGGGTGCGTGGGAAGTTTCACACGCAATTGGCCTGGGTACGTGTATTTCAGGGGAGCGCAGGAAGTTTCACATGCGATTGGCCTCGGTACGTGTATTTCAGGGGTGCGCGGGAAGTTTTACACGAGATTGGGCTGGGTACATGTATTTCAGGGGTGCGAGGGAAGTTTCACACGCGATTGTCCTGGGTACGTGTATTTCAGGGGTGCGCAGGAAGTTTTACACGCGATTTCGGCAGGGTACGTGTATTACTGGGCTGCGCATGAAGTTTCACACGCGATTTTGCTGTCATAGCGGGGAACGCATATTTCGGGGGTGCGCGGGTAGTCGTACATGTGAATTGGCAGTGTGGGTCTTTGCAGGTGTCCCCTCGACCCCCTCCACGGCCCCTGCAGGCAGTTCACACCACAGGGGACTACCCTGCACCCCTGGTCATGTCCCGCCCATCCACCATGGGCATGCCTCCCAGCCAAGCCACATGTCACGTTGCAATATGATCACCAACTCATGTCTCCCAGCACCCCCACCCGCAGCAGTGAGGGGCACCTGCCAGCAGGCCCCCACTCATGTCCTCCAGCCCCCCCCATCATTGACAGGCACCTGCCAGCAGGCCCTGACAAATGCCCCCCAGCACACCCACCCCCAGCAGTCAGGGGCATCCGCCAGCAGGCCCCCACTCATGTCCCCCAGCCCCCCCGATCATTGACAGGCACCTGCCAGCAGGCCCCGACACATGTCCCCCAGCACTCCCACCCCCCAGCAGTGAGGGGCACCTGCCAGCAGGTCCCCACTCATGTCCCCCAGCCCACCCCATCATTGACAGGCACCTGCCAGCAGGCCCCCACTCATGTCCCCCAGCCCACCCCATCATTGACAGGCACCTGCCAGCAGGCCCCCACTCATGTCCCCCAGCCCCCCCATCCCCCTGTCATTGACAGGCACCTGCCAGCAGGCCCCGACACATATCCCCCAGCCAACACAATCTAGATCCCTGGCTCTTATGGCCACCCAAATACCACCCCACGCCACCCCAGTCCAAACACCCAACCAAGCTTTACATTCACTCCAAATTGAAATCCCCATTACATGATAGATCACAAATAAGCAGTATGCGCATGAGTACAAGTCTGTCAGACCCACACAATGGCAACACATGACTGAGAAAACCCACATTGTGACATGCATGAAACCAAGGAGAGAAGACCACATATTGAAGTAACAAACAAAAATGTATTCAAGTCAAAATGAAAGGAATGAAATAAAAACACCCACTAATGCCAATAATAATCAAAATGCAGCATGTCCCAAAAAATGATAAATAAATAAGATGAGAATCCAAGTTAATCCAAATGTAAATGTGTCCAAAGTCACCGTCCAACAAAGCAAAATCAAAGGGAAAGAAAAGCGTAATATCCATTGCTCAATGGTGAAAAAAAAAAAAAGACGGAGAAAAATCCACTGTAAAACTATGTACAAATAGCAAATCCAGGGTCCATGAGCCCAAAGACATGAATGAATCCTACAATGAAAACTACCTAATTACTAACTATATACAAAAATGTGGGGCATAGTGCATGCGCCCCAAATGAAAGAAAAAAGAAATGAAACTTAACACTAATGAACTATATACAACGGCGACGGGAAAGTCCAACGGCTCACTTGTTGATGTCATGGGCCAGGGCATCATTGAACTCCTGTTCAATGTCTTGGAGGCGGGCCTGTTCCCTGGCCCCGAGGTCTCGCAGGCATAACGCCATGTCCACCTCCAACTCCCTGCGAATTCCCTGGAGGCACTCAGCCTGCCTCACCGCCCTGCGCATGGAGTTCTCCGCCCTGACCATTGTGAGCCGTGCCTCCTCCGCCCGCCGCCGCTACGCACCTATCTGCTGTCCCAACCGCTGCCACACGGAAGACACTCCCATTCCAGGGTCCTCCTGCCCTCCGGCCAATGCCTGCCATTCTGATGTAGATTGCGCCGAGCCATGATGCCTCCCACGTTGAGCCTGCCGCTGCCTCTGACGCAACTGCCTCTGCCAGCACGACGGCATCCAGGCTGATGGAATCCACCGACGGTGGTCGGTCAAAAGACCGAAAAAAAAATCTCGAAATACAATAATCTCGAATCCTAAATCCCGAAAAAAAAAAAGTCGAATTTTTTATTTATTTAATTATATGCTTTTTTGGGGTCAGGTAAGTAAAAAAAATGGGTTAAAATAAAAAAAAAATAGAAAAAAGGGGGGTTGGGGGGGGAACCCCCCCATTTCGAACAAAAAACGTCATTAAAAAAAAATTCGACTTTTTTTTTTTCGAGATTTTGGATTCGAGATTATTGTATTCGGGATTTTTGTTTTCGGTTTTATTACTATAAACCTCCACCGACACCGTCCTGCACGTGCCCTGCCCGATGATGCCGGCACATCATCCATCTGCTGGGGTCCAGTTGCTGGTGTGTCCACCCCTGCTGGACCTCCGACTCCCGACTTTGGCAGGGATGGGATCCCCACCGAGCTGGCTGCGTTGGTCGGGGCAGGTCCACAGGGGGCCCTGGTGGCATCTGGGCCGGAAGACGGCATGGAGAACGACTGGGGCATAGTCTCCACAAAGGAGGAGAGTGCCGCCAGAGTGGCTGACACATGTACAAAACCCCCAACCATGGACACTCCCAACTGGGCCACGTTGGCACGCTGCTCTTCGTGATGACGTGCATGCTCCACCCGGGAAGCACGCACGTCATCACGAATGTCACGTGTTCACAATGCGACACCAATCAGGACCTTCTCCATACGGCCAGGGGTCCCCTCGTCTGCAGGTAGAGGAGTGTCAGATGACATGGACATCCCCCCTACCTGCAGACGGGCCTGGGATGGGTTATCCCTGCTGGTGCATGGTGGTGCAGTCACAGTGTCAGGGACAGTGACATGCACAGGCCCCTCCATGGTGACCTGTGCTGCTTCCTGCCCCTGCCCCTGGACTGCACCACTTGCACCAGTGGTACCACCCCCACCAGGCCACATGTGCGGCTCAGTAGCGGCCTCCTCCTCCTCTGTGGAAACCACCAACCTGGATGGCTCCTCACCATCTTCCGCTGATGCAAGCCCCTGTGGGGGCTCACCCACCCCTTCTGCTGCAGCCATAGTGGCAGACGCAGCACCAGTCCCCTCACTCCCCGACGATGGTAATTTCAGGGAGGGTGACTGGGCCTTGCGTCGCCGGCCGGTGGGGTCATCCCTGCCGCTTTGCTCCACAGCGCCGTCTCCGTCCTCTTCATCACTTGCCACTGTGTAGAGGGAGACAAAGAACACAAGCATCAGGGTACTGTACAATGGTCCCCTAGACAGGAAGCAATAGCAGATGAGTGGCACTGTCAAACATCACTTCCATCATGTCCCTCCACAACACATGGGTCAGTGCAGGCAAAACACATGCAGTAACAGGCATGGCGCATGCTATGAACATTAGCATACATGTCCAAGGGACTCTTGAAACATACAATGCTGGTTTGAAACTCACATGCATCATGGGTCATGCCTATCACATGTACACACTTCACTGTAGTTTCATCCATCTGGCCTCGTACACCCCAGACACAGTGGATACAAGGATGAGTAGGCTGCATCAGTGAATCTGAACATTGTCACAGACATGTGTCATGCATCCATGGCATTTACAAGTCACAGACATGCAAGTCAGACACACAGACATGGACACCATACATGTCCATGACAGCAGCACCCATCTCTCACACCCCATCCATGTCCAATAACAGAGACAGGCATGCATTAATGTGTGCATTCTGCATGCTGCTCCGCATGTTGCATTGTAACACATGCACCTACCATGTGGTTCACACATTACTGGTCTCACATGCATGACCATGATGTCCCTGCACACACACATACATACATGGCCTATGTCACACATACAGGCAAGTATCAGACAACCAGCACCCTGCAACATGCCCTGTCTCACACAGCAATGCTTGGCCACTTACCGCTCAACTCCAGATGGGTCTGCCTCTGAAGGATCTGGGCGTGGAGCGCTGGGCCTATGCATTCCAGGACCCTCATCTGGATGGTACTCATGCTGCCCCGGCCCCCCTCCACGAGGCGCCGGGCCTTTATGAGGGTCCTGGACCTCAAGTCCTCACAGCGCTTCTTGACATGCTTGATGTTGCGGGTTGCCACCCCCTCCGCGTTGATGGCAACCACAAAGTCGTCCCAGATCCTATCCCGTCCTTCCTTGTTGGCGCGTGATGTTCCGAAGAGGGCATCATAATGCCCCAAGACATGCTCCACCAGGACACCAACTTCCTTCTGACTGAAGCTGGTGGCCCTCTGCCCCTCTGGCTGGGGGTCGCCAGTGGTCTCCGATGGTGTTTGCCCCGGCATTGGGACCCCTGAGGCAGGCGTGGGTGGGAAACTGTGTCCTGGCGCTGGGCTGTGGAGCGATGGTATCCCAGTCGGGAGTCTTCTGTTCCAGCAGGGGTGGACACAGCAACTGGACCCCTGCAGATGGCTGATGTGCAGGCACCAAATAGCAGGGCATGTGGGCAGCAGGCAGTCAGGCAGCAGCAGATGGCAGGTGGGAGCGTGCTCAGGCCTCTGGGGGGCAGGAAAATGGCCTTCAGGGCAGGAGTGTGGTCTTCCGTGTGTTTTCGCGTGACCAGCTTGATACGGAGTGATTTGACACGTGAGAACATTGCACGCCAGCGTGTAATTCAAGGAAAGGCCCTTAGCGCGTAAGCGTGTCAGCACACGGACGCGATTTCATTGGACCAAAGGCCCTTAGCGCGTAAGCGCGTCTGTGACGTATCGCGCACGGGCATTGCCCATTCGCGTGTAAAATTTCCCGCGAACTCCAGGAATACACGTACCCTGCTGAAATCACGTGTGAAACTTCCCTCGCACCCCTGAAATACACATACCCTGCTGAAATTGCATGTGAAACTTCCCGCGCACCCCCGAAATACACGTACCCTGCTGAAATCGTGTGTGAAACTTCCAGCGCATCCCCGAAATACACGTACCCTGCTGAAATTGCGTGTGAAACTTCCCGCGCACCCCCGAAATACACGTACCCTGCTGAAATTGCGTGTGAAACTTCCCGCGCACCCCCGAAATACACGTACCCTGCTGAAATCACGTGTGAAACTTCCCGCGCACCCCCGAAATACACATACCCTGCTGAAATTGCGTGTGAAACTTCCCGCGCACCCCCAAAATACACGTACCCTGCTGAAATCGCATGTGAAACTTCCCGCGCAACCCCGAAATACACGTACCCTGCTGAAATCACGTGTGAAACTTCCCGCGCACCCCCGAAATACATGTACCCTGCTGAAATTATGTGTGAAACTTCCCGCGCACCCCCGAAATACACGTACCCTGCTGAAATTGCGTGTGAAACTTCCCGTGACCCCCAAAATACACGTACCCCACTCGCACAGGACCCTTTCCCCCAGGAATACACGTACCCCACTCAGTGTGGCGGACGTGTTTAGGCCTGTGCATGTCTTTGCCCGTGCGCAGGTTTGCCCAATTCAATTCCATGAATACGTGTGGTTTTCATGCGTGTGGGCGTTCCGTGTACTTCCCAGCAGTACTTCCCCATTACGCCTTTTCTTATTCCCCATTCCGCATGTTACGCCCCCTGTTCCGCTTACTTTTGTTGTGAGCGCTGCGCTATGGGCGCTTTTGCTGTGCGCTTAGCGCACGCTGTTTGTAGACGTGTGCGCCAGCGTGTGCCATGCACGGATTTGGTGCACAACCAGTGGGAAAGTAGCGCAGCGCCTTCCTTGAATCGCACGTGTGCGCGTGCGCTTGCTTTCTCACGCTTGCGCCTCCTTGCGCCAGCTTGCGCTGTTATTTTCGGCACACGTTTGTTCCATAAATCGCCCCCTCAGAGTGCAAGTGTCCTGTGAATGCTACATCAGCCTCAGCGCCACCCCCAAACCCTCCACCACCACCACCTCCCCAAGGGCCTGCAGAGGGAAATACACATGAGGATGTAGAGAGCGAGGAAGAAGAAGATGAAGAGAATGAGGTGGAGGAACTCCCTACTACCAGCACTCGCCGGGAGTTGTGGGTGTGGCGGTTGGTTACAATTTATGGTAACGTACCAAAAGCACATGCGAACCAGGTCACCTGTAAACAGTGCAAGTTGGTGCTGAGTCGTGGCAGACCTGGTGCGTACAGCTGTGGTACAACAACCATGAAGAGACAACTAACTTCGTTCCACGGTGCAGACGTTCGCAAGGTTGTACCATGTGGGAGAGCGCATCCCTCCAGCTGCTTCACAGGCCATTCGCGATGCTGTTGACCCTTACCTTTTGAGGGTCACAATATTGTGTATGTACTGTGCCGCTTTCGAGACTACGGTCATGGAGCACCAGAAGAGCTGCTACCTACCTAAATAAGGCCCACCCTACATCTTTCTCTTTCCACCTGCCCTTTCTTATCCCCGTGGTTGGTGTCCCTTCCTTACCCTCCTTTCCCCTCCTCTCCTAGTGTGTCGTGTGTAAAAAAAACCCAACAATATAAAACAACAGACATTTTTAAAAAAAGGCTCTTTTCAGAGCCGCCTTTCTCAGTTTAAAAAAGGAACTATCAAGTAAATGGTGTAGGCCCTCGCGCATTTTTCAAAAAGTCCATGGCCAGTCCTAGGACAGACAAATTTTAGGGTGCAACTGTAGCAAAACCAATGCACATTTCTCTGGGAGTAAGTGGTGGCTCTGAAAAGAGCCTTTTGGTGGTGTTTTGTGTGTTTGAAAAACTTGGATTTGTCACCATCTAATGCAAAATAGATTACTATAATTCCAAAAAAGGGTGCAATCCATCTCTGCGAAAAATGAATGTGCTACGAAACATAATATTTTCATTGGCAAAATAGGACATGCCAACATCTCTTATAAAGGCACAAACAGCCTTATTGACATTGCGCCTCACTTTCTCCATTTGTGGACCAAATAAAGAAGAACAGAGCCACATTTGTCTTTGCGCAATACAATAAGAAATTACTTGGCAATTTGGAAACATGTCCATGACCTTCTGAAGTCCTTCCTTCATTGCAAATTGTAAAGAAATTCCAGACACATGCACTAAACTGTTTCCTCCAAAATGAATGATAATTATATCAGGATGACGCTCTGTCTGTAAAGTAGCACAGAGAGGTACCAAGTCCGGCCACTTCATTCCACACACTCCATGCCAGTACACTTCCACATGAGGGAATCCAAGACCTTCAGATATACTCCAACGTTCAGCATGCACCTTCAACCAATGTATCCCAAAATCCAGATAATCTGTTTTCGAGCACACACAGCCATAGCTGTGTGTTCTCCTCTCAGGAAAAAGACGTTCTCACTAAATCTCTCCGTTCACAACACACCCACTGAACTTTACTGACCAATCCCTAGCTCTGCTCATTCTCATTTGCATGCCTCTCCACCCAAGAATCCCCATATGTAATACGCACTGCTCGTAGACTACCGCCATGTCCGTGGACATGTAGAGGATCTGAGCGTGATGACTGTACATTTAAATAGTGTTCCCCATTTCCCCTTTAAGGTGGGCTCTGAAAAGAGCTGTTTTTTTTCTGAAGCCTGACAGACACCATTTATTTTGTATTTTTTGGGGGTTTTTCTTCTATATTTTACTCCTACAATCATAACATAACCTGCTCCAAAGCAAGCTTTACATTCCAAAAGAATATGGCATTTCCCAAAAAAGATAAAGAAACCCCATCTGCTTCAAAATAAGCCACATTACTGGAAACAATGTTCTCGTGGCTACAGAAAAACATACCAGCTCTTAACATGAAAGCACGCATGCCGCGATTGATTGCACACCCACCAATACTTTGATCCGGAAAAAAACAGAACTGTTGTCCCATTTTGCTCTAGAGAGTAAGCCAGAAAAAATTACTTTCGCAGTTTGAAAGATGTTGATGACTGCTTGAACCAACTGTTCCAAATCCCCCAACAAAGTAGGTGAACTCACGTATCCCAAATGGAAAGCACCATAGTGCAAAACTGCCACATGGGGACTGTTCATCCTACGCATATCTCTGCAAACTTGGAGAATTGCCTCTACATTGCAGTCAGTCACAGCGCTCCACACCACCTCCACTCCTCTTACATCGAAATTGTTTGCCACATGCCTACATTCAGAATAGCGCTGTAAACCATGGACAAAAATATCTCTGGGCACCAACACCCTGACTGTCGCCACCTCTGCCATCTTCACTTCACACACTCTCTTTCTACACAAATCAACAATGTCAACATTTGATTGGCCGATCCCTACAGTCCCTTTTCCATGCTGGATTTACTGTTAAACCCTGTATGTGGCACGCACTACTCGCATACAGGCGCGATGTCCGTGCGGCACGTAACTCTTAGCCAGCCCTTCTACCCTTTTCACATCACTCGCGAATCCATTCCCTCATTGGACACAGCTAAGCAGTCACACAACTCTCCACCAATCACATCCAAGACCTCTACATCTAACTCCATCATCAGAGTTCCGCACTTCAAATGTTCTGTTGATCACTCTGAATACCTGTCTCATATCATTGCAAAGCAACTACTACAAAAACTACTGTGCAAGTCTCGAGGATTTCTACTTACAGCTCCATGCATACCCACATGCATGATTACAAAGTAGAGGTATGCATATTTTATTCAGAGTACATGTGCAACTCTTATGATGCCATTTAAACAAATTAATGCCACTAAATCTGCATAGCCAATACATACATACCTACGCTCCCACTTTAAGCGCGAGACTTCGATTGTTCATTGAAAAATTGCACTACTTTTTACTATCTCTGCATAACCTATACATACGTACCAACCCTCCCGATTTATGTGCGAAATTTCATAAAAGAATGTCACCATGTTTTACTGTCTTCCGCCTAAATTAATGCTACTTCTAATGCGATCGTATGAGAAAAATAAACATTTCCGATTCCTGTGGGGACATCTCCCTCTCAGGTGCTCCCGATTTTTCACATTCCTACTTATAATATGAAAGTATTCAAATTTTTCCCATCTACTATAATGACCTATCACTTCCAAACCTCTCTGCTATCTACAACACAGCTGCAAAAAAATAAGGGAATTTCATGACCTTAAAATTGTACTAATTTGCGAACCAGGTTAAACTAACATACAGCAAATAACATATAAAGGCTGCACATAGTCAAAGGAATTGCATACACTGTGTTGAGATATCAAACGAGAATACTTCCATGAAAGCTTAAAAATGAATGTGTATATTAACATCACTGCTTTAAACACACACAATTACTAACTTCTTCCTTTTACAATTGTAGTGAGGACCACTCTCCTGAATCAACAGCATCTACACTATAATCAACATATCCGAAGAAACCTGGTCATGCCACAAAAAAAAGTAAGTACAATACTACCTTTATATTCTTACTGTTCGTCAAAGAGACTGTGTGGGTCATTTATGTAATTTGCGCACCAAAAAACCCATCAATTTCCGAACCATTCTGCCCACTAAGCCCCATTTATTAAACAAAGGTTAACAGGCAGAATGGCACACAAATCGCTGTTTTTCTGGAACACAAATAACATACACAAGCCTTAGAATTTTAGTACTACAAAACAAATACCTGTTTTAATTTTATACCATTACGTTTCCTATTAATGCTTCTCCTCACCACTAGCTCACTTTCTACTCTCATCTGAAGCACAGTGTAGTAACATACAAACAGAAAAATAGCCTTCCCAACTCATTGGCCCTCATTACGACCCTGGCGGAATCCGCGGTGCTAAATGCACCGCGGAGCATGGCGGAAAGCCGCCGATAGCGCCATGGGGGTTGGCGGATTTACCACCCCATGCCGACCTTGGCGGAGCGGTAAATCCCCAATCCCCATTTTACCCTTCCCCATTCCCATTCTTGCCCCATAGGGTATAATGGGAGTGGGGAAGGAGTTAATTACGCCGCCGTAAAGTACGGCGGCGTAATTAACAACGAGGTCCCTTAGCACCATGGTTTTCTCCGCCCGGTAAAACCAGGCGGAGAAAACCTCCATGGCGCTAAGGGAACTCGTAGTACGGCGGACGGGTCCGCCGCGATTAGCGCTGGCGGAAACCCACTCCGCCAGGGTCCTAATGAGGGCCATTGTAACTGCCCAATGCACATTCACACACCACCACAAACATCTTCCCCATCAAACTCATACACACATGCACACAGCACACATACATTGTAAAACAGACCAACCCATAACTTCTTTTTTTTCATCATACCCCAAAGAATGCCTACCAAAAAGCAAGTTTGTAGAAAGGAACGCAGAAATATAGCAAATGCAAATACAAGTGTCCAAAGAAAGCATCCATTTCTACCAGAGTTTGTACAAACCATTGAAACAAAACAGCTAATGCACTCATTTAGCAAAACAAAGGAAGCTTCAATTACATAAACTTTGCATCCTTTATCAAAATGTAGCACGAAACAGAAAATGCTTAACACGAATTCAGCTACCACTACTGCTAACACTGCTCCTATAAATCTGTATATACTAGCTAGAAACCATAGTAAAAAAAGTATTTTAGAAAAAATGTTCTGCCACAGAGTCCTTCAGAATCTAATAAGAAGAGGAGCAAAATCATCCACAACCCTTAAAACCTACCGTAGAAATTAATCCTAGAAGCTCTCGTAGACCATGCAATCCTTCTCAAAAGGAAGTTATTTATTTTAGTTTTAAACAGGATGAAACCACTAACAAAACTAAGTACTAAACTACAAAAGAAACTTCTCAATAAACGGAATGTCAACAAAAATAACGTATTAAATATTTGTGGAGGTGAATGGAGTCACACAATGACCACCAAACCATATTCTAATGAAGAAGCATACAAACAAAACCAAACAAACACTATTGCCATCCATAGGAATGGACGAGGATATGAAAAAATCAATAATACCACCATGGAACAAGAAACACTGCTTACAAAAGTATCCCCAGAAAACTCAGAATTACCTCTCCGTTCAACTGAACCAGACCGTCCAGTATACAAATGGCCGTGCACGTCAATGTGTAACATTCCCAACAAATCTTTCAAATCTTTACGCCAGTTACTCAATCAGTATGTGAAAGGTAAAGACAAAATCAAAATGAAAGTTCTGCAAAATATGGATACCTGTCCAGTGCACAAATATACTAGACTACAAGGACATTCATTAGCCTGCATTTCAGGACCTATTTGCGAAAGCACCTTCGATGATATCAAAATGATATCAACACATCATTCAAATGTTAGTAATCTAGTGTATAAACTGTACTATGCTAAAAGTCTAGCTTTAGAACTAGCCAATTTAAATAACACTCTTCTGCATGGTACACCCAAATACCTACAAGAAGAAATTGACCGTATCCAGAGAAAATATTTTGGAAGTGAAAGACACTTACAAAATGCAATAGCTTTAGAACAGGCTAGCAACAATTCTGCACATGGCAACCTTCTATTACACACATACGAAAAAGAAATACTAAAACATAAAAGTACATCCGCTGAAGTACCAAACCATGTGTGTGTGTGTTGCCACAGAACTTTTTACAAAAGTAACACAAACACTATAGACGTAACATACAAAACAGAAGACAATGAAGATTCAAAATTGTTTTAATTAGCTCTCTACCTTTTAGCAGAAAACAAGTACAAAATAAGTGAACCCCTAATATGTTGCAATTACTACACTACAAAACTTGACAACAACCAAACTCCTTCACGTGCTATCACAAATAATTTGGAATTATTCCCACTACCAAAACCCCTGCAACAACTCAATTTGTATGAGAGCATAATCATTCAAACAGTACACCCATTTCAAGCAATAATACACCTTCAAACGAAAACTGCAAGATTAACTCCCTCTGAATTGGTGAAAGGCATTTGTGGGAATGTAGTTTATTTGCCATTAGATCTGACAGAAAATGTGCACACTATAGGAGTGCAACATCCAATAGAGCATTCTTTAATTGTCTTAGTAAATGGTGTACCAACAAAAGACAAAAAAAATTGGCAACAACTTGTGGACTTACATAAAGTTAGACAAGCCTTGCAATATCTGAAAGACAATAATGAATACTACAAAGAAATAAATATTGAAGAAAGGTTAAGGGAAACAACTGAAATAATTCAAGCGTCATCAGACTGGTCAATTTGAACTTCTGGATCCTGCTGCAGTATCCACTCTTTTGGACCATTATACAATTCATCCATTGCAATCTAATGAGAGCATAGATGATGCACTAGAAACTTACCAAATGCGACAAACCAAAGGGTCACCAATGAGCATATGGGAAAAAAGTATAGATGCACGTGCTTTTCCACTACTATTTCCTACTAGCAAAGGAGGAAGATACAATGATAGCCCACTCAGATAACAGCATCAGAATACCGCTCATTACGAATGTATTCTGAAGATCCACATTTTGTCTAAATCTGGGAATACATATTCCACCTACTCTTTGAAAGTGAAATAGCAAACCTATGTTAGTTGCACACATATTGAAATTTGGAACCCACTTTCAAAATATGTAAGCTACGCAATTAATACAAAAAGTGCAAGAAAAAGATGAGGTTTTACAATCAAGCATAACAAATCTGTTTGCAAACATGCGTGGTACGAAAGAATACTGGTTCCGACGTCACGGAGATGTACGTTGTATGATCAGAAACCTTGGACAACCCACTTGATTTGTTACATTAAGTTGTGCAGAATATGCATTGGAAGATTTACATGATTTCCTACGCATATCAAACAAAAACAAAACCAACATAGATATACTAACACCTGAAGAACTTTGCACTCTAGATCCTGTTAATGTTTCAAGATATTTCCACCATTGTTTCATTGCTATGCTACCCTTTTTTTTATAATAAAACTATTCCTCCACTCTGAGAAGTGCAACACTTCTTTTGGAGAAAAGAATACCAAGCCAGAGGAGCACCACATATCCACAAGCTTTTATGGATTAAAGGTGCACCTAAATTTGGTCAGGACAGTGATGCCACTGTTTTGCAGTTCATCAAAAAATATGTCACTTGTGAAATCCCTGGACACATGGACAAATTGTACAATTTCAAAGACACAAATGTGGCAAATATTATCATCGCAAATACAAAAGCAAAGGGAAATACTACACCAAATGCTGCTTTGGTTTCCCTAGACCAGTTACAGAAACAGGTTAAGTGAAAACCTTCATGTCTTCAGTTCGAAATAGTGTTAAAGGTAAATCACCTAAGAACACGTATTACATAAAAAGAACAGAAGAATCAAAATATATCAATGATTACAGTGCAATCATTGCCCTCTTATGGAATGGAAACATAGATGTGGAGTACATTGCAGACAATTCCACTGCAGTTGCACGATATGTTACAGGCTACTTAACAAAAGCAGAAAAAACAGAGCTGCAAGACCTCTGGAATGACCTATCATCAGACAAAACACTATCTCAGAAATTGTACAGCCTAGGCATAAAATTGCTCCCTCGCCTATGAAGCTGCAGATCATTTAACCGGTACTGCTTTGTATGGAAAATCTGAAAATATAGTATGGCTAAGTCTTGGTCCTGCAAAATCTAGAAAAACAGTTCTCAAATCATATGAGGACATAGAAACAATAGCCAAAAATGATCCTGACAGCCAAGACATTTTGTCAAAAACAATTTACTAGACACATACTACCCGAGCAGGAGTACCACTTTGGAAACAATGTGCCTATACCACGTAGCCCAAAACATTGCATACAAAAATAATATAAAACCTGATGAAAGCAAAGGTAGATATAGAGTGACAGATTGTGAAGGCAGCTTAGTGAAACTTACCAAACGAAGCTTAATTAATCATTTCAAATTGTCATTAAAAAATCCTCAACAGAATGAACTATATTACATCTCCCTGCTACAACTTTTTAAACCATGGAGAAAAGAGGAAGAGATAAAAGATAACTATGACTGCTATGAAGACGCTTTCAAAGCAAATGGAAGCGCTATCACTGATGTGAACTTTACGCAGTACAAAACAATGAAGCACAATGAACAGCAACACGAAGAAGAACTCCAGGCCCAACTAGATAAGGACACTTCCGACAGTAGTCAACCATCTGTAACAGGAAGCAAAGAACCAATAGGATAGCCACTAATAGCAAATGAGACAAAATTAGCTATGACAGAAGTGGAAAACACCATGTGTCACTATGAAGAAGATACAGAAGACTTAACTGTACTACTATCAAAACTTAACAAAGACCAGCGCACCATTTTTGAAGAAGTAACAAAAGAAATTGCACATGGTGTACAACACGAAATTAAAGAATGTACCTGCCAAAATTACAAACCTATACTGCTGTATGTCAGTGGTGAAGCTGGTTCAGGCAAAACATTCTTAATAAAAATCATCAGCAAGTTCCTTCAACAATTGACAAACAACAAACTGTCAGCTGTTGTAACTGCCCACCACAGGTTTAGCTGTCTACAACATAGGCAGTGTCACTTTACACCAATTACTACTCCTTCCAGTAGAACACCAAAGCAAACCAGACTATTACAAACCTTCTACAGAAGCTGCAATGGAACTACGCAGAGTATTAAAACAAATGAAAATGCTACTAATAGATGAAGTGAGCATGGTCTCCAACCTAATGTTGTCTTTGATTCACCTCAGATTGCAAGAAGTACTTAAAACAAACTACAAAGAACTCTTTGCAGGAAAACACATTATCGTTTCCGGAGATCTTCTACAATTGACACCAGTGAAAGGTGAACCTATTTTTAAAACCTTAGGACACAAACTCTACCATAAAACTGTTGGCAGCATAGGAAATGTGAACCTTTGGCAACATTTCCAATACAGAGAATTAACAGAAAACATGCATCAATCTGCAGACCTCACTTATGCCAACATTTTAAAAAGTATTAGAATTGGTGTACTTTCTCAAGAAGCGCAAGCAATATTGAAAAACCAGCACATCCATGCACTTTATGGTGATAACGCATGTGCTACTGATGTTATGGAACAATTAGCGCACACAAATGTCAATTGTATGGCCTTAATGCCAAATCTTGCAAGCTGTTCCAAATTCAATGAAACAATGTTAATAAAAGAAATGCAACCAATAATTGAAATTTGCTCCACAGACAAACTGGACATACATGGTATGACACTACCCATGTGTCAGCAAGCCATAACAATACTAAATACCTTAGAAAATTCAATCTCCAACACAGCTGGGTTGGAAAAAATATTAAAAGTATCCTTAAATTGTAGAGTAATGCTTAAACGTAACCTTGACGTGGAGCAAGGACTAGTTAATGGGGCACTGGGTACAGTTGTTGGCTTTCACACATACCCACGTGACAACATTCAGTTTGTCAATATTCTCTTTGACAAACTTTCAGAAGTAAAAAGGATAGGGAGCTCAACAGCTTGATTCCTTCTCTTCAAAGACATGTATGTACGTAGAGGACAATTTTCTCTAACTCTTGCATATGCAGTCACCATTCATAAATCCCACGGTCTTACCCTAGACAAAGCATTGATAGATATTGGAAACACAGTCTTTAAAGAAGGCATGAGCTACGTAGCACTATCACGCTTACGTACACTTGACAGTCTATTTCTAATCACTTTTGATGCAAGTAAAGTGAACGCTAATATTCCTTGCATTTTAGAATACAATAGACTACGTTCACTGTACACCCCCCATCTGAAATCATATCCTGTTCCAGAAAAAGGAAAACGTTGTAAAAGAAAACTAATTCAAACAGAAATGCAACAGGATCTGACTGCAAATCCTTCAAAGAGAGTAAAAGAAGTAATACTTCATCAATCAACACAAGCAAAGAAGAACCTATTAGTCAAAGTAAATCAGGTACTTCTTCAAAGAAGGAACACAAACTCCCAAAACATCACTCGGACACAGAACTATCTGGTCCATTCACATTTTCAAATGACACTGCTACACAAATGTAGCAATGAATATTCTATTTCAATTGCCACCAGTTGTTGACAACATTTAATTACACAGTACAGACCAATTGTGTTTGCAAATGTTAGTCCTTCATAGAAATGCAAAAAACAATCCTGACAACACTATAGTGTTCACGGAATAAGACAAGAATTGGACTACTGTGCTCGAATGGTGAGGCTCACTATAAACTCACAAGAAGATCCACAAGAATTTCTAATGTACTTACTACAAGTACTCAAAAACAAAAACATAGGCATGAATGAAATCTTCCAGATTTCATACATGTGGAAACATACATGCACTCTCTGCAACAATGTGACACAGGAACAAATCCCTAATGAGCGATTTGTGTATGTATCCATACCTAATTGGTAATCCATTCCATTTCAGCAACTTGTACAAATTGCAAACCATGGCAGATAAGTACTATCCACAATTCAGATAATCGCTCCACCTTACTGATACAAACACACAGGCCCTCATTACGACCCTGGCGGAAAGTAACTGACCCGACCGCCATAGCGTAAATAGCGTTTCCGCCATTGCACGATGGAGTAAAGTGCGGCCAATTATGACCCATCGGGCACGAGCATTACGCCATGGCGGAAGTGCAAAGTCCGCGAAGGCGGAAATGTCCCCAAAACGCCCCTCTCCGCCGTCGTACGGCGCCCTAGGTGCAATTCCGCCACCCATCATAGCGGTCACCGTAATGAGCGCCAATCGCAAAATACGGTGACCGTAAATATACGGAAACGGAAGTAAAAACATGGGGCCGGAACGGGAAACAGCACGCCGTACACCTATAAAATCAGAATCCCAACACAACCATTAAAAATCCGACCCTGAGACACATCCCAACCCGACAGCCACACTAGTTAAAACAAACAAAATGGGAAAAGTAGCAAAAAAAGCGTGCGACCGCAAGCGGCAGGTCCACTTCTCCCATGAGGAACTCACCGTGCTCACAGAGACCCTCCAGGAGAATGCTGCCGTCGTCTTCTCGACGCAAATGACCAGGACGGCACTTGCGAACAAGAAGGCCATATGGGCCCTGGTGGCACAGCGGGTAAGTGCGGTGGGGACCGCACCCCGCAACCCACAGCAATGCAGAAAGCGATGGGACGACTTGCGGATAAGCGTACGGAGCATACTATCAGCCAACCGTAACATTGCCACAGCTACCGGGGGAGGATCGGAATCACCCATCAAGTTGACCCCCTGGGAAGAAATCTGTGCCTCCACCATTGGAATGGAGAGCATAGAGGGAGTCGGAGGGATGGAGAAAGGAGTGCAGACATCCGAAGAATCAGGTAGGTGGGCCAAATAAAACAATGCTAAATCCACAATGTCCAATCATGTGAAGTACCATGTGGCCACATAGTGCAACAGAAACACATGTCCAGGAGAACGGCCACATACATTGGCCTGATAGCGCACTTTAAAAGTCACATTAAATACATAAATAATTAAAAATCCTAAAAACACCCTCTACACGTGCAGCATGCACACCCTAACTGCAGGCTGCAAAACAACTGCATCCTCAATCCACACAGAAATGAAACCACCTCCAAGGCCCTGACCCAAATCACCCTCAGGTACCACCCCAATGCATGTGATACATTGCCATTCCAATTTCCACAGACCCATAAATAACGCTCGCCCTCCTTTACTCCACCACAGGGTCCGAGTCAAACGACGAGCTGCAGGACACCCCTACCAGCACACCTGCAAAGAGGGCCAAGACCAACGGCCAAAGACCCTCCACCTCAGCTGCACGGATCAAGACACGGCAGCAGCACAAATCAAGTGGCAGCACACAGGAGGGGACTTCAACAGGCACCCCAGCAGCCAGCATGCCCACACCAGCAGCACCACAGGTCCCCCCAATGGATGCCACAGAAGGCACTGCTTCTGATGGCAGCAGCACCATAGGTGACACTGCATTAATGCCAGCATGCTCCGACACAGACAACGGTGCTGTCGATGTAGGACCCATCCATGACCTGTCTCAATCCCCCTGTTTGTTTCATCCCCTACACCATGAGGATACCACGCAGGGGCACCCACAAGACGACGACTGGCCATCCCCCACAAGCCCTGTGGCAAGGCAACATGAGTTGATCAGCCCCTCTGTGACACCACCGCAAATGGCCATGGCCCAGCAGAGGCAACAGTCCCTCGACCAGGTGATCGTGCAACAGCAGCAACTGGCCACGCTCCTCAAGGAGCATGCTGATGAATGTGGAGCTTCTAAGGCAGCCATAGAAACATCTACTGAGACACTTAGGGCACAAATGGAGCGAAGTACAGAGACACTTAGGGCACAAATGGAGCGAAGTACAGAGACACTAAGGGTACAAATGGAGAGAAGCACCGAGAGCCTGAGGGGGGAACTGCATGCGACGTCCAAAGACGTATGTGCTGAACTTGCCGCTGTGCGCCGTGTGCTCACTGAGCTCTCACAAACTCTTAGGGACATGCATGGACGTGAGCAGGCAGAGACATCATCCGTTGCAAGTTCCGTCCAGGGCAGCCCCCAACGTAGATCTGGGAGGAACCTGCGCTCCACAGGCAGGGGTGCCCCTGATACCCAGAGAGGGGGCTTGCAATAGCGTCTGCCCACTGACAATGAGCATCTTTGGACACTGGTGTTCGGGGGGGAGGTAGGAGTGTGGAGGCGGGGTGTTGGGCTTTGTTGGGTGGCGGGTCGATGGGGTGTGTAACATAACTTCACATATGCTATGAACATTACATAATCATCCAATGTGATGTGTGGACATTGTTCCTTGTGTATGAGTCCTTTATAGGCGTACAGTCCACATTGTGCATGTTCCCGACACACACAGTGCCACAAGTGCCGTGTCCATGCATCAGCCAACAGGCGTGAGTGCTAGAAGCATGAATCTATGATACTCTGACGAATTTCACGGGCCTCCTGTGCCTCGCGGACTCCCTGAGGTGCTGCCACATCCCCAGCCTCATCATGACCATCTTCAGGTGCTTGCAGTTCTGCGTCAGGGGGCATGGGCACATTTCTACGTACGCACATGTTGTGTAGCATGACACATGCCATGACTATCTTTGCAACCTTCTCATGGCGGTACAGGAGTGCCCCGCCAGACCTGCTGAGGCAGCGGAAACGAGCCTTCAGTAGGCCGAATGCCTGTTCTATGACTACACGGGTACGTGAGTGGGCATGGTTGTAGTCCTCCTCATGCTGGTCCTGTGGGTTCCGGAGTGGTGTAAGGAGCCATCTCTTCAGTGGATACCCGGCATCACCTGTATGTGGACAAGATAGGATGTTTGTGGGATGACATTGCTACGTACGCACCCCCCCCCTTCCTGCCAGGTCATTGCCGCATCACATACCCCACATTATCATGCATGGATTGAGACTCACCGAGTAGCCAGGATCTGTTCCCTGCGTGTCGCTCCATGTAGCGTGGTATTGTAGAGTTCCTCAAGACCATAGAATCATGGGTTGATCCAGGAAATCGGGCAAAACAATGTGTAAAGATCCTGTTGGAGTCACACACCATTTGTACATTAAGAGAATGATATTGTTTCCGGTTGCGGTACTGGACCTCCATGGCATGTGGGACAACCAATTCCACATGGGTGCAGTCGATGGCACCAATGCAACCCGGTATGCCGGCAAGTGCATGGAATCCCACTTTTGTGTTTGTAATCTCCAGCTCCGAGCGTGGTAATGAGATGTAGTCGTCTGCGTGCTTCAGGAGGGCATCGAGCACTTGCAATAGTGTCCGTGAGAACAGTGGCTGTGAAATGCCATGCAACTGTCCGACTGTGTGCTGGTAGGTGCCTGTGGCCAGGAAGTGGAGTACAGACACCACCTTCAGTAGGGGTGGGATGGCGGTTGGGCTATCTATCATGCTGACAAGGTCAGCGTGTGTCATGTCCACAATGGAGATTATGGTGTCCCGGTCCAAACGGTAGAGGGTGTGGATCTGCTCAGCAGTGAGGTTGAACGGATGAGCTCGGAGGCGTGGGATTGCGGGCTGCCTGCGTGGTGGTAGTGGCTGTGCTGGTGGGCCTTGCTGGCCCTGCCTTGCCCTCCTCCTCCTCCTGCGTCTCCTCTGTGCGGCCGGTTGTAGTAGTGCTATCAGGTCCCCCAGGGCCAACATCGCTAGTCCTGCCGGTAGCATTTTGGAGTGGGTGTGGTTGTGGGAGGGGGTTGGGTGTGCAATTTATGTGTTTTCAGGCTGTGTAGCCTCCACCTGTGGTGATTCATTCCACCTGTGCCAGCTGCAATCCCCTTTGGGCGAGCACTGTACCGAGGTTCACCGACGGGCGGGGCGTCCCATTTGTGAGTGAAGCCAGTTGCCATTTTCACACACTGCCGCACTACATGGATGAATTTGTGATTTCGAGCGGTCACAGATGCCTTTTCGACGTGATGTTGCAAATGAGGAATTCGAAGGACAGCGCTTTCGGTTTTCAGCTAGCGGCGAGGAGATGCCCACAGGTCTGACTGCAAATATAACGTTCTATTGTTTAATGTCCTTGGGACAGGGGCCATGGCGAGAATGCAATGATTGATATGAATAGTATGGGATGCGCAATAGCGTAGTGGACGATTAGGCAGGACGTTCCCAAATACATGTTACTTCACAACACTATTATTCCGGCCTGGAGCACAGTGGATTTTGCAGACTGCATTACGCACAGACTCAATGGAGATTTCAAATGTTATGTGAGTAAATAATCATGCGTTTTTATACCGGGATGAGGGAATGATGTATGGATGCATGGACAGATGATTTAATTGAGAGTTTGCCATGTACATGGCTTTTTGGTATCTATCCCCTTCCCCTGCGCTATGTGATACAGAGCTGCCATAGTGGGACCATCGTCTATCTGCCCTTGTTGAACCCTCCCTGTCTCGACGCGCCTTCCAACAGTTGTGTCTATGCACGTTACTAATCCCATCTCATGGATTCTGTTTTAACAGACGCATGCACACAAACACTCGTTTGTAATAGTGTTTTCACCTCGATTTATATTGTTATGATTGGCAAGTGATTCATGGGTGGAAATAATCCTTTTGAGTGGGCTAGCATGCATATGGCAGTAGATTTAGTGTGATCATTGAAGTGAGTAATACTAATGAAGTTCTGATGCCCATACTATTCTTTTTCATTTCATTTGGGTGACAGGTATCTCCTCCCCTTTTGCCGCTGCCATCTGTATGCCACTCCTGCAGATGGCTTTTACTCCCGACACCTGCTGCTTCGAGTTAATCAGTGGAGCACCATTACGATCTTATGGGACGATCGCCAATGGGCCACATGCCCTTACGCAGTACTAGTGGCTAGGAGCAACATATCTACCTTTCAGCTGGACTAGTGCCTACCTAATGGGACGGGCCTGCGGTTCTAGGCGCTTCCATGTTGCCTTTTTGAACGTGAATGTAGCCCCTGTGTACCATGAAGGAACAGGGCGTCACACAAGGAGTAGCTGGTCATTTATTGCGGATGCAGCCCACAGTAATGTAGATATTTTGGGGTTTATGACCTAATAGCTGTATGGGATTGGTGAATTTGATGTGCATTAAAATTTTAGTCAGATGTTAACCGTGTAGCGTTATTCTTTGCAAGTAATGTAGCATATTCCTATTTGTGGAGCGATGTATTGTGAGTAGATCTGCATTGGGTTCCGGCTTCTGAGTATAGTTGCGTGGTACTGTACTGGCCGCGTTTGCCTACGAAGCCCAGTAAGGTCAGGAATAGGGGCTGCCATCATGACTGTTTTAATGATGTCATGCTTAGGGGCGGGGGATTAGCTTTTGTGTAATAGATGCCGGTCAGCCAGGTGGATTGGTGGAATGATGTGATTATCAGGAAATGGCTGGTCACAGGTGCCTGTGTTTGCGTGCGTTTCTTGGAGGGAGACTGAGGTCATGTCCATTGGAATAGCTTCTGTATTCATGCCATCTGTGCCCTGCAGCTCCCATTGGCCCCTCTTGAGATGAGCCTGGCTGCTCAGTCACTCTGCCAACTTGTGTGGTACATGCTTATGCTGATGGTTGGTTTGTTTACTGGCATGTGTACAGGGCTGGTGCAGTCTCCCTCAGGATACTGCTTTGAATGTTGCCTTACACTGGTGTCAGGCGATGGGGGCCTGTTGTTGTTTTGTCTCATCTTTCAGTTCATTTTTCTGTACTTGAACCTTCGCATGCCTGTGCTGCATGAGTACGGCAATGGTGACATGCCAAATATGGATGGCCACTCACAAGGCACTTGGAGCCCCTACATTCATTTGTTCGTTGGCATGCGTGGGTGACTTGTGCATTTCACTGGTTGCATTGTGTTACTTCATTGCACCTACGAGGAGTTGTGCAATGTGGCCAGGGTGTGGTGTACAGGCACTCAGTAGGGCCATTTACGGTTGGTTCACGATGCCGTAATTCTCGCCATGGCGGAATGGTACTTTCCGCCATGCTTGATGGCGTTATGTAAATGTCCGCTAGGGTCAGAATTCACGTACCGTTGCGCCATGGTGGTAATTACGGTCTTGCATGGCGCGCGTGCGCGCACTTGGTGCAGTTAGCGTTGGCATTCACTACGGTGTCGCTAATGGCATCGTACTTTACGGTGACGGGTCATAGTCGCAACGAGCGGTATTCGATTGCGGTTTTGCATTTCCGCCATCGTTTTTCGATTTCCGCAAGGGTCGTAATGAGGGCCACAGTAACTACATAATACTAATGCTTCTTTGTTACAATGCAGAGGGTACCAAAAACAACTGCAAGCTGACTGGATTCACACACGGTCAAGTGTCACTTGGTAAGAAAACCTTCACAACAATAGGTATAATCTACCACACAGAAGCCACAACCAATGCAGGTCACTACACTGCATATATTAAAAAAGAACTATGGATGGTTCGAATGTAATGATAGTAGCATTACTCTAAAGCAGAGATTACCATCAAATCTTACAAACGCTTATTTAATCTTCTTAAAGCCAAAATGTAATAACTAATGTGTACTTCAACATTAACAAAAATTCAATTAAAAGACTATAAACATTTAGAATTCGCCAACAGGTATCTAACGGCCCAAAACTGTATAACAACCACGCAGATAAATGAAGACCACTGAATTGTAACAAAAAATATACAGTTAGAATACGCCAACATGTATTTAACTGTTTAAAATATCTGCAACAAGCCAACATATAGAACATTAACCAGAAACAACAAGTGAACACTCAAAGGAAACAAAGAAATAGTTTGTAGCATAGCAAAGAAAGTTTTTTTTTAATCCGACAAGGATTGTTTTCCCCCAGACCCAATGATTTGAAAAAGAAACACAGAAACTGAGCAAAATGCACAGTACACTCGTTTGTAAAATAAATATGAGGGTCAAAAGCTGAAGCATCTATTATACAATGTAATAAGTCTCTATAAAATACAAACACTAACATGCTCTTTTCTTTCATCACAGACATTGAAAAAGAATATTTCCTCCAAGTACTAAAGTCATGTAAGAAATACATTGGGCCTCATTACGACCCTGGCGGAGTGGGTTTACGCCAGCGTTATTCGCGGCGGACCCGTCCGCCCTACTACGAGTTTCCGTAGCGCCATGGAGCGTTTTCCACCTGGTTTTTCTGGGCGGAGAAATCCATGGCGCTACGGGACCTTGTCGTTAATTACGCCACCGTATTTTGAGGTGGCGTAATTAACGCCTTCCCCACTCCCATTATACCCTATGGGGCAAAAATGGGAATGGGGAAGGGTAAAATGGGGGATGGGGATTTACCGCCCCGCCAAGGTCGGAATGGGGCGGAAAATCCGCCAACCCCCATGGCGCTATCGGCAGCTTTCCGCCGTGCTCCATGGTGCATTTTGCACCGCGATTTCCGCCAGGGTCGTAATGAGGGCCATTGAGTCTCAACAAATTAAACAGTATGTATAATTTCACTCATTTCATACATATTCAAATCTATACGTGTGATCTATGGCTGTAATATGGTGCAGTGGATGTGGGCAGGGCCTAGAGTCTTGGATGTATAACCTAGAGCCTACGCCCTGTGGCCATGCAACCAAGACTGTAGGTTCTGGCCACAACCACTTCAGCATATCACACCCATTGTGCCTTATAACTTCAGTACTTACAACTTTGGTCTTGGGTGCAGGGCCTTCGGCCATGCGCCGAAGACTCTAGGTCCTGGACACAACCAGTGCAGAATATGAAATCCATGGTACCTTATAAATTCAGGGTTTATAGCTTTGGTCTTGGGTGCACGGCCTTCGGCTATGCATTGAAGACTGTAGGTCCTGGCCAAAACCACTGCGACATATCACACCCATTGTGGCTTATAACTTTATTATCTAGAATGTTGGTCTTGTGTGCATGGCCTTCGACCATATACCCAAGACTCTAGGCCCTGGCCACAACCACCTGATGGATATTCAATTCTAATGCTGTATCTATGGGTGTGATATGCTGCGGTGGTTGTGGTCTACGGCCATGCACCCAAGACTCTAGGCCCTGGCCACAACCACCGCAACCACCGCAGCATATCACACCCATGGTGGCTTATAAGTGAGTACCACACCCATAGAAAATAAAATGTTGACTACGGCATGTACTGGTTAATATTTTGATATTCGCTAACAACACGCGTGTCCTTAGAACAGTTTCAACTTGCCTGCGCACAGCACGGATGGAAATACTATCCTTATGAGACCCCTCATTTTCAGTACTTACAAACATCCCAGACAGTGCAGCCATGGCGAATACATCATTAGCACCTGCCGCCTAAACAGTACAGTATTTCACCCACTCTCTGAACCTCCCCAAGCACTCTGACACACCAAAACACTCCCCAAAAAAGCATTTTGCCTCTGGTCAGCGCTGCGCTGTTGGCGGATCCAAGATGTCGGGCGCATCGAAACAATCTGATGCACATCATGCCTCACTCCAGCCAATCGGAGGACACGTCACGCGTCCACGGTCATGACGCGAGCCCCTTAGCCAATCGTTATCTTGTAGATATCACACATTTTTTGAGACATACTTTTTGGTAATTTTAAAAAGAACTAATAGACGGATTGGCACCAAATGTACAGATGCACGCTTTTGGGACCAAGGTACTCCTCCTGCCGCAAATTTGGTGAAAATCTGTCCAGCAGTTTGGGCTGTAGACATGCGCAAAGTTTTTCCCCCATTCACTCTATGGGAAAAAAAGATGTTTTGGGACCCCCCTATAACTTTTACCCCCTGGACCAAACGTCGCCAAACGTTGCAAAAATAATTCAGAGTGGCCCATATACTTTTTTTGCTAAGTTTGGCGAGGATTCATCCAGGGGGAGCGAAGTTATAAGCTGCCCAAAAAGTGCTCTTCCTATGGAAACAGCAACTTAACTATAACTACACGGCCACTACTGTGGCAGTGTAATATATATATATGCAGAAAAGTAAATGTTATTGCACACACAAAAACATTCTCCTTTGCAATCTGCATATATTTCCAAACTTTTTCTCACCCTCTAAAATGAAAAGTAATCAATTTTCAAAGTAAATACTACTACACCAATGTAGACACTAGGTAAAGAGCACGTCATACAACAGACTTACAAATAACCCACTTATCCCCGTCCCAAACATGCTGATGTTCTCATGTCCCCATTCATATAGTAAGCCATCCACTTATACACACACACTAACTCTCCCTGCCAAGATATCCCCTACACTTTTAAAGAATGTATTCTACAAATACAATCACTATGACATTAACAAAACTACATTCTTTCCATCTTCTTATACAGTTGCAGTAGCCACCTGTATCCTGAAACCACTGGCGTGTGACCTTGAAAATACACCCTAGAATAAACCTACATTCACCAACCAACAAAGTACTGTACCATCATAGTATTTTACATCTTACTAAGAGAGTGCAGTATTCTTGCATTGTAAGCTACAGAATTGCGTCAACCCACCAGTATGTGCTTCATCCTTACTCATGCCACCTCTACAGTTCCCCACTATATTCTGTCAGCATGCCACCATAATACAAACCCCCAGATACTATTATAGTGTTCCCAACTGAAATATAGGGCCCATTACACAGTGACACACCTCCATTTATAAGCCTACCCTCATATTGAAACACTCATGCACATTGCACAAATATACATTTCAAAATCTGCACACCTACACTTTCCTTTTTTCTTCAACAGCTACAGCAGAATGCCTGTCAAACAGCAACTCTGTAGAAACCAACACAGAAATACATCAGCACAACCTAAAAGCATAGAAAGTAGCCATGCACCCCTACCAGAATGTGTACAGAAAGTACAAGCAGAACAGCTAATACAGTCACTAATGAAAAATGAATCACCTACCAGTAAGCAAACTCTAATTCCTCTATCAAAATGTAGAAATGAAAAGAAATGCACTAAAAGCGAAGCACTACTGCTAACAGAATACATACAAATGGTAATGTCTTCACAAGGAACCATTCCAAAAAATGTATTTTACAAATAATGTTCCACCACTGAGTCCTTCAAAATCTTATAAATAGAGGGGAGAAATCACACTCAACCCTTAAAACTTACTGCAGAAAAGTATTCCTGGAAGCTCTTGTAGACAGTGCAATGGTCCTGAAATGGAAATTGTTTATATTAATTTTAAACAGAATGGAACCACTAACAAAATGAATTGGTAAACTTCAACCACTAATAAGAAACAAACGCAATGTCAGCATAGATACCTTTGACACCTTCTGTACAGGTGATTCGAGTCACACCACCAGCACAAAGCCATACTTTAATGAAGAATCATACAAACAAGAGCAAACAAACCAAATTGCCATACATAGCAGTGGACGAGGGTATGAACAGGTACACAATACCATAATGGAAAAAGAAACACTGCTCTCACCAATAACCCCATCAAACTTAGATGGCACTCTCCATTCTACCGTACCAATACGCCTCATCTGCAAATGGCCTTGCACATCAATGTGAAACATTCAGCAATACTCTATCAAATCTTTGCAGCTGTTCCTCAATCACTATGTGAAAGACAACGACAAAAGGAACAATAAAAATACTACAAACTATGGACTCCTGGCCAGTTCACAAATAAACAGGTCTATGAGGACATTCCTTAGCCTGTATTTCTGGACCTACTTGCAAAAGCACCTTCCACCACATCAAAATGTTAGCGAAACACCAGTCTACCGTAACAAATCTCGTTTACAAACTGTACTGTGCAAAAACTCCAACTTTAGCACTGCAACATTTAAATTATATTCTCCTGCACGGTAAAGCCAAACGACTGCTCAAAGAAATAGAGCACATCCAAAGAAAATATTTTGGAACTGAAGACTCGTGTGCTTTTGGAAGAATTCTTTATTTACAAACTCCAGCTCTTTTGGACAACAGTAGAGACAACTTTGCAGAGGTCAACTTTCTATGTCACACATACAAAAAGAAATACAAAACGTGAAAAGCACATCTGCTGAAGTGCCAAACTCCAAGTATGTGTGTTTGTCGCAGAACCTTCTATAAAAAGACCATCACAACTGTAGGCATAATGCACAAAATAGAAGAAAATGTGGAATCCCAATGGTTTCAATTAGCTCTGTACCTTATAGCTGAAAACATATACGAAATTACTAACACCTCCGTACTGTGCACATACTGCATTGCCAAACTTGACAATAACCAAATGCCTTCACAGGTGATAAGTGATCATTTAGAATTATGTCCACTGCCAATGCACTCCAGGAGCTTAATTTGTATGAGAGCATTATAATCCCAACAGTACACCCAGTTCAAGCAATAATATGACTTCAACCAAAAACTGCTAAATTGCCTCAGACCGAATTACTAAGAGGCATTTGTGGGAAAGTAATTTATTTAGCATTAGATTTGAAACAAAATGTAGTCACTCTACGAGTGCAAAGGGCAATTGAACAATCTTTGATTATCCTGGTGTACCTAAAAAAAGATTTAAAAAAATTGGCAGCAACTAGTGGACTTAAACAAAGTTAGGGAAGCCTTGTAATACCTTAAAGAAACAATGAATTCTACAAAGAAAACATTGAAGAAAACCTAAGGGAAACCACTGAATTATTTGAGGACTCCTCAACAACTGGCCAATTTGAACTTCTAGATCTTACTGTAGCCTCCAATATTTTAGATCACTACACAATTCACCCACTGCACTTCAAAGACACCATGTACAATGCACTAGAAACATATCAAATGTGGCAAGCCAAAGGATCGCCCATTAGTGTATGGGAAAAAAGTGGAGAAGCACAAGCCTTCCCTCTACTCTTCCCAACTGGAAAAGGTGGAAGATACGATGAAGGATACACACAATAACAGCATCAGAATATTGCTCTTTAAAAAAGTATTGTGAAGACCCTAGATTTCGACAAAACGTGGAATATATATTTCAATTCCTTTTTGAAAGTGAACTAGCAACACTATGTTATGGAGTTGCACACACATTGAAAAGCAGTTCCCATTTTCAAAACGTATCAGCTACTTCAAAAGGTGCAAGACAAGGACGAAGTTTTTCAGGCAAGTATTACAAATCTCTTGGCAAATATGCTTGGTACGAAAGAGTACTGGTTCCGACGGCACGCAGATGTACTGTGCATGCTACGCAACCTTGGCTCACCCACATGGTTTGTCACTAAATTGTGCAGAGTATGAATGGGAAGATGTGCACACTTTCCTACGCATAGCAAACTAAAACAAAACTGGTGTAGACATGAAAACACCAGGAGAACTTTGCTCTCTAGATCCTGTAAATGTATCAAAGAACTTCCATCATCACTTCATTGCCATGCTGCACTTCATTTGCAATAAAGCACTTCCTCCCCTCGAAGAAGTGGAACACTTCTTTTGGAGAAAAGAATATCAAGCCAGTGGAGCACCACACATCCACATGCATTTGTGGATTAAAATCTCCTAAATTTGGTGAGGACATTGATGCAATGGTTTTGAAGTTCATTCACAAATATGTCACTTGTGACATTCTGTCAGAAAGTTCACATAGTGACCTACATGCACACATTTTGCAGTTTCAAATACGCAAGTGTGACAAGTATTGTCGGTGCAAATATAACAACAAAGGCAAATACTACACCAAATGCCATGTTGGTTTCCCTAGACTAGTTTCGGCAACAGGCCAAGTGAACGGCTTCATGTCTTCGGTTCAACACAGTATGAAAGGGAAATCTCCTAAGAACACATACTTCATAAAAAGAACCGAAGCATCAAAGTACATCAATGATTACAATGCAATAATTGCCCTCCTATGGAATGCAAATGTAGATGTACAGTATATTGCAGACAATTCCACTGTAGTTGCACAATATGGCATAGCCTACTTGCCCAAAGCAGTACAAACAGAGCTGAAAGACCTCTTGGAATAACATATCGTCTGACAAAACGCTGGCACAGAAATTGTACAGCTTTGGAATAAAAAGGCTGTCCCATAGAGAATGCGGCAGCTATGAAGCCGCCGACAGTTTAACTGGCATCGCCTTATATGGGAAATCTGAAAACATAGTGTAGATAAGCCTTGGTCCTGCTGCATACAGAAAAGGAGTTATGAAACCGTACGAAGACATAGATACAATAGCCAAAAACGATCCCAACAGCCAGGACATTTTGAAAAACAACTTATTGGACACATACAGGGGTATTCGTTTAGAAACCATTTGCCTGTACCACATAGCCCAAAACTTCACATACAAAAATAACATTGTACCAGATGGGAAAAAAAGGTAGATACAGAGTCAAAAGTTGTGAAGGCAGCCTGGTAAAACTTACCAAACGCAGCCTGATTAATCATATGAAATTATCATTAAAAACTCCTGAACACAAAGAACTGTACTACATGGCTTTACCATAACTTTTCAAACCATGGAGATAAGTAGAGGAGTCATTTGCCACCCACGCCTCTGATGAAGACGCTTTCAATGCAACTGAAAGTACCATAACAGACATAAACTATACACGGTACAAAACAATATTGGACAATGGATTCCAACAAGTAGAAGAACTTCAAGCACAATTAAATGTAGACACTACTGAGAGCAGTGCACCTTCTGTGACAAGAAGCCAAGAACCACTTGAACAGCCACTCATAGCAAATCAGGCAGAATTAGCCATGACAGAAGTGTAGACCACCATGTGCCAGTATGAGCAATCTACAGAAGAGTTTGCTGTACTGAAATCGCAACTAAACAATGAGCAGCGTACTATTTTCCTAGAAATAATTTAAGAAATTAAACATGGTATTCAGCACGAAACTAAAACTTGAACCTGTGACACCTACCTGTAGGTGTGATACCTGTGCTACTATATGTAACTGGTGAAGCTGGTTCAGGAAATACATTCTTAATACAACAATTAACAAACAACAGCCTTTCAGCTGTTCTAATCGCCCCTACACTTTTAGCTGCTTGCAACATAGGTGGTGTCACTTTACACCGATTGCTACTGCTTCCAGTAGAACACCAAAACAAATTTGAGCATTACAATCTTTCAGCAGAACCTGCTATGGAGCTACGCAGAGTTTTGAAACAAATGAAAATGCTCCTAATAGATGAGGTGATCATGGTTTTGCACCGAATGTTAGCATTGATTCACCTGTGCTCCGGGACCCCCGACTGGCCCATAGAGTTGGGGTTTGACCACAAGCACTTTAAGATAAGATAGCAGCACCCCAGAGATGGATGGGGATGCAGATTAATACTCCAACTCCAAATCAATAATGACAACTCAACGGTTTGGCAAAGGGAGTCCATTTAATGACAAGTACAAAAAACAGGGAGTCTCATGAATATCAGTGGATGCGTGATCTTCTCTCTCGCTTCACAACTCCAATGAACTTCATAAAAAACATAACATTTATACTGAAAACCCCTCATCATTGACGTGTAACACTTAAAAGTTGGCATGCACTTCTATTGGTTCAGGAAAGTTAACTTTAATATAGGTACTATATCTGTATATGGTAACGGAGTAAGGGGATTGGATAAATACTGTCAGGTGGGGCATCTAAGCCCGTCCTTCAAAATGGCTACTGTAGATGCCACTAAAAGTAGGATGTCCTATTGGTTCTACTAACTATAGGACCCTAGATTACTTGTTCCATTGTGATTGGGTTAGCACCAACCTCACTCATACTTTTTTACTTTGCTTCGCAGCACGTAGAATGGTCGGCCAGGTGCAGGGTGCCTCTTAGCTCCCCAAGCCTTCCTCCAATTATTGTTACAATCAATCATCACTTTAGTGGCCATGTGTCAATTATTTCATTGTGGTTGGCCTCAATACTGCATCTCCTGTCTGGAAAAGTTCTGATATCTTCGCCTGACCTGTTGCAATGCGTAGATGTGAAGGTCTCACTTCTCCTTGCTCGGCTAGTCACGTGATTCAGACACCATGAATTTGCCTCTTCTTTATGTAATTCTTGTATTTGATTTTCGTTTCACCCACCACCTACCTTTGGCTCCTTATCTTGACCTTTCAGAGCATGATATTCTGTTCTTTGCTTCAATTAATTATAGCTACTGTTTGTCTATTCTACTGATACAACCTTGGTTTTCCTGGCACAATTTGCCTCTGCTGAGTTTTTTTTTTTGCTGCTTATTCTTGGTTTTGATCAATATGAAGCTCTTCTCATGTGGCCACTAGTAAACTTTGGGTTGATTCTGCTTCTTGTGCAAAGTGGATGTATACTTATATTATGTGCTTCGTTTGAGGTAGATATATATAGGTGGCGCTTGCCGCACTACCTTCCTAATAAGCATAGCAAGCTGCATGATTTTCTTAGCTTTCTTGCGGTTCCAAGCATATGTAAATGCTTAAACGGGTTGAATATCTTGATCATGCTCATGGCTTAAGCTTCTTACATTTGACATCATCCTTTCACTTTAGGTTCACGATATCCCTGGCTATGGTGTTTGCCTCTTTACGTCACTCTCTGGTTGTCATTTCTTCTATATATGTGAGTCTGTCCGGGTTCTCGTGACATCACCATTCGTCTTCCATTAAGACCTTTTCGGTTTCTTCAGGGACTACACTTAGACGATCTTCATTTCGTTTCATTTGTTGATATGGTTTTCTCAATGGATACCTTACTGTCCATGTTTTCCTTGGTACCCGTACTTCAATAGGTGCTGTTCTTCTGATAGGCACTGGAGCGAGCCCCACTGTGGCTCTCTGCTGTTTTATTTGCTCATCATACGTCAACTATTTCGTCGTGAACATTCCTGGTACTTCAAAATGGACAGTTGGAGTGCAGGCTGCATTTGGGACCTCCTCTACACTCCCCCCTCTGGGCGATTCATCTACCACTTTCACCTCTTTCTTTGGTTCCTCTGTATTCACCTACACTTCATCGCCTGGGTCCATTCTTTCTTCATCTTTTGAGTGTATACACAATAGTCTGAAGAAATGTCTCTTTGGGGTCCATATCTTGATTACTCCTTTTAAACTTCCTGCTGTTCTCACATGTTCATCCTTGTTCCATGTCATCAGTTGACACTGTCCCTCTGGGCTGCAGTAAACCCATCTTCTCACATGATTTCTATGCTTCCTGGGATATCAAAACTTTGTTCCTTCTGGTGCAACAAAGCTGGCTTTTACAAAGTCTCGTATTTCTTTGTCAGTCAGGTCTTTCAGCTTCCATCCTGGCTCGACATCAATCATGATCTTCATCCCTATGGCTTTTTTCACAGTTTTCTGGCACTGAGATATCAATATCTTGATAACACAGAATCCCAGCAATATCATCATTAGCAGGGCTCCTAGGAATTTGAATGCATCTGCCATCCATTGTGGAACCCATGAGAATAGTGATCCAAACCAGCTGTCATCATCAACTTCGTCAGTTTCATCAATCATCTGATTATGTAGTTTCATCTGCATATCTATGGTCTCCATTAGAGTTCCATTTTCTTCATCGTGAGATGGTATAAATGTGCAACATGATTCTCCAATTTTTGCACAAACACCTCCATCCATAGCTGAGATCATGTCAAGTACCTATCTGTTCTGGAGAGTCATCAGTCGGACTGCCCTTAATCTTCTTTGATTGTGTTGAATCCTTTTATTGTTGTGTTGATGGTCTGCAGTAACTCCCATCTGGTTATCTGCAACCAATTAGTATTTGCTCCAACTTGAAATCCTGGCATGAAAATTGTTGTGAACACTTATGAGGTGAGGCTGAACAGCCTGTGTTCATATGGGATTGCATTAAAAGCTTCTTCTGATTTGGCAGAAAAGTAATTCCCTTTCTTCATTAGAGTCAGTAGTTCCACAGATCTCTTCTTCCTCAGGTGAGCATCTGCTTTCGAGAAACTGTCAATGTTCAGGTCACTCTTCGGGATCACCAACGCTGGAACGTGGACATTCACTATTGTGCATATACCTCCCCAGTTTCTCGGCAGTCTGATATATGCTTTGGATCCACATGCCCAATAATGATCCATAATTCCTGCAGTTCCATTCATCATTCCTGGAACATTAAAGACTCATCCACAGTTCTGATTTTCTGCCATCTTTCTAGTGCCATTATTCCTGAAGCAGAATTTTGGGCTTTCTAGTGGCACTATCTGCAAAGGTCCTCCTCTGTCTTCGGCCCATGTCAGAAGCTTTGCAAGCTTTGTCCATAATGGCTTGCATCCATTTCGCACTATGTTGATGGTAGGTTCGTATTGACCAATGACCATCCAGGCTCTACAAATCAGTACTCTTTTCTCCCATCCATCAGGTGAAAGCACTGTTCCCCAAATCTGCATTTAGCCTCTGTTCTTCCATCTTTGACTGTCTTCTGGAGTTTTTCTTCGGACATTTAGCTTTTGATTTGCTTCTCTTCTAATCTCTGCTCCTTTGACTCCAGGATTCTCATATCTGATCACTATGTGTTTTGTCTTTCCATTATTTGTTTTCCGTATGTCCTGGACATAATCGTCTTCATTTGGACCGGTTGCTTCAGTTGCCCATTTCAATGAGGCATCACTACCCATGAACTGGCCTCTGGTCTTGCACATTGCTATATGTGAAAGACAGTGTGCTGTCTGGACGTCGATTTCTACAGCTACGAAGATCTTGGACTTCCCCATGCTGTATGGTATGAGTGCACAAACAAAACATTCCCCCTCTGAACTTTGTCTTCCAACTTCTTTCATGTGCTGGTACCAGATGTTGTTTCCCAAATGAGCTGTGCTATCCAAGTAATCGTTTAGTTAATTGTCATCTCCTTGTATGCTTCTCTTGATTCTTAAAGTTTTCATGTAGTCTGCTAAACCTACATCCCTGAATGCATCTGTATGGCTTCTTCTTGCTGGAGGATTCTCAGGTACTCAAGTATCTTTATCTGTGCCAGTCTAGTGGAGGAAAGTCTGGCAAATCTTTCTATTTCCCCTTGCCCCTTCCTGGCTCTGGCTAACGACGGCCATATTGATTCTGCTATCAGCTGTGCTTGTGAGATTTCCTTTGAGCTTGTCTTTGTCTCTATCAGTGTAGTATCAGGGGTGTTCATTAGCATCATTTCTGTTGGTTTCCTCTCCAACTCCTCTTGTCTCTTCAGGATTTCAGCTTTTTCTATTTGTCTTTTCACCTCACTTGTAGTGGCACTTCTCATAGTAGGCAGTCTTTCCTTCTCCCATGCTTTGGATTGTGGTTCTGCAGTTATTGACACTAGGCCTGGCTTGTGTGTATTCAATTTTTGCAAGCGTGTGGTTGTCAGTAACCTTTTTACATTCACACTCTGCCAACCCTGTCTCCGGCTTTTCAATTTGCTTGTTACCATAAATGTGTGTATGTGTCATCACTAATCACATCCATCTTAAGTTCATTCATTCCACCATCAGGTCTTCTAGGGACTGGAATGATTAAATAAGGTCTGGGTGCCTTTGTGGGCTTTATGCGTGCATCATTAGGTGGGTGTACTGGGATTGGAACGCTTTTTGTACCAATACAAAAAGGCAGTTCTGATTGTCAGTGACAGTAAAACAATAATGAATATAATGCATAAATGCATAATACCCCTGTAGGTCAATCTGCAGCATTTACATCCAGAAAAGTACGGATGTCTCTCCTCCTGAGGGAGGATGAGATTGCTGCTCTGGATCCCCATCTCGATCATCTGTTGAACGATGCTAACCTTTAATTCAGCTTCCAGACAATATTATCTCTGGATTCTGTTGGTTCTGTTTGTGAGCTGCAGGTACTGAAACAATTCTCCCCCTTTGTCTGAACACTGGATTGTCTATTATTTCTGGACAGAGTTCTCTTGCTGGGCTATGGGAAGTGTCCAAATAAGGCAATGATTCTCTTTACTGTGCATGTTCAAAATATATTAATTAACAAGCTATGCCTCTGATCTGCTTCATTCCCGAAGATATGCTGTGCCCTTGTCAGTATAAAAATAAAAAAAATGAATCTCTGGCACTAATCTCTCGATCTGTCCCTCGGCGGAAAGCTTAAAATCTTCTCAAATAGTTCTGTTGAGGGTTAGAAAGTCCTACTTGCATCATGATACCACGCAAGAGCATGCTCATCTGCAAAGAATTTGCTGGGTCTCTGATGAATGTGAGGACGTCAACATCGACAGGTCTCCCCACAAGCTCTGGAAAATCCTTCATTAGGCAAAATAAAACATTACTCGCAAACCTGCTGTCTAGTGACAGGGACATTTGTCCTGCCTTTGCTGAAGTTTGGGACTGTTGGCTCTCACTTACTGTGAACAGTTTCTGCAATTTCGGTGTGCGTGAAGCACAACTTGGATAACAATACCATTTAGGATTATACTTAGACGTTCTGTATTTGCTGGATATCGAAGACATTTCAATACATCTGTAGTTCTTCTGACAATATCTGGACAGTCTTCAATTAGGTGAAAGAACAGTACATTAATAAGCCTATTCGCTTCCACCTCACTGTATTCTGGAAGTAGGAGGAACTGTTCGGCAATTACAGTAAGCAGCCTCCTTATAGTCTTTTTGTTTTTCACGATCTTGAAAAAAGTCAGGGATACTGGTGAGCCTCTCCACCAGTGACCGGTACAATTTTAGCACTAGATCGAAATAAGTTACTACATCCCTAGTGATGTCACTACTGTGGGACACCATAAGGGATTCCGCACAAGGTCTCTGTGTGGAAAGAATCTGGATACTGTATTTTCTTCCAATTTATGTGTCCTCGATCAAAAGGAATGTTCAAAATGAAGCCACAATTTTTGCACAAAAGTTCCTTGTCTTTGCTTTGCTGCTGGTCATGCATACTTCTTCCTCGTCATGGATCACGTCTGCACGTGCTATGGTTCTTTCCCGTTGTCCGCAGCCTCTTCGCGGTGGGGTGCAGGCAGGGGGACTTCTCTGATGTGTGGCTTGATGTCATCCAAAAAGATCCAAACTCTTCTTCTTTGTAGTTTCGCTGCAGAGGGAGTGCAGTCTTCCACTGTAAAGGGACTTTAAACTTTGGCTCGTCCCACCTTTTCCTCATGTGGTTCTTCACCAGGACGGTGTCTCCAGGGAACATTGATGGAAGACATAGTCCTTGAGCTGTATCTGCAGTAGTATCTCCTTCTGTGTTTCATGCTGCCCTGCAGCCTTTTCGTCGTCGCTGCAGCTGGCCTGAAATTACAGTAAGACAAGATGTCATGCCATTCAAGTAATTTCACATTTCAGACACTAAGATTTCTCTTGTTGGCTGGGCATCATATCTAGCTCTGTCTCGGGGTGTCACAGGAGCGTGCATTCATCTTCCTGTGGCTATTTTGTGCAGAGTAAGATGATGGTCAGAACCAGGTTGGTTCCTGAGTGCATACAATGCCAAAGGAAGGTAGTGTTAACATCCCTTTCTTATAATAAGCTTCAACTTGGCTATCCTCTACTTTAATAAGCCGTTGAGCTTCTCACATATCCTGTTACCTTGCGGGTGATACACCGACAAGAACTTGTGCTTTATACCAAGCAACAAGCTAATCTGTTCGAAAACTTCATTTACAAAATGAGTCCCGTTATCTGATCTCATGACTTCACATACCCCTCAACTGGGAAATACCTCTCTCACTCGAAATTTAGCCGCATTGGTAGAGTCTGGGTGTGTAAATGGACCTGCTTCTATCCATCTAGAGAATGGACTCACCACAACAATTAGATACCTGTACCCATTACATATTGACGTAATCGACATGCAAGTGCTGAAAAGGTCCATTGGGCCTTGGGATGATTCCTCTAATTACTCTTAGTGTATGCCCAGCCGTGAACTGTTGGCAAATTATACAGTTCACCATAAAAAATGCAACGTGCTTTGCTAAGTTCGGTATGAACCAGTCTTCAGCGAATGTTGCCACTAGATTCTCTTTTGTCATGTGTGCTGGATAGTGTAACTGCTCCAGAAGTATTTTTAACAGGGCTATAGGCATTACTGGTTTACCAGTACTGTCTTGTCACCACAAGATTTCGGAGGAGTTTAAAGAACACCCTTGCCGCTTCCAGAGATTTTTGTGGTGCTTCCCCTTGGAGTTCCATTAACTGTGTTTGTCCCATATTATTGTAGCTCTCAGGTTCACTCTGTGCGACGATCATTTTCTCATTCACATTTGTGACATTCACATCCATGCTCATCTCGCTCTTGGATGCCATACGCTTGGCTTCTATGCCTGCTACTTGATTTCCACGTGAGATAGAAATCTGACCCTTTTGTGTGGGCGGCGCACTTCATGACCGCTATGCCCACTGGGAGATGTAGTGCCTTAATCAGCCTGTCCAATAAGGCTGTGTGTTGCACTAGCATGCCATCCGCTGGCAGGTAACCCCTCCTTTTACAGCGCTCTAAGCCTGCATGTACTGTTGATGTCATATAGGCGGAGTCACTGCACAACGTTACTTCCTGGTCTACGTGATTCTCAATCGCGAGTATAAACGCTAATAATTCTGTAGCCTGTGCTGAATAATGAGATGGTAATCGTGCACTAAGAAGATCTCAAAATCCTCCATTTGCTATGTGCTTCATTACAGCAGCGCCTGTATATCTTTGTCCATCGTTTTGATCGATTCTCGAGGAACCGTCAACGAAGACACATTCTCCTTCTGTCAATGCATTTTCTTTAACTCTGGGAATTTCGTCATAGAATTCTTCATAATTTGCACAGTCATTTATTGGCTCTCCTTCAGTGACTGGTTCGGCTATGAACATAGCTGGGTTACCTCTCTTGCATCATGGATTCAATATGATCACTTCATAAGCAGAAGCTCTCTGAGATTTCAGTATGCTCTTCGGTTTCTCTAGAATAGCAAATAGTGAGTCCTCGACGTACAATGTCATTGAGCATCCCATTACAATGGTTATAGCCTTCTGAACGGCGAATGCTGCGGCAGCTAAAATTTGTTCGCAAGGGAAATGACCTCTCATCACTGGGTCCAATTTCCACTATAATATTCCAGGGGCTTGTACCCCAACATGCTTCTCTGTGTGAGCACTGCCGTCATAACGCTGCCATTCGTGTGTGAAAACAGGTAAAATTCCTCTGCATATTTGGGAATCCCTAAAACTGTTACCATGCAAATTGCTCTTTTGAGTTCAGCAAATCCTTCCTCCATGGTCTCAGACCATTCAAACTTTTTTTTCATCACTTGTGCCTTCTTTAGGGCCTGTAGCAACAGCTTGGTATATCAGCTGTAGTCGAAAACCGATGACCTGACATAATTGCAAAGACCTAAAAAACTCTTTCAGCCAATATAGTTAATAGCTGAACAGAATCGTGTCTGCATTTTTCTTCTGTCAGGCTGCAAATTAAGATGTCATCCACATATTGTAAGACAACACTTTCTAATGCAATATTATTAGGTCCATCTGCAAGACCCTGTTGAAAATAGAAGGAGACTCACAGTATCCCTTGTGCTTTTCAGACACATTTGTCTGAATGTAAATGACATCAGATTTGGCGAGTCTCGGTGTAATGGGATTGAGAAAAGGGCATTTTCAAGTCAATCACCGTGAAATATTTTGCCTCAACAGGTATTACATAGAATTGTAGCTGGGTTAGGGACTAAAGGGAACTCGCTTCCACAATACCATTTGTCAGCCTCAGATCTTGAATTAGCCTCCGAGAGCCTTCCTTTGATTTTTTTGATTTTTGTTGATAGGGTAAACTGCAGTAATTGCATGACGATTCTGACATCACTAAGATGCCCTGCTCCATCATAGCTGAAATTGTCTTCCTTCATCTGCCTCCCTGGACATGGAGTATTGTCTTGCTGTTGGAAGAATTGCTCCTGGCTTCAGTTTAATTTTCACTTCTCCGACTCCTTTCACTAAGCCTACGTCATAGGGGCCTGTGGTCCACACTGAGACAGGCACCTGGGCCATGTCGTCCTCGAAATATTCAGGACGGTCCTCTGCCAACATCATTATCTGCGGCACTTCTCTTTTTATCATTTTCACTCAAAAAGTGAGGTTTACCTCAACTGCTGTTTTTCCCATATCTGCTTGCTCGTCAAACAGATTGTCATCAGTGACGTCATCTGTACCCTTCTTCAATTTTGATTACTGTGCACCATTGTCGGCCTTCATCGTCACACCCATCAATCAAAGCCATTTTCCCTCGTATTGCAGCTGTGTGTATCACCAAGGGAAATACTTGTCTCTTTTCCTCGTGCATAGGTATTCTTGGCCTAAATAGAAATTCATCTGGGGTCCTCATGGTTATCTCAGCAAGGCCTGGCAGTCTTCCCATTAGCACACGTATTACATACACAAATATTTCAGGCTCTAATGGTACAGCCCTCATAGCTGTGTGTCCTGCGTATGCGCTAATAATTTTGAATACATTCACATAGTGCATTCCAAAGCTGAACCTACTATGCCCTCCTCTGTGAACGAGATTGTCATGTTTAATTTCATCATTAGATCTGGACCCAAGATGTTTACTGGGGTTTGTTGTGAATATAATAGAGGTACACTCATCTCACATTCTCCTATAGAGACTGGAAGTGCCTCTGTAAAAGGAACATGACTTGTAGCTCCAGTGAAACTCTGAGTATTTATAGCATTGCCGGACAAGGAAAACTTTCCTTCACGTATACATGAACCTGTTGCACCTGTGTCAACTAAGAAGGACAATTCTTTATCCTCTATAATGGCATACACCTTTGGTTCCTGGTGAGGGTCTGGTGTCACTGATAGGATAGAACACATCAGGGTTCCCAGTAAGCTGTCCTAGTCCATATATAATTTTGTCCCAACCTGTGCGAATGGACTACCCCCATCGCCAGTGCTACTCTTCATTCCAGGGTTCGCAGCCTGTCCTGCATTTATGGTCTATGACAGTTGCATCAAATTCTGAGGTTGGAAGCCTTGCTGTGCTCCTGGCTTTTTTTGTTGCAATGTGTGATTCTGTGCAACTCCATTTCCTCCCTGCTATAAAAACACAGGTGGATTCACCATATCTTCCCTTGTTCCTTGTTTGTTTTGCATCATGCCCTGATTTCTGCATGTGCATGCTAGATGCCCTGTCATTCCACACAACCAACGTACTGGCAGTGGTCTGATTATTTTCCCATTTGGCATATCTTGATTGCTATTTTGCATGTTTTGAAAGCCTCCTTGATTATTCTGAAAAGCTCCCTGATTACTCTGCCATCCTCTTCCTCTGAATCCTCTTCCCCTCGGGTAAAACCCTGTATTACCCTGATTATTCTGCTGTGGATTATTGGCTTGTTGCATGCTCGATCCGTCTGTGCTAGTTATCATTGCCCATTCAAGGGTGTATTTTGACAATTTCTTCTGCACTCATTTTGCCTCTTCACCCTTTTGTGCAGCTTCTTTTTTTGCTATTCTTTTCTTGCAGCAGCCTGCAATAGTGTGCGATGGTCAGCTGTATTTCCAACCATGGTTTGGCCTCGATTCCTACCAATTTCTTGAGCTGTTTATGTTTCTGACTCCTTCATTTTTCGAGTCATGATAGCTTCCATGTCGGAAGTATCCGGATATAGCAATCATAATGCTTTCCATACCACAGCTCTTCAATTGTTAAATGGAGCTCCGTCATGCGGGTATTAACTGTGGTCACACCAGGGTACCCTGCCCCTGTCCACACATTGTCTGCTCTATCACCAAGTATGGCAATTAAGAGACCTTTTATATCCCCTATAGCTAATGTGTTCCCTCCCATTATTTTTTCTAGCTTGTGTATCCATTTCCCGGCTCCCGATGTCAACATTGGAAGCTTATTTTTCAGGTTTTCCCGATCCATATGTTGCCATGGAATATACATAGCCTCTCTCTTTTCTCTATTGTTCTCCTGTAATATTCCTGCATCGCCGCCTACCGGGCAATGTCCTTAACCTGCTCACATAGGGTGGTGGAGACACCCCCCTCTGACCGTGAGATACTTCCTCGTGTCGATCTGACTGTGTGGTTGATTCTGATGCCCTCGGTATAGACCCACTAGAATCTAACTATCTTATCCCATTCCTTCCTGAGAATCGTTTTTCGCGTCTTCTCTCTTCCTCCTTTTCGTCATGCTCCTCTCTGTCGCTGTCAGACATTGTCTGCGCCCAGCTCATGCAACTTCTTGCATCCTCTTTGTTCCTACTTTTTTCCAACCTATCTAGGGACAATTCTCTATTTCCACTACTTCGGGAGATGTCCTCAGTATCGTAAATCTGAGTGCTCTCTAGGCGCTCATCTTCCCCCACCCCTTGGGGTACTTGTTCTAGTCCCATTTCATTATATCGATCATCTTTCCGATGCTTCTGGTGTCGAAGTCATCCTCGATATTCGCCCTAGATGTGCCTGGTATAGAATCATACTCAGGAAAAAATTCTTCTATATCTTCCCAGTCTACTACTGGCTTGGGTTTTTTAACCTCCTTTCCAGATATTCGAGCTTGCGTACTCTCTCTTCACTTACGTTCTACATAGTCATCGAATTCTCTGCGCTTTCTCGCTTCTTCTTTGCCCCTATCTTCTTCCTCTTTCTTTGTATCTCTACGTTCATTTGCCCTTCGGATTTCCTCATCTCTTTGTCTTTTTATTCTTTTCTCCCGTATCCTTTGTTCTTCCTCTATCCTTCACTACTCCTGTCTGTCATGATCATTGGCTGTTCTCTGTTTACGATCGTGTTGCCTTTCTTGCTCTTCGCGATATAACTGTTCTTGTCTCTGCCTATCCTTTTTCCTTATCCTTTCGTCTGCCATTCTTTTTTCCTTTTCCTTCTCTTTTCTCTGTAAATCGTCTAACTTCTACTTTTGTTTCACATCATTTATGCCTTTACCATCGAGTTTCAATAAAATCTGACCTCCCATCCATTTGTTTTGTGCGAATGCTATCTCATCTGTTCTATCCTCATTTCCTTTCCATATTTTGCCTTCTCTCTCTGTATCGAGAGTTATACTTGCTTGTGTCTGTTTTTTTCTCTCATTCTCATGTCTCTCCTTGCCCCGCAGGACTTTGGAGGTGATCTCTCTTTCTTTATCTTTGTCTCGATTTTCGTCACTACTTTGTGTAGGTGACTCATATGCCAGGTTGCTATACCCTGTGGCTGCTTTAACTTCTCTGAGCGGGTATAACCCTACGTCCTTATTGTCTTCAATTTTCGTTTCAGATGGGGCGGGTGGCACTGAGGGCGTCTCACCCCCCTCTGTGCATACAATAAGAATCCAATCTAATCGCAGTTCCTCCTCTTTATCCTGTTGGTACATTTTCCACAACTCTAGACTTTGACGGTCAATGGGTGTCTATTTCTAATTGATAATCGATAACCATCCAATCTCTGCTACCAAGTGTGCTCCGCGACCCACCAATCGGCCCATAGAGTCAGGGTTTGCCCAGAAGCACTTTAAGACAAGAAAGCAGCACCCTTGAGATGGATGGGGATGCAGATGAATACTCCAACACCAAATTAATAATGACAGCTCAACGGTTTGGCAAAGGAAGTCCGTTTAATGACAAGTACAAAAACGGGGAGTCTCATGAATATCAGTGGATGCGTGATCTTCTGACTCGCTTCAGAACTCCAACGAACTTCATAAAAAACATAACATTTATACTGAAAACTCGTCATCATTGACGTGTAACACTTAAAAGTTGGCATGCACTTCTTTTGTTCAGCAAAGCTAACTTTAATATAGGTTCTATATCTGTATATGGTAACAGAGTAAGGGGATGTGGTAAACACTGTCAGGTGGGTCATTTAAGCCCGTCCTTCAAAATGGCTACTTTAAACATCACTAAAAGTATGACGTCCTATTGGTTCTACTAACTATAGGACCCTAGATTACTTGGTCCATTGTGATTGGGTTGGCACCAACCCCACTCATACTTTTCCACTTTGCTTAGCAGCACACAGAATGGTCGTCCAGGTGCAGGGTGCCCGTTAGCTCCCCCGGCCTTCCTCCAATTATTGTTACAATCTATCATCACTTTAGTGGCCATGTGTCAATTATTTCATTGTGGTTGGCCTCGAGACTGCATCTCCTGCCTGGAAAAGTTCTGATATCTTCGCCTGGCCTGTTGCCATGTGTAGGTGTGAAGGTCTCACTTCTCCTTTATTGGCTGGTCACTTGATTCAGACACTGTGAATGTACCTCTTCTTTATGTAATTTGTGTATTTGACTTTCGTTTCACCCACCACCTGCCTTCGGCTCTTTGTCTTGACCTTTCAGAGCAGGATATTCTGTTCTTCGCTTCAATTAATTGTAGCTACTGTTCGTCTATTCTACTGACTCGACCTTGGTTTTCCTGGCATGATTTGCCTCTGCTGAGTTTCGTTTCAGCCGCTTATTCTTGATTTTGCTCAATATGAAGCTCTTATTGTGTAGCCTTTAGTAACCTTTGGGTTGATTATTCTTCTTGTGCAAAGTGGATGCATACTTATATAACGCGCTTCGTTTGAGGTAGATATGTATAGGTGGCGCTTGCTGCACTATCTTTCTACTAAGCATAGCAAGCTGCACGATTTTCTTAGCTTTCTTGTGGCTCCAAGCATATGTACATGCGTAAACTGGTTGAATATCTTCATCATGCACATGGCTTAAGCTTCTTACATTTCTCATCGTCCTTTCACTTTAGGTTCACGATATCCCTGGCCCATGGTGTTTCATCTCCCTACGTCATTCTCTGGTCGTCATTTCTTCTATATGTGAGTCAGTTCGGGTTCTCGTGATGTCACCATTCATCTTCCATTAAGACCTTTTTGGTTTCTTCAGGGACTCCACTTAGACGATCTTCATTTCGTTTCATTTGTTGATATAGTTTTCTCAATGGGTACCTTACTGTCCATGGTTTCCTCGGTACTGGTACTTCAATAGGTGCTGTTCTTCTGATAGGTACTGGACAGAGCCCCACTGTGGCTCTGTGCTGGTTTATTTGCTCATCATATGTCACATATTTCGGCGTGAACGTTCCTGGTATTTCAAAATGGACGGTTGGAGTGCAGGCCGCATTTGGGACCTCCTCTACTCACCTCAGATTGAAAGAGGTCCTCAAAACAGACTACGAAGAACTCTTTGGAAGAAAACATTTAATTGTTTTCGGAGATCTCATTCAATTAACACCAGTGAAAGGTGAACTTATCTTTAAAACCTTAGGACACAAACTATGCCGTAAAAGTCTTGGAAGCTTCGGGAATATAAATCTCTGGCAACATTTCCAATACAGAGAACTAACTGAAAACATGCATCAGTCTGCAGATCTCACGTACGCCAACATTTTTAAAAAAACATATGGATTGGGGTACTATGAAAGGAAACACAATCTACCCTAAATACTGGACGCATCCATGAGCTCTATGGGCATAACACATGTGCTACTGATGTCATGGAACAATAAGCTCACAAAAATGGCAACTGTATGTCCTTAATGCCAACTCTGGCAAGTTGTGCACAATTCAATGCAACAATGCTTAAAAAAGAAATGCAACCACTAGTGGAAATTCTCTCCACAGACAAACATGGCATCACAATGCCTATGTGTCAAGAAGCCATAGCACGTCTAAATACCTTAGAAAAGTCTGCCTCCAACACAGCTGGTTTGGAGAAAATGTTAACATTATGGGCCTCATTAGGACCCTGGCGCTAAGTGTTTAAAGGCGCCGTAAAAGGCTGCGGCGCTATTAAGCACTTAACGCCTTACTACGAGGTCCCTTTGCAGGACCCGACCTGATCGGCTAATCTAGGCCAGCCGTTAAAGTAGGGACCCTCAAAGGGACCTTGGTGCTAAGTACGGTACCGCAATTTGCGGTACCGTACTTAGCGCCTTCCCCATTCCCATAGAGCCCTATGGGGCGAAAATGGGAATGGGGAAGGGCCATGGTTCAATGGGGAATTACCACCCCGCCAACCTTGGAATGGGGTGGTAATTCCCCATTGAACCATGGTGGACCCGTTACAACACCGGCACCAACCATGGTGCTAATCGCGTCATGGTTTAGCGCCGGTGTTGTAATGAGGGCCTATGTGTAGAATAA